>NC_135318.1:40731319-41331319 GCF_048772815.1 Callospermophilus lateralis
AACTAATGCAGTTCTTGGCACATAGAATCATATGCTGGTTGACAAATCTTCTAAAAATCAAATTTCTTTTACAATACCATTTTGTGTGGGGAAGGTATCAAGGAGATTCCTGTTTTCCTAGTGGACCACTGTTGAAAAAGGAGGAGTAAGATAAATTGGCAGTGAACCAAATCCCGCGAAAACAATGTGATATGAGGGTGAGAGGAGGACATTGCCAGGTTGTAGTTAGGGTGGCCATCCTATGTGAATATTCCGTAGGCCAAGACTACAGTGGCTCTCTTCCCCTTATTACTGAGAAGTAGAGGATGGTATCAAGAAAGGGATCAACTACATCAAGTGAAGGCGGTTTCCATAACTTGAAATGTATTGCTGTCCCATTTAAGTCTCTGCCTCTTCAATGCAACTGGTAAAACGCAAAGCATTTAGTAGAACACAAAGTGTTAAGTGTTATTTAATAACTCCTTAAAATATGATCTTTCCTTTACAGAAGGAACATCAATAATAATCCCTTAAAAATAAAGTACAGCCTTTAGGTTAAAGCCACATGGTCATTTTGGATGAAGTGTAAAGTCCAGTGCTACAAAATATACATTCAGGAAGAAAGAAACTGCATGGAACCATCTCCTGAATGAGAACAACTTTCTTAGACTTTCCTTGTTTTAAATTTCCTCTAAGCATAGTTAAGGAGGACCAATCACTATTCACTAAACATTTAGGAAAACCAGATCTTCACTGCCTCAGACCAGTGTCTTTCACTGAGATATTTTAAGCCCTGAACATCTTACCTCCAGATTCTATGACAGGGCAGAGCCTTGGCTCTGTGGTCAGACAGGGAGGCCATTCTTTGGAGAGCGTTGTTGCTCAAAGCCGTCCCTGGTGAGGGCTGTAGGGTCAGGTGGGGACAGTGCCTCCCTCTGTCTGGAACAGGAACCTAACAGAGCTGGCTGCTGTTCACTCTTCATTCCAGGGAAACCCCTCCTCTGTCACAGGTCCACATGACTGCTTCTGGATATATGGTTTTATAAATATTCTTGGAGCAAAAAATTAATTTCTTATGCTTTGATGTAGAGGCAGTCTTTCTGCAAAATGGAGTAAAAATGTATTATCACCATTACTTTTCAATATATATGAGGGTTTGGCACTCCGCTAAAATGAAATTCAACTCATAGTCTCTGATAGAGAATAATTCGATTCAGTAATGATATATTAAGGGCCTATTACATACCAGATCTCTGGTGGAGTCTGTATTACATCGACATGAGTAACACAGACAACTGAACAAATACCCAAAGTAAACAGACCCCCTGTGAGCTTGCATTAGTCAAGAGTAAAGGGATGAATACAAATACGTGGACTGCAGAGGACAGAAAATGAAGAAGGAGCAGGAACCACATCAGCATGGGAACCTTTTACAGCTCCATAGAATTTCATTTCTCTCATCTGTGAAAGAAGAAGAAAAACACTGAAATCTAGGGTGTTAAAGTCACTTGTCTGTGATGAAGAATCTGTCAGTTTACAGCAAAGAATGACACAGACTGGGAATTTTAACAACCACTGCAATTGCTCCTTCCATATAAGCAGAGCTAATATTTATCGATTACTTATTTATTAATTCTTACAATATTTCAGGGATTCATTTGCCCAACGACATTAACTGAGCAATAGTGTTTTTTTTTTTTTTTTGACATAAAACAAAATGTAGTCCATCCCATCACATAGCTACAAAGGTAATGCTCACATTGTGTCCTCACATGCACCTTAACACAGAAAGCTAAGAAGAGAATAGAACATGACAGGATATTTGGGTTGACGTGTTCACTGCCCAGTGTGGATTGTTGACCGAAGCAAGGAGGAGAAGAGGGAAGGGGTGAATGCAGAAGAGAGGCAGTGTATCAGTTACCTATTATTTAACCAGCCACCTGAAACACAATGGCCTAAAACCAAAGCTGTCTGAACTCAGGAGTCCTTGGCTTAGCTGATCTGGGTCCCACTAGACTGGTCTTGGCTGGTTTTGTCATGTTTCCGTTTGGCCTGGTTGGTCTGTGATGGCCTTTCTTAACTAATAGGTGACCAACAATCAGCTATGGAGGGAAGGTGACCGGTTCACACATCTTGTTTGGTTGCATGATGGTAGATTTCAAAGACTGAGAGTAGATATGTGGCAGAAATCTTTGGGCTTGGGTTTTGACTATGCACATCTTTCTGTCCATTTAACTAGCCAAATTAAGTCACATCGTATTTGGAAGACACATGTCACCTCTATTTGAGAGCAGGCACAGATAATGGTATCTATGTAGTAAATAAAAGAGGTAAGTTTAAGAGAAATAAGAGAACAGTGAAGTTACAATAGACTGTAGGTGTAGTTTTACTGCTGAAATCATAGAAATAATTGAGAGCAAAGAAAGAAGATAATTTGGGGGCACTCTGTTGAAAAGTAGGTATTTTTATAATAAAAATAAAAAAATTTTCAGAAGATCTCTTTGGAGCATTTACTATTTTATTTGAGCTTTGCTTCTAATGCATGTTACACATAGGAATTAGTTTTGATTTTGAAAGAATGATCTTTGTAGTTCTAGGTTATTGACACCTTTTTGTATGAGAACAAAAAACAGCAAGTGGAGAGATCTTTCTAATATATATCAAGAGACCAAAACAAGTGGAGAGATCTTTCTAATACATATCAAGAGACCCAGCCACTCATTATAATATATCTGAGCAATAGGACTTGTTTTAAGAAATGAATTATCATTCACCGTGCGGTTCATATTATAAGTATATGAAATTATAAATTTTATCTGCACAAACTTAAAATCCATCTAAGTCCTCACCTCTTTGGTATAATTTTTTAGAGAAGGTAAGCTTGCTGAGAAAGCAGGCATGAATAATTTTTATTTTAATTCATTGGAACTGTGACAAATGTTTATAAATTTCAACCCAAACAGGCTATTCAGGTGTTAGGTTTTAAATATTCCATCTCTTCCTGATTTTTATATTTGGTTCCTTCAAAGGACCAGACTGTTCCAATTCATGAGGGAAATATTCAATCATGTACACTCACACACACCAGTAACCGTCAGCTGGCCAGGCTCTGTACTTACCAGTCTGAGTCCTGTTCCTGGTTATAGATTCACTTGCTTGTATTTTCCCTGGCTCTTCTGCCCTTCTGAACTGTCAATCTTTTGACCTCTTTACTCCTTTCTTTTTTTTTTCTTTTAATGGATAATTTTTATTTAAAATTCCCAAGTAACGAGAATATAAATATCATTAGTGGTGAGAAGAGAATTCGATAAATGACTTTTCAATATACCAGAGGAATAGATGTTTTTGTCATAAAATAACTTATCATAAATTTACCAGCTTAAAATAACATCTGTTTATTGGCTCACAATTCTGAAGGTCAGAAGTCCAAGATAGCACGGCAACATCTTCTGCTCATGGCATCTTTCCAGTGAAATGAAGCTGTTCAGTTCTTGTATGAAGGTTTAGGAGAAATTCCAAATCCGAATTTATCTGGTGAGCAGGATTGAATTCCTTGAGGTTGGAGAATGTGCGTTTTTCATTTCCCTGCTTACTGCACATTAGGGATGACTCAGCTGTTGGAGGCTGCCCTCATGTGTCCCGTCATGTATCCTCATGTGGCACATTCAACCTTCATTCAACCTTCAAGCCAGCAATGGTACTTCAAATCAATTCTTGTGCTTTGAATTTCTAAGTTCCTTCACTTTTGATCTGCACATGCATATTTGTAAGAATTGTATGATTCAGTCAGGTCCATCCAGACAATCTCTAACTTCAGGTCAGTTTGGAGCTTTGATTATATTTTCAAACCCCTTCTTGCCATAGAAGGTAACAATTTTAGCTCATGCTGCCATAGCAAAGGGTCTTAGATTGGGTGGCTTAAAACCAGCAGAAATTTATTTTTCATTGTTCCGGAGCTAGCGAATTTCAAGTCAAGTTACCAGAAGATTGGATGTCTAGGGAGATACTACTTCCTCATTCATGACAACCCTTGTAACCTCATCAGCCTCCCCAAATGATACCAATGCTATCAAATAAAGGGTTAAGACTTCAACCTATGAATTTGGGGGCAACTAAAGCGCACATGCCATAATTTAAAGTAATCCCGAAAGTGACATCTCATTGCATTCAGAGGTTCCTTTCACAGAAGAGGGAGATTATACAGGGGCGACTATCATCTGGGATGATCTTGGAATTCTTCCTCCTATACAAGTGTTCTTAAAACTATAAAATAATCATTTTATTCTAAATAAAAACAATATATACAGTGTATATGAAATGATTATTTAGATTTGGGTAAATAACTTTCATGTAATAAAATATTGCCTTTTTTTCAGTTACATTTTTTTTATTGGTTGTTCAAAACATTACAAAGCTCATGATATATCATCTTTCATACATTTGACTCAATTGGGTTATGAACTCCCATTTTTACCCCAAATACAAAGTGCAGAGTCACATGGGTAACACACTCACATTTTTACATAATGGCATATTAGTGACTGTTGTATTCTGCTACCTTTCCTATCCCCTACTATCCCCCCTCCCCTCCCCTCCCATCTTCCCTCTCTACCTCATCTGCTGTTGTTCAGTTCTCTCCCTTGTTTCCCCCCCTTTCCCCTCACAACCTCTTATATGTAATTTTGTGTAACATTGAGGGTCTCCTACTATTTCCATATGCTTTCCCTTCTCTCTCCCTTTCTCTCCCCCCACTCGTCTTTGTTTAATGTTAATCTTTTCCTCATGCTCTTCTTCCCTGTTCTCTTCTTAGTTGCTGTCTTTATATCAAAGAAGACATTTGGCATTTGTTTTTTAGGGATTGGCTAGCTTCACTTAGCATAATCTGCTCTAATGCCATCCATTTCCCTGCAAATTCTATGATTTTGTCATTTTTTAGTGCTGCGTAATACTCCATTGTGTATAGATGCCACATTTTTTTTAATCTTTTCATCTATTGAAGGGCATCTAGGTTGGTTTCACAGTCTAGTTATTGTGAATTGTGCCGCTATGATCATTGATGTGGCAGTATCCCTATAGTACACTGCCACAGTCTCTGGCTGGGCACAAATCACAAGTCTCCACACAGCTTGTAGATTCAAACAGCAATTCTTTATTCCCGAACTCACACCGGCCGTCTACAAACACGCTCTGGGGGAATCCACGTTCTCTGCCCAAATCCACTCTGCATGGGCTTCTGTCTCCCAAAATATACTGTCTGACCCTAAGCACTCAAGAGGAACTCAGCAGCAGGATACGCCCTATTCTAAAGGGGGAACACCCTAATCTCCTATTATGCTAAACTGCCCTATTCTAAAGGGGGAACACCCTAATCTCCTATTATGCTAAACCGCCCTATTCTAAAGGGGGAACACCCTAAACACGGATCCTGCCCTGGTCCTTGAGCAAGGTCACCTTTCAGAAGTCCTTCCACTAGACAGTATGGGAGTAAGCTGGCAAGGAATTTGTCATACCTACTTGGCTGATGGCTCCCAGCATCTCCCCCCTTCTGATTAATTAAACAACAAGTAATGTGGCTTAAGGACCGTGCCTGGTAGGTTGTCCAGTTCAACATATGGCTCTTACCCGTCATTGGAAAACTGACCTTTAGGCGTCAGCCTCCTGTCTTAGGTTGATACCACTGCAACTGGATCAGTACGCTCTTTTAAGATCCTCAGGAAATAGTCCGAGAAGGGCGATAGCTGGGTCAAATGGTGGATCCATTCCCAGCTTTCCCAGGAATCTCCATACTGCTTTCCAAATTGGCCTCACCAATTTGCAGTCCCACCAGCAGTGTACAAGTGTACCCTTTTCCCCACATCCTCGCCAACACTTATTGTTGTTTGACTTCATAATGGCTGCCAATCTTACTGGAGTGAGATGGTATCTTAGGGTGGTTTTGATTTGCATTTCTCTGACTGCTAGAGATGGTGAGCATTTTTTCATGTACTTGTTGATTGATTGTATGTCCTCCTCTGTGAAGTGTCTGTTCAGGTCCTTGGCCCATTTGTTGATTGGGTTATTTGTTATCTTATTGTTTAATTTTTTGAGTTCTTTGTATATTCTGGATATTAGGGCTCAAAACTTCTGAAATGGAAATGAGGAAAACCACTCCATTCACAATATCCTCAAAGAAAATAAAATACTTGGGAATCAACCTAACAAAAGAGGTGAAAGATTTATATAATGAAAACTAAAGAACCCTAAAGAGAGAGATAGAAGAAGATCTTAGAAGATGGAAAAATGTACCCTGTTCATGGATAGGCAGAACTAACATCATCAAAATGGCGATATTACCCAAAGTTCTCTACAGGTTTAATGCGATGCCAATCAAAATCCCAACAGCATTTCTTGTAGAAATAGATAAAGCAATCATGAAATTCATATGGAATAACAAAAGACCCAGAATAGCAAAAGCAATTCTAAGCAGGAAGTGTGAATCTGGAGGTATAGCAATACCAGAGTTCAAACTGTACTACAAAGCAACAGTAACAAAAACAGCATGGTACTGGTACCAAAACAGGCAGGTGGACCAATGGTACAGAATAGAGGACACAGAAACCAATCCACAAAATTACAACTTTCTTATATTTGATAAAGGGGCTAAAAACATGCAATGGAGGAAGGATAGCATCTTCAACAAATGGTGCTGGGAAAATTGAAAATCCATATGCAACAAAATGAAACTGAATCCCTTTCTCTCGCCATGCACAAAAGTTAACTCAAAATGGATCAAGGAGCTAGATATCAAATCAGAGACACTGTGTCTGATAGAAGAAAAAGTTGGCTACGATCTACATATTGTGGGGTCAGGCTCCAAATTCCTTAATAGGATGCCCATAGCCCAAGAGTTAATAGCAAGAATAAACAAATGGGACTTACTTAAACTAAAAAGTTTTTTCTTAGCAAGAGAAACAATAAGAGAGGTAAATAGAGAGCCTACATCCTGGGAACAAATTTTTACCCCTCACACTTCAAATAGAGCCCTAATATCCAGAATATACTCCTTTCTATTAACATATATTTATTAAGGGATCCTGAGAATCAGAACCAGGAACACCACAGAGACTAAGACACAGGTACCATGGCTTCCACAAGACTGACACTCAGAGACTATTTTGGATTAGTTAGATCCTCAGTGTTTTCTCTGAAAATCCCACACTTCCAGAAAAAAAGATAAAATCACCTTTAGGCACATCCTCATGGGGGTACAAAATGGACTGGGCTACTACTCTTTCCTAGGGAAGTGACAGAAGACACTCTCTTCCATCCAAATCAGCTGGAAACTTGGACATTAAGAATGTAAAATTAAAGCGGCCATTCCATGTTTCCTCTTTACCCTTGTGACCTCGATTGCATTTGCCCATTTCTCCCGTTTGATTATGAACTCTGTAACGGACAAAGACCATATCTTTTTTTTTTGGTTCTAATTCAGTGTCTAGCATGGAGTAGATATCATTAAGTGCTTGTTTAATGAAAACCAATTTATTTAGTTTATGAGTCAGAATTATCTTTCTTTACCATGGCTACAAAGTCAACTTGTTACATTTTTTTTTTATTAAGCTTCAGTTATTTGGCTCATTTTTGTCTATCATCAGTTAATTTTCCTTTTATGAAATTTTCCTAATCACAGAATTCTTAAACTTATTAGTTTATTCCATATCTTGATATTTATTTTTCCAGTGGTATTCCTCCAATGTCTGTGTGTCTCCAAAAATACTCACCACCCGATGCAACTTTTGCCTCCACGATTAAACTAAGATCGCCCTTGTTTACAATCTAACTACGTCCCTGTGACTTCAACATCCTTCCATTACTCCGGTGTACAGTCATAGCTCCATTCTATAAGAACCCAGTGCAGTAATTAACCAGCTAACAGTGTAACAGTTAAATACTCTGTTCCTGAAATAAGCTGCCTTGGCTCCCTCTCTTAGTAGCTAAGTGAACTTTGATTGGTTACATGTAGTGGGTAGGTTTTTGTCCCCCAAATGGTATATTGGAGGTCTAACCCTCAGCACATCAGAATGTCACTTTACTTGGGAGAAAAGTTCTTTCAGATATAATTAGTAAGGTAAGCTCTTACTGGATTAGGAAGTAGGAGAGGCCCTTAATCTAGTGTAACTGGTATTCCTATAAAAAGACAAAATCACACAGGGAAAGTGTCATGTGATAAGAGTCATAGGCTGGAGTGATAAATCTACAAGGCAGGCAATGGCAAGGATCAAAGGTTGCCACCAGAAGCCAGGAAGAGGCAAGAGGAGATTCTCCTTTCAGTTTTCAGAGGGAACATGGCCCTGCCACCTTCTTTGATTTTTGGACTGCTCTGCTCTAAACTGTGAAAGATTAAATTTCCATAGTTTTAAGCCATTCTATTTGTGCTATTTTGTTGTAGCAGTCCTGGAAAACTAATACATATTTTTTTTTTTTTTTTTTTTTTTTTTTTTTTTTTGGTGGTGGGTACCAAGGATTGAACCCAGAAGTGCTTAATTACTGAGCTGCATCCCCAGCCCCCAGCCCTTTGGTATATTTTATTTTGAGACAGGGTCTTGCTGAGTTGCTTAGAGCCTTGCTTTGAACTCTTCAAAACTCCTGTTTCAGCCTGCTGAACTGCTGGGATTACAGGCATGCACCATTATGCCCAGCTATACAATTTCTTTTTTTAATTATTCATCTGTAAAATGGAAATAATGATAGTGACTTTCTGTATCATAGCCATTTTGTGAATGAGACTGCAACAAGCAATAGAACTGTGCCCGGCTTTTCCTACGTGCTAGGTAAGATCTGTCTGTAACTACTCCAGTGGACAATGATGCTCCTTGGGGGCAGGAGTATGATTTTTTTCTCATGAATCCTGATGCCTCCCGGACAGTTCAGTCTGTAGCAGAGGCACAAAACTACACATTCAACTTAGGTGTGGGCTCTTTCCCTTCTAATCTTTATAGTATTCCTCAAGTTCCCTTTCTTCCTGGAGATTTGTAAACTGTATTTGTGTGTCCCAGTTTATACTTGTGACATTTCCTCCCGTGCTTTGACTCCTTTCAATTCCCTTCCATCCCTAATGCATTCCCGCCCCTTCTCACCTTACGCTTATGCTAATTCACGCATTAACTTGTGACCTCTATCCATTAATTTGATTGTAGAAACCAAGAAAGAAAAAACTGTTAAAATGAACAATTTCAAGATGGTTGAGAAATTTAAACCATAAACCACAGATTATCCTTCTAGTTTTGCTACAAACTTGCTAGATGACCTCAGGTTCCTCAAACAACACTGAAAAACCTGTTTTTTCACCTGTAAAATTTGGAAATTGGATTAAATAGCTTCAGACATTTGATCACTTTTAGTTTTATGATTAAATCATCCTTCATCCTCTGAGTTCTATTGGACAGTAAAAAGCTGGTTTGTTTTCACCATTGGGGCACAGCACATGCAGGGGGCAGCAGGCACCAAGCACAGCATATACCTGTTCAGTGATCATAGGGGGATGCATTGGTGCATTCACGGAGATCAGGTGATAGCCCTATTGTTGCTCTTGAATAACGTGGCCTCTTGAGTATAATTACCTGTGCACACTGTGCACACAACGGTAACAGCTGTTTCCAAATCGTGCAGTATGCACACCCACTTGGTTTACCTCAGATACAAAGAACTTATTGTTCTAAAAAGGTTTTCACATTCATGGAAGGATAATAAAGAGAAGAAACTACATTTAGGTTGCAATAAATCATTTTTACCTTTCCAATCAAAACACTGTGACATGTTCCTTTTGCTTATTGGAAAAATTAATAATGTTTTTTTTTAAATTAGGTGAATATTTCAACTTTCAGTCATATTCTTGAAAGAAGTTTTCATTCCCTGGTTTATTTCTTCTTTACTGTTACATGATTCCTATTTATTCGGCTTCTATATCTATTATTTTGCTGAAAGCCCCACTCTGAGTCCAGGTTTATCAAGCTACCCTTGGGATTGTGCATTATCTCTTCTTTGCTTCTTTTTTCTCCCCCATATTTCTGTGATAATGTGTTTTTTTATACTTACTACCTCTTATTCTACTAATAAATCTTTGATATCTCTCTCTCTTACCTTATATAGGAAGGTATTTCTCAAACTTTTTGTTTTATTTTATTTTCCCTTCCTACTCATTTGAGCCTATCAGGTCTTTCAATTTTCTTCATATGACCCATTTTCTTGTTCCTTCACCATTCTGCCCAGTTTCCTCTATGCTAACTGTAATTTGTCATTGTTGCTGATTTGATTTCATAGGGACCGCAGTTCAAGTAATAAATTCCAAGGCTTCATCATCTACTTTAGCAGCCAGATAATCCACCCTCCTGTGTCAGATTTCTAGTCTGACATTTCAAAAATGACTCTTTCATTTTCTGCATAACAAGATAATTTTTAAAAAATAATGTTATATGCTTAGTTTTGATTTCTCCCAGCCTAATAATATTTCCTTTAAAAGACCACAACACACAACATAATATAATTAACCCAAAGTGTATTAGATAGTTAGGAATGTGTAGAATCAAGACAATTGTCTAGTCCTTTGCATTTAAACTACTAGACATTTGACAAAGGAGTCCTCCATGCTAGATTTGAGATAATTCTGTCCATCAATTACTGTCTTGTGCTAAAATACTGAGCATGGAGTGTTTTGTAAAGATTACACATTGCTTAGACCATTTACTTCAAGTCAACAATATGAGCAAATCACTTTGAAAATATTTTCATTATCTTAATTTGAGGTAAAACAGGCTCTGCTTAATCTTTCCTTTTTAAAGAGTATTTAGTATTCTGTGGCTCTTCTGGCCCCTCAAAAATTCCTAAAGGAATAATAACAGCATAGTGTGGATTCAAGTCCAGTTGCTCTGAGGGAAACTGTTGTCCTGCATCTCCTTCGGGCTAAGTGAGGAAAGAGAGAGGTCTCTCTTCCGCAGATTCCTAGGTGTTCTCAGGGAAGAGAAAACAGCATCTGGCACAGAGTACTTTGTATTCAGTTAGCTTCTTCTGGTAAAGAGTGTTCCCCAGGAGTAAATTAGGCAATTAGCAGAATCATTAACTATTTCAAGCCAAAAGAGTATAGCTTAGCTCACTAAGGTAATAATGAGCAAATTAGTATTTGTGTTGCTACGGAATGTTCAAGAAGTAAGACTACTCGTTTTGGAAAGCCTGTTGACTCAGTTGGTGCTTGGAAAGGCTGGTAATGCCCAAGAAGGAAGTTTCCTCAGGATTGACTATGTTCCCTGGAGACAGAACTACTAAACACATTCGCAATGGCTCACACACTTACTATGGTATACATAAAGTTCCAAGCTTAGGGTTTCTCATAAAAGTTCACCAACATTACATAGTAGTTGAATGAGGTGTGCACCCAGAGAAACTGAGCTTCTAATGTATTCTGCACGTACAATATCCAGCTCTGCTCATTGCTGACAGAGCCATGATCACAGAAGTCTTTTTGTTGATCTTTAATCAAAAGTTCTAAGTTGAAAAATAGATTTCAGAGTTTTGACACACTGAAGAGGTTGTAAAACCTCTTTGAACCTACCCCACAGGGTGCCATAGCACATGAGAAAGCAATTAGGAAAACAAATGGCATATTATAGGTGCTCAAAAACAATACTTGTAACTGAAACATAGATCATCTTTTACTATCTTTGATTCTCAGTGTAAATTGGAGTAAATGATATTTTCTCTGTCTACCATATAGCATTGTGAGACAATGCAAGAATGTGAAAGTACATTATGTGATTTTAGTAAGTTAAATACCTTTAAAGAAATTAGCACAATTTCTAGAGTAAGCTAAATTCTCAACAATCGAATGGTACATCATCATTATTATTAATTCTGATGTTTTATGGAGATTTATGGAGCCTAACTTGAATCATGATCCAAGTAAATAATAAAATCTAACCTGAGGTCACAAATATCTAACCTGAGGCCACAAATAACTCATACCATTTTTCTTCTTCTGTTTCTTTTTTCTTTCTTTTTTTTTTTTTTTTAGACAGGATCTTGCTAAATTGCCAAGATTGATCTCAAACTTGCAATCCTCTTGCCTCAGTCTTCCACGTTGCTGGAATTACAGGGATGCACCACCATGTCTGGCATTAATTACATTTTTCTTTTAAAAAGCACACATATTGCTATTTTATTGTGAAACTTTTTGAATAATTATTTTTTTGAAAAAAAATTAGTGTGCCTATCTTGTTGGTTCCTATTTTATACTTTTGTTGTTACAAATTTTTGTTATCCAGCTTTCCCTTTCTTCAGTGGAATGAAGAAAATTAAGTAAAATCAGCTACATTTCTGGATAATCAGAATTTAAAAGATTATATTCTCCTAATAATAATTTGTGAAACTTTATCATACTTTAGTTTCTTAAGCATAAAACAGGATATTTCTTAATGTAGAGTTCAAAAAGTAGAAATAGTTAAATCACTTTCAATTATATTTGTGGAATTTGAAAAAAGAATTTCCATTTAGAAACCGGATTTGTCCCTGGATTTGGAAAAAAACTCAACATAACCTTTGGATCTGTGCAGCTGAATTGACACACTCTATCCGGTTATACTTAATGGTAGAACTACTACTTGTCAATTAAGGCAAAGATTATTTGATACTAAAATATCCAAGACCTAGTTCATGTAGTGTTTTAATTTTGTGGAGGGTTATCAATTATTTCTTACTATGTAACAAGCCATCCTCAAATTTAGTGATTTAAAAACAACTATTCATCTGCTTGTGATTCCATAGATGAGCTATTCAGCCCAAACTCAAGTATGAGATCTTGTCTAAGCTCCAGTCTTAGCAACTGGGCTTAGTCCTATTGCTGCATTTATTTTATGGTTCATGTCCTGGGAAGTGGTCTGAACTGGTCTTTGCCAAGTTTTGGTGCCTGACAAGGCTGTTAATTGGCCATATGTCTCCATTAGGCTAGGCTGCTTCCTTATTTGGTGGCAAAATTAAGAAGGGAGAGCAGCAGTTGCTAGACTACTCAATCTGGGCAAGGCAGTCTCATTAAAATTGCTTCTGTCAAATTCTTTCTGCCAAAGCATATCAGACCAGCCTAAATTTAAGGAGTGGGTTAGTCATACTGTAAAGGTGAGCAAGTACTGGGATCGTTGCAAAGGGTTTTTCAAATAACCTGCTGCATCTCATCTAGGAAGTGAAACAGGATTTGTGGTATGTCTATGCTGAGAAGCACATAAAGCATGGTTACTTCTTATTGGAGAAGATAAATATTTATAACAGAAAAGAGGTGGTTCCTCTGCAAGGATTTATATAATTTCTAAAGTGTTAGAATCATCTCTCACGAAAATCCTTAAGAGTCATACCTGGAGTTCAGTTAATTTTTATAAAATAAACAAATAACTTAATTTGACTATAAAACAATCTAGACCTATATCCTCTACTGCAAAAAAATTATTTAATATCTTCACATTCTTTCCATAAAGATTTATTCAATTTTATTATTGCTTTTCAATGATTTGTTTTCTTACAGCATATATGATTTTGTTGAGTCAAACATTATTTTTGGTCATTCATCCTAATCTCTTATTTTAAACCCTATGGATCTGTGGTCATGGAGTCCTTTCTTCATCTTCATAAGATTCTGTCAGACTTCATAGCTTCCCCTTTTCTCTAATAATAATTTCATTTTCTAAATTTATTTTTGGAATTAACTAAAGATACTTAAACATAATTCATTTCTTTTAACATGCCTCACCTTTGCAGGGGACAGTTTTTTTCATTCCTCTTCTTTACTATATTATTAACATGTTAATTTTAAATTATATGTTAGTTGTGATTCTAATTCTCAAAGAGTTTAAGCCATAAAACAAAATGCTAAATATAACAAGGGGTGTTATAGGTTGCCACCTCCAATTTTTGCATATTCCAAATCTATTATTCCTGTTTTCCTGACCTGGGTTTGCAAAATCTTTTATTTTATTTTATTTTTTTCAGAAAGACTGAAACTCATGCAAGACTACATTTGTCTTAACCAAGAGCTATGAAACAAAGGCAAAGAAACAAACAAAAAAAGACACAGGATATGCAAGTTGTGCCTGTCCTGCTAAATTCTATCCTATCTCAATATCACTGTCCTCTGGCTTTCCTTTCAACTCATAGTCCAAGTGGTGGGAAAAGCCTTCCTGGTCCAGTCTTGCGGTTGTATGTCTTTAGCTCTGCGGTGATAGTGATAGAAATGCTTAGATGAAGAGTAGAAATAGCCAGAGTTGAAAAGATGCTGTAAATGTCTCTTTGATTCTCAGTATAGATACTGCATTTAAGGTTTTATGTATAAGGGATGGAGATTTTGTTCCTTGCTTTTTGGTGGAACAGAGACCAGAGAGAAGTGTGAACTAAAGGCGGTATAAGTTGGTGAGACTGGGATAGGTTGCGACTGATCACTTTCTGTTCATGGGTGTGGACATGACCGTAACCTTTCTTTGTATACTTTAATCATTTTTCTGTTACATCCTGTAGCTTTATGTTGCTAAAGGAATTGATCCTCACAGAATGCCAAATCCGTTCTAATCACAAGCAGTCTGCTTTTGATCATTGACTTTTGGAAATTACTCAGAGTGCTAGTGATCACAAAGAGATCAAAGTACCATCCAACTCTAGAAATTAGGTGTGAAGAAAAGGAACTTTTTCACACTTCCTTTGGAAGCTTTTAAGTTTCACCCCTTTCAGTCCCAGTCTGCTCCAGACTTTGCAGATTCACCGGGTAGATGGCTGGAGATGTGGATAGATGTATGCAGGAGGAATAGAATACACTGCTGAGGGGCTGGTACTGAGAAGACATCAGAGAGGAGAGATTTGATCTGTGACAAAATGTGTATCAGGGACTATGGTTTAACAGGTGTCTGTGTAACCGTGGCACAAGGGTAATTTGGAAAATGTCAGTGACAGATCCTTCAGTTATGTGGTAATTCAAAACTCACCAGTATGCACTCAAAACTAAATAGTAACAACAGAAGGAATCATCATCATCATCATCATCAAATAAAAGAAGATAAAAATCAAGTTCAGAGCTCCTTTGTTGCAGCAACATTAGGCTTCTGTTCATTTTCAATCTATATAATCATCTCTCTAATATTTTAAAAAATGCTTAAAATTTTAAGGGAATTGGTGCTTTTATTCTTGTACTTCTGTATTGTTACGATTTTGAAGATGAAAATATTATCTAGCTGGATCCTATTGTTTCCAGAACATCTCTGGAAGCAATTAATCAACTGTTAATAACATATAAAATATGAAATCCGGGGCTGGGGATGTGGCTCAAGCGGTAGCACGCTCGCCTGGCATGCATGCGGCCCGGGTTCGATCCTCAGCACCACATACAAAGATGTTGTGTCTGCTGAAAACTGAAAAATAAATATTAAAAAATTCTCTCTCTCTCTCTCTCTCTTTAAAAAAATATGAAATCCTGAAAAACAAGGAAGACTTAAGACTATCAAATTTTTTGTTATGCCAACATTTTAGTCCAGAATACTTTTTGAAAAGGCAAATCCCTTGTTTCAGCAATAGACTAACTGGACATAACTTTTCTATGTTCATATATGAATACACCACCAGTGAAGCTCTACATCATGTACAACCAGAAGAGTGGGAATTTATACTCCATGTATGTATAATATGTTAAAATATACTGCACTGTCATGTAGATTTAAAATAAATAAAGAAATATATAGTATATGTAATGAACAAATTTTCAATTATAGGTAGATAGATAGATAGATCTAGATCTAGATCAGATCATGGCCCCACTCCTTCTCCTTCAAACCCTTTCCTTACTCCCCAGAGAAATGGAGACATCATCACTAAACACTGGAATTTTCTGGAAATCATTTGATAACCACTATAGATTGGCCCAGGTCAATCTTGCTTTTCCTAAAAATCTCTATAAAACATATATGGCCTCTACTACAATAGTTCTTCTGTCACTGTTATATATGACCTGAAACAAACTTTTGTAAGCCCCAATTTCTAAACTTTGGGAGATTAGAATGTCAATAAGTCAGAACTCTCAATTTCCATCTCAATATAAGATACACACACACACACACACACACACACACACACACACATTACACACACATTATGCAGGTGGAGATCAAAAACGCCCTTCTAGTACTAATAAGATCTTTTGTAGGACATAGTATAGATGCAAACAGATGGTGATTATGATTCTGTGCCCCCAGCCACCACCTGTCATGACTGCCTAGACAGATGTGCCTGGGCACAGGCAAACAGAATAGCTGAAAGGCTACGACCTTGGAGTAAGTGCACTTGAGCAAATTGACTCCATGGCCAAAGGACTGGGGGTGAGAATATACCCAGTCTGCAGGCAGCCATATCCGATAAGAGAGATCTAAGAAACTTAAACAACCATGCCTGATTCTTTCACCCAAACTTATAAACAAAATAAAACTTTGAGGGTGAGCTTGTTAGAGGTGAAGAAGAACTCTGGGGGTTAATCTAATAATGATTTTTTCACAGGAGTAGACAGTAAGTGCACCCCAAACTTTTTTTTTTTAAAGAAAGAGTGAGAGGGATAGTGTGAGAGAGAGAGAGAGAGAGAGAGAGAGAGAGAGAGAGAGAGAATTATTCAATATTTATTTTTCAGTTTTCGGCGGACACAACATCTTTGTTTGTATGTGGTGCTGAGGATCGAACCCGGGCCGCACACATGCCAGGCGAGCGCCCTACCGCTTGAGCCACATCCTCAGCCCCCCAAATTTTCTTATTGGCCATTCAAGTCAATATTATACCTTCCTGAAAAAATCTGTATAAGTAAGGTAAAGTGGTATATTACAAAAAATGATATGCTATGTGATAGCATCGTCTTTAGTTTAAATATTATTGTTTTTATTATGATCGCATTGCCTAGTTGTTTATTTTACTAATCTCTTACATTTCTTGCTACTTAATGATAAAGTCACCTCTGCAAATTAGATCTCCAAGCACATTCCAACCATTAGTTGGTTAATTTGACTATATGGATAATTGCGTCTACATGACAACATGATTATGCCTTTAAGTGTCTAGGATTGTGAATTCGCTATATAGATGATTGATGACCATAGAAAGGAAGGAAGGAAGAAGGGCAGGAAGAAAGAAAAAGTAGGAAGACAATTAAACACGCTGTATTATTAGTTAGATATTTTTGTTAAGGGATTTAAATCACTGGGTTTCACTGTATAAAGCATGCTTACTTAAAATCAAAATAGAAACTGTTAATCAAGTTTCATTGTAAATTTTTAACATGTGGCTTTTTAGAAAAGATCTATTTTTATACACTATTTTCTAACATCATGTTCAGATATTAAATACGCTTCTAAAAAAAGGCATTTGTAAAGAAAACCTCTTACATGTGATTTGAGAAAACTGTCATTGATTTTTAGCTATTTATAATTAATACCTAATATAAATGTGATCTTGTCTTCATACTCAATTACAATGTTTTATTTTAACTCTTGGTATGATGCATCTAGAAGATTCTTAGTTCCATAATTCCATAGTTGTTTTTTTTTTTCTATATGTCAGTGACAAATCCTCAGAAAGGGAAATGAGGAAAACTACTCCATTCTAACAAAAAAAAAAAAAAAAACAACCTTGGGAATCAATTTAACAAAAGAGGTGAAAGATCTATATAATGAAAATTACAGAACCCTAAAGAAAGAAATCAAAGAAGATCTTAGAAGATGGAAAGATCTACCTTGCTCTTGGATAGGCAGAATTAATATTATCAAAATGACAATACTTCCAAAAGCACTATACAGATTTAATGCAATTCTGATCAAAATTCCAATGACATTCCTCATAGAAATAGAAAAAGCAATTGTGAAATTCATCTGGAAAAATAAGAGACCCAGAATAGTGAAAGCAATCCTTAGCAGGAAGAGTGAAGCAAGTGGCATCACTATATCAGACCTTAAACTATGCTACAGAGCAATAGTAACAAAAACAGCATGGTATTGGCCCCAAAACAGACTGGTAGACCAAGGGTACAGAATAGAGACACAGAGACTAACCCACAAAACTACAATTATCTTATATTAGACAAAGGTGCCAAGAACATGCATTGGAGAAAAGACAGCCTCTTCAACAAATGGTTCTGGGAAAACTGGAAATCCATATGCAACAAAATACAATTGAACCCCTATTTCTTACCATGCACAAAACTCAACTCAAAATGGATCAAGAACTTCGGAATACAACTAGAGACTGTGCATCTAATAGAAGAAAATGTAGGCTCTAATCTCCATTGTGTGGGATTAGGTCCCAACTTCCTTAATATGACTTAATATGACTTAATAAGGTGCAAGAATTAAAACCAAGAATCAACAAATGGGATGGAATCAAACTAAAAAGTTTCTTCTCAGCAAAAGAAACAATCTGTGAGGTGAATAGACAGCCTACATCTTGGGAGCAAATCTTTATCCCTCACACATCAGAAAGAGCACTAATCTCTAGGGTATATAAAGAACTCAAAAAGCTAAACAACAAAACAAACAAATAATCAATAAATGGGCCAAGGACCTGAACAGACACTTCTCAGAAGATTATTCACAATCAATCGACAAATACATGAAAAAAAATGCTCATCATTAGCAATTAGAGAAATGCAAATCAAAACCACTCTAAGATTTCGTCTTCACTCCAGTCAGAATGGCAGCTATTATGCATACAAACAACAATAAGGGAAAAAGGTACACTCATACATTGCAGGTGGGACTGCAAATTGGTGGAAAGCAGTATGGAGATTTCTTGGAAAATTGGGAATGGAACCACCATTTGACCCAGATATTCCTCTCCTCGCTCTATACCCAAAGGACTTAAAAATCAAAAATAGCATACTAAAGGGACACAGTCACATCAATGTTTATAGCAGCACAATTCACAATAGCTAAACTGTGGAACCAACCTAGGTGAATGGATAAAAAAAAAATGTGGTATATATACACAATGGAATATTACTCAGCAAAAAAAGAGAATAAAATCATGGCATTTGCAGGTAAATGGATGGAGTTAGGGAAGATAATGCTAAGTGAAGTTAGCCAATCCCCAAAAACCAAATGCCGAATGTCTTATTTGATATAAGGAGGCTGATTCATGATGGGACAGGGAGTGGGAGCATGGGAGGAATAGATGAACTCTAGATAGGGCAGAGGGGTTGGAAGGGAAGGGAGGGGGCATGGGGTTATTAATGATGGTGGAATGTGATGATCATTATTATCCAAAGTACAGATATGAAGACACAAATGGTGTGAATATCCTATGTATACAACCAGAGATATGAAAAATTGTCCTCTATATGTATAATAAGAATTGTAATGCATTCCGCTGTCATATATCAATAAAAACCATTATTTTAGTTGTCAATGGATTGATTATTTATTTATTTATATGAGGTGCTGAGAGTTGAACCAGGGCCTCACACATGCCAGGAAAGTGCTCTAACACTGAGCCATAATTCCAGCCCAGTTCCATAGGTTTAAGGTCACTTGATAGTTAGAGACTGCTATAGTTTACATATGAGGTGCCCTGAAAGTTCATATGTGAGACAATGCAGGAATCTTTACAGGTAAAATAATTTCATTATGAAATCGATAACCTAATCACTGGATTAATCCCATTTCTTGAATTAATAATTTGCATGGATGCATGGATGGTATCCATAGGCAGGTAGGACATGGATAGAAAAAGTAGGTCACTGGGGGTGTGCCTTTAGGGGTTATATTATGACTGGTTCCTTGCACTCAAACCATCTTGGCTTTCTGACTGCCATCAGCTGAGCAGCTTTCCTCTGCCACACCCTTCCACCATGATATTTTTTCTCATCTCAGGTTTACAGCTGTGAATTGGGCTGATCATACACTGAACCTCTGAAATGATATAACAAAGTTTTCCTTCTCTAAGTTGCTCTTGTTGGGTATTTTTGGTCACAGTGATGCAAAAGCTGACTAAAAAGAAAGACCTTACAGCTTTTTATGATTATCAGTAATGGAACTGAAGGTTTAGGGGCCGTTTCTCTGCTGTCATGATCAGTATCCCACAAGCATCTGTGCTTACTCATTACAGCCCCTTCCTCACATAGTTATCTTCCATTCTAACGAACAGGAAAGAGCTTAGGAAGCATTTTGCAGCAATGTCATTCTGCCAGGTGCAGGAAACCCTCTTGCCTTATTGTGTCTAGGCCCAAACTTAAATGCACCATAACCACTTACAACAGAAAACAGAAACCTGGCATCCAGAAAGATGTAGCTCTTCCTTCCTAATAGATATTTTTAATAACTACATTTTAAAAACTATTCTAATAACTGTACTTTTAATAACTAAGAGTAATTGACTAGGGACTTTGTGGTATTTATTTATGATAACTTTCTCCTCCAGTCAAGATTGTCCACCTTATTAAAATGAACTTTCACAGCACTTATGGTTGGAAAAACTAAACTGCTTTATTAAAAAATAAATCCCTGCATCACGTTCTTATTAGTAGTAGCAAATAGCCTAATATTTTTCATCAATAATAGTAGAATCTTATCTGACGAGCAGATTTTGTTTCTTTTGAGTTCTCTTTCTCTAATGATTTTTGTCATCAAGCCAGGTGACCTGGATAAAATTAATCATTTGTGAAAGAAGAACATATGCCCAGACTAAGTATGCAGTATAGGTAGATTATGTGGGTCCGATTTTTCTGAGCCAGTTCTCTTACAGCTTCTTTACAGAGACTGATGGAGAGTAGCCAACGTAGAATCCCTTCTGAAATGCTCTGCTAACCCATCTGGAAGAACATGTTTGTTTTTCCAGTCAAAAGAGCTCTGCTAGGTAAAGCCTGTCTTCCACTGGTGGTGAATATTTCCCTAAGGTGAAGTCTATAGCAGGCAGCACAGATGTTGCAATAGCAACCTATCAGGACAACTAGAAGACACATGGGTAGAAGAAATGGACCACAATATGAGTTTATGGGGTCTGGGGAAGTCAGAGCACAATGCAACCCTTCTCTGAGCATCCTCATCCCAGGTTATTCACAGAGGCCAAGCAGAAGAGAAATCCCAACAGATTATCACTGATGGGAGCTGGCAACTTCATGGGATATGTCAGTAATCAGATAATATGGAACACAGGATTTTACCACAGAAAGGAAACTTGGAGACCATTTAAATCAAGTTTCCCACTCTATAGCTGAGAAAATGGATTTAAGCCTGAAGATTTGGCTTGCCTGATTTCCCACAACTAGTTTATGGGTGAAGAAATGTTAGAATCCATTATGAAAAAAATGGGAAACCCCCTACATCTCCATCAACAGAATGGATAGCTAAAGTTATAATAATTTTACAACTGTGTTTGGAGAATATGATGGGCTGGCTTAAGTCCCTGAAACTAAAAATGGAACCCTATCCAGATCCCTGACCAGGAAGAAGTGAATTCCCACCTGTTCCTAAGTTGAAATCAATTGTCTGAAGAAGGGGAAATGAAAGCTGGAAAGGTAAGCAAAATATGTTCGTGTGTGAGTGTGTGACATTGGGCAATTTCAATTCTTCAGCCTCCATTTACACATCTGTAATATGTAATGTCATACAACTTTGAAATGATGGGATGTAGAACCAAATATCAATAGTAAGACTCCAGAGCCTTATTTTCTGACCCTACTCTAACTTTTACTTGGTAAGAAAAAATGTATCATTTGCCCCACAATGCTTTTTGTTTAACTATTGTTTTTGATGTCAAGAACAAATATTCTGATGATTTTTACCCTTTTACCTCCCAAGACATTTTAGGGTCATGGAAACTGTGCCTGACTCTATGGGGAAAATCTTCTTCTTTGAACTGTAAATGAAATGCTAGCTATTGTTGGATCTCACCCAACAATATTACCCCTGAATTGGACTCTAGGATTTTTCTCAGTATTAAAATTCACTGCCAGGATCCATGCTGTTTATCTTCCTTTCAGACTAAGTCAGAAAGACTATTGATTCTTCATTTGGGTCAGCAGATAGATTGTCTCACCTCAATGGCAAGCATCTGAATGGTATTTGATAATTCAAAGCTTCCTGTCCTAGAGATGCATCACATTCCTGTAATACAGATGTCTTGCCTATGCTTTTTTCTCCCTCTCATAGAAATATTAGAAAGATGATTGTCAAGATTAAAGGATGGGCACACAAGTAGGTGACATTATGACTGTAGGATGAAATATCTTGAAGAGATCTAAAATATCACCTTTTTCAATGAATGTCACCCCCCCAAAACAGATCATCACATGCCAACCAGGGTGTGTCAGAATCACTTGAGCATTCAATTAGTCATCCCTACTTTAATCCCTAATATACAGTAAGAAGCACATGTCTTCTGCAGCCTCAATAAAACTTATCTGAAATTCACTAAGTGAGTCATCATTAATGAGAATATGACATGAACTGTAAGTTTGTTGTTACAAGGCAGGAGTACTATATTGGACAGAATCTAGTAAGAAAAATCTAGCCCATGCATTAATAAGGCTCAATTTGCCTTATTAATAAATGCTATATTTTCAATCTTAAAAATCAATAAATTGTTCTTGCTATTTAAAATTTAAGTCTTCTACCTATGACATTCTTCCCAGAATTAGAAAAAAACAATTCTTAATTTGGAAGAACAAAAGCCCAGAATGGCCAAAGCAATACTAAAGAAGAAAAGTGAAGCAGCAGGCATCACAATACCTGATCTACAGATTACACTATAGAGCTGAAGTTAAACAAACAAAACAAAACAAAAAAACAGCATGGTATTGACATCAAAATAAACAGGAAGACCATTGAAATAGAACAGCAGACACAGACAAATCCACAAACTTATAGCCATCTGACATTTGAGAAAGAGGCCAAAAATGTATCTTGGGGGAAAAAAGACAGGCTTTTATACAAATTGTGCTGGGAAAACTGGATACCCATATGTCAAAAAATGAAATTATATTCCTTTCTCTTGCCTTGCACAAACCTCAAATTGAAATGGATCAGAATTAGACCAGAAACTCTACAACTGCTAGAAGAAACAGGGTTAATACTCTATCATATTGGTGCTGGCACCAACTTCCTTAACAGGACCCCCAAAATGTAAGAAATAAAAACAAGAAGAAATAAGTGGGATACCATCAAACTAAAAGCTTCTGTATGGCAAAGGAAATTATTGAGAGTATGAAGAGAGAGCCTACATAATGGGGGAAAAACCTTGGCTAGCTACACCTCTTTTAGGGGATTAATATCCAGAATATTCAAAGAATAAGTGTTGGTGAGGATGTAGGGGAAAAGGTACAGTTATATATTGCTGGTGGAACTGAAAATTGGTGCAACCAATCTGGAAAGCAGTATGGGAATTCCTTAGAAAACTTGGAATGGAACCGCCATTTGACCCACCTATCCCACTCCTTGGTCTATATCCTAAAGACTTAAGAATGACATACTACAATAACATATCCACTTCCATGTTTATAGCAGCACAATTCAGTGTTGCTATACTGTGGAAGCAACCTAGATGCCCTTCAATAGATGAATGGATAAAGAAACTTTAGTACATATATACAATGGAATATTACTCAACATTAAAAGAGAATAAAATGATGGAATTTGCAGGTAAATTGATGGAGTTGGAGAATATCATGCTAAGCAAAGTAAGCTAATCCTCCAAAAAACAAAGACCGAAATGTTCTCTCTGATAAATGGATGCTGACCCATAATGCCGGTGAGGGGTGTGGGGAGAATGGAGGAACTTTGATTGGGTAAAGGAGAGGGAGAGAAGAGGAGGGGATGTCACTGCAAAATGTCCTATTTCCATGAGTCCTTCCACTAAGCAACATGGGGTATGCTGGCAAGGAAATTGTCATACCTACTTGGCTAATGGCTCCCAGGGGATATGGAGGTAGGAAAGGTAGTGGAATGAGATGAACATCATTACCCTAGGTACATGTATAACTGCACATGTAGTGTGACTCCACAGTGTGTATAACCAGAGAAATGAAATGTTATGCTCCACTTGTGTACAATGAATTAGAAACACATTCTGCTATCATGTATAACTAATTAGAACAATTTTCAAAAATAACCAGCCAACCAACCCAATCAATAAATGGCCAAAAGAACTAAACAAAAACTTCTTAAAAGAAGAAACACAACTGACCAACAAACATATGCAAAGAATGTTCAATATCTAGCAATCAGGGAAATGCAAATCAATGCTACAGTAAGATTTCATCTCACTCTCATCAGAATGCAATGATCAACAACATGAACAATAAATGCTGGTGAGGTTATAGAGAAAAAGGAACACTTGTACACTGTTGGTGGGACTTCAGACTAGTACAACAACTCTGGAAAGCAGTATGGAGATTCCTCAAAAAACTAGGGATGACACCACCATATGAACCTGTGATCCCACTTCTGAATATTTTCCCAAATGATCAGCATACGATAGGGATATAGCCACCTCAATGTTTATAGCAGCACAATTCAAATAGCTATATTATGGGATCAACTCATATGTCCCTCAATAGATGAATGGATTAAGAAATTGTGGTATATAAAACACAATGGAGCTCTATTCAGCCATTAAAAAGAATAAAATTATGGCATTTGCTTGAAATGGGTAGAAATGGAGAACATCATGCTAAGTGAGATTAGCCAAACTCAGAAACTCAAAGGTCAAAGTTTTCTCTCATATGTGAAAACTAGAGTAAAATAAAGAAAAGGGTAGGAGAGGATAGGGTAACACAAAGAACCAAGCAAATATAAATTAATAGATGAGTGAAAGGGAGTCTAGTAGAGTAGAAGAAGGAAAAGAGGAGAGGGAGGGAGGGTAGGAGGATAAAGGGGGAGGGAAAGGTGGAGAATGATGAACCGAAATCAATTTTTATGCATGTATAAGTTTGTTGGGACAAACCCAACTACTATGTGTAACTATAAAGCTCCAATAATAATAAAAGAAATTTAAATCTTCTTAGTTTTTATATAATTTAATTTTTGTGAACTATAATGGATGAATAGGTCCTACATAGAGGATTACAGTTTTTCAAAGTCTAGCAATTGCATTTGCCATACTTTTGTGTTGCGTTAATGATGATTTCATGTTTTGTATGTTTATATTTTGTAAAAATATTCTAATTTCCTAGAATATTGGCTTTGTTTTCTACATTTCTTTAAAATTCATGGCATGGACATTCTTCTTCCTCTAGACATATATACAAAGTTTATGAATCTTCATTCGATTTTATGAACAACCCTATTAAAGTGGAAGAAGATAAAATGTTAAGGCTTTAGGGGGGATTACATTTATTTAATGAATTACTCAAAATTTCAGATGTCAAAAATAGTATTAAATCTACTCTGTTCTAATTCACTCAGCACAGAATTTGTACCAGCTCCTTAGTCTATAGCAGCTGGCTTTGTGTAGTTGGGATTGGGCAGCATGTCACCTGAGTAGCAGGCTTTTCCTTTCTGGGACTTTGATACTCTACATGGAGCCGGAGTATCTTGATCCTTCATGCACGTAAACCCAAGTGTAGCAGGGAAGGTCTAGCTTCTTGGCTAAGACTGAATGAATTGGAGGCAGAAGCCGAATGAAAAACGTTATCTTCTTTTAACCTGTAGATAAACCAGTCTGAGGCAAGATGTACACAGTTCTGAGAAGGTCTGATGTGATTACTGTTAGTGGTAGCCAATCTGAAAATGACCTCTTATATTGACTTTCCCTCCTGTGCCCAGGAATCGTTTGCTCAATAATATCAGACTCTTGTCTCAATCTCTGCTTTCTGGAGAATACAAGCTAAGGCAAATAGAAAATGTAACTATCATTTTTATTGTATTTTTTTAATATTTTTTATTTCATATATTTATCATGTATATTTTCCTGATCAAAATTATCAAAAATCATTCTATAATATTTGCATGTGCCTTATACTTTTCAAAGAAATTAAAGGCCATATATTTTATTCTGAAGTCATAAGGTTATTAATGTTTTCTTTATTATATAGGAAAATAAATTAACATAAGGAGGGGTTAAGTGATTGTTCAAATTTCCCTTCAATAGGGACCACAGAATCAATTAAAATTTTGCGTGACTAAGATAGGATTTGTTTTTATGCAGCTGTAACCAAACAATTATATATTTTCCCATGATAACATTTTCCTAAGTGTAACTTTAAATGATGGAACAAGGTAGTCAAGGCCTTATGAAAAATTGGAGTGGCACATTAATTATCCTGGAATATAGCAAACACCAATGACCCAATTCTCTACTAACAAAGGTCATATGGTAAGAAAGTTGATGCAAAACAAGAGAAAACAACAAACAAAATCCAATTTAAGAAATTTAAATCCTAAAGACAAAGGATAACTATCAAAATCATATTCTGTACAAAATACTGCAGGTTAGGTTATTATTCCTATGAATATGAAATATTGATATTGGAAATATTCACCCTCACTTGAACAACAAGATCTCTGGAAGTCACTAGGAGTAGGGAATATCGAGATCTGAGAACATCTCAAAACATCTGATTCTCAGCTGCCGAAATTTGTCACCAGAAGAATTTTGATATTCTTAGACATAAAAAGGGACTAAACATGATAAACCCATAATATAGTAGTTATCTTGTAATGGAACTCTATGTCATTTCCTCTTGTAAACTTATTGTTCAGGTCAGCCTATCTCTCTTCTCCCACCACACTGATGTGACTCTTCCAATTTGGATTCAGCCCAAATTTGTTTAAGGCTTCATTATTTTATTCTTATAAACTGACAGCTCATAAGAATTCCCTGTGCTTTGGAATCTGAGTTACTAGAATGTAATGTTGCTTTATAGAACAACTAAAATGTATGTCTGCTTTTTAACATTATATGCTGTGCTTTGAAGAAATGGAAGCTCAAGTGACTTTAAATTATAGTAGAGAACATTCTTGAATGCAATGTTGTATACTTTTATGAAGTTCTTAATTTTGCTTACCATTTCCATTATAATAACTGTAAATCTTAAACAGTAAATTCTATGTCCTTTTTGACTGTATTGATAATATGATTTTTTTTCTTTTCTTTTATACCCACAGATATCATTTGGTTTTGTCATTTGACACATTTGTTTTAGGCTTCACATAATCTCTGGAGACAGGAGTGGTTTGCAAGC
Organism: Callospermophilus lateralis; assembly: GCF_048772815.1. Taxonomy (NCBI): domain Eukaryota; kingdom Metazoa; phylum Chordata; class Mammalia; order Rodentia; family Sciuridae; genus Callospermophilus; species Callospermophilus lateralis. The sequence continues at coordinate 40,758,501 of NC_135318.1, forward strand.
AATAAACTTACTAATTGAAGTGTTATGAAAACTGGCCTTAATAAATAAATTGTATTTAAAAATATCTGATTGTAATTTAAATTCTGTTCTACTTCAACTTTATCCAAATATAATATATTCACTTTACTAAGAAAACTCTAATACAGGATTTAGAAAACTATAGCTAAAGCATCATAGATGGTCTACTGCCTGTTTTTTGTGAGTAAAGTTTTATTTAAACATAGTAAAACTTATGCATTTTCTCTGGATGCCTTTAACGTTCCAGTGGCAGAGTTAAATAGTTGAGATTGAGACCTTATAGCTTAGAAAATATTTACTATATGGCTCTTTATATGGCAACTTCTGCTCAAATATTTTAACTTAAATAAGATGTGTATATCTAGGTAATATTTAAAGTTATTTTTATTTACCTTACTCTATGATAAATAGATGGGGAAGATGGGGAAGAGAGTAAGGAATCTTTAATCATTTTAACTGCATTGTGTTTGGCATATTGTTTCAGCTCTTTCCTTCTTACTGCTAATCTTTTTTTTTTTTTCTTTCATGGAGCAAATACTTCATGAATGAGTTTAGGATTAGGACCTACAAGAACAGGTAAGATATATTAGCATAATGAGTGGATTACTGTCTTATATTAAGGATTTTAATGAAGGCAGGTATGCTGTAAAGAAGGGATCAAAATATTAAAGAAATGTGTGAATGTGTGTGTTCACGCGCCTGCATGTGTGTGCAGACGTGTTCCCAGCATACTCGGTGTAGTTGGAACTCAGCTCAGGAGGCTGGTGACGTTTGTTAGATAGTCTTTACAATGTTGAGGTGTGTTCCTGATATCCCTAGTTTTTCTAGCATTTTGAACATGAAAGGATGGGGTATTTTGTCAAATGTTTTCTCTGATTCTATTGAGATGATCATATTGTTTTTATCTTTGAGTATATTGATGTGATGAATTACATTTATTGATTTCTGCATGTTGAACCAAACTTGCATCCCTGGGATGAACCCCACATGATCTGGGTGCACTATCTTTTTGATATGTTTTTGTATTTGATTTGCCAGAATTTTATTGAGAATTTTTGTATCTATATTCATTAGAGATATTGGTCTGAAGTTTTCTTTCTTTGATGTGTCTTTGGTTTTGGAATCAGAGTGATATTGGCGTCATAGAATGTGTTTGGAAGTGTTCCCTCTTTTTCATGAAATAGTTCAAGAAATATTGGTGTTAGTTCTTCTTAAAAGGTCTTATAGAAATCAGCTGTGTATCCATCCGGTCCTGGGCTTTTCTTAGTTGGTAGGCTTCTCATGGCATCTTCTATTTCCTTGTTTGAAATTGAACTGTTTAAATTGTGTATATCATCCTGATTGAGTTTGGGCATATCCTATACCTCTAGAAATTTTTTGATACCTTAATATTTTCTATTTTATTGAAGTACAGATTTTTAAAATAATTTCTAATTATCTTTCTGTATTTCTGTAGTGTCCATCATAATATTTCCTTTTCATCCCGGATATTAGTAATTTGAGTTTTCTCTCTCCTTCTCTTTGTTAGCATAGCTAATGGTTTATCAATTTTCTTTATTTTTTCAAAGAATCAGAATTAGAATCAAGAATACAAATTCTGAAAAATTTACCTACCTACGTAGGTCTCTAAGTATCAGAACTGTTCTTAGAACTCCCCTTTAAACTTTTTGACTATGGTGAGAGAATATCAGTGTATCAATCTATACACATAGACCCTCAGTCTTTTGAACATATCTGTTTATGACCACGAAGGAAACAAAAATCCAGGGAAGATTACTGATTTTTAAAAAATGATTATTAAATTTTTTGTGATAATTTCTTTCCCAGTAAAGGACATGGGGACTGCAGTCTAGTCTCACATCTGTGTAAGCAAAGCTATTAGAGTCAGAATACTTAATCTATTAGGAAGCTCATGTTTGTGCTCAAAGGCAGACAGTTGCATGGTAGGGTATATAGTACAATTTAAATGTGGGTATGCTCTTAGGGATCCAAACATGGATGATTGGATTTTAATAGTTAGAAGTTAAGAACAAGGTTTTATATCCTACTAACATGTATATTGATTTTTTTAAAAGGTAACCCATTTATTCTTAAAGGAAAATATAACCTTATGGCGAATTCTTTGTGTAACTTTTTCCAGATATCTTTTTTTTTTTTTTAATTGAGAAAAGAAAAGAAAGAAATTGGGGCAATATAAAGATAGTAAAGACTAAGGTCACCAAAACTAATGTTGCTCACGTAAGAAGTTATGTGGCAGTGAGGACTCTTTCTGCCCCATCACTGAACACTAAGCCTCCACCCAAAATTCAATTCAAGAAATCTCTTATTCAGTTTCCATTAATATAGTTACTCCAAAGGCTCATTCTCAACTTTCCCTTTTCTTCCTGTTCATTTAGTCTACACCCACATCTTAAAGTTGTCTCTATTGTGACCTCTCTGGGTCTCTGGAATGCTCACATCATTGCATCTTTGATGCTTCCTTTATATCACTACATCTGAATTCTTTTCTTTTCTACTCAAAGTGAGCTGGGAATGTCACTCTTATCTATTCCTGGTGCTTGTGTCAACATTTTCCAGTTTGGCCACCAACCATTTTGATATCCTGTAATGTTTTACTTGTTGCCTATGCATCTTCAGGTCTCTAGGCATTTGATGTAACTACATTAGATCACAAATTCCTAAAGAGAAAAACTTAGCTTGTATCCTTCTGAATATTATATTCAAAAGAAGGTTGAAAAAATCCTACTTACTCACAAATACTTTATACTCAAGTTTCCCAATTATATACTATTACAGGTCTGCTGAAGTTCTTGACATTCTCATTGATAAAGCATTTTTAGCCTTAATTTTTTTAAAAGTCCTAGTTAAAATGAGCCAGTATAATTAACCATTTATAACCACTAGTTCACTATTAGAGTTTAGTTTATCCAATTATCTGACTGCCAGATCACAGAGAATAAATCCCTGGAAAACAGCAAAACTGCAGTTTGAGATGAAACTCAATCCTCTGCTCTTGCTGGCAGGTGGGGTCTGTGTTACCTGCAGGCCTCTGCATCAGAGAAAGTCAGTTTTCCTGTTAGCAGCTAATAATGAGAAACCAGTCTCTACTGCAGAGCAAAGCCTGTCCAAGGAAAGGGGCGTGACCCTTGTCCTTGGAAAGACCCACAGAGCACTCCTAGGCACATACCCACCCTGCTGAGTTGTTTATCTACAAATAACCAGAGAGATCTGCTTGCCAGGTGTCCCTGACTCAGTCAGGCTAGGTGAGGACCCATAGCAACCCCCTAGTAACCACCAATCAGCATAAGACAGGGAAAATACCTGGGATGCCAGATGACCCTCCCAGTCGTTCATGGAGGTTGATAACATGTTGGGAAACCATGTAGTTCAGCATGTACTCCCCTCCTGGTTTAAAACAATCAGTTCAAATGAATCCCCCTCTTGTACTAGCCAATCACCCTTACCCAACTTGTTCCCATCAGTGACTGTGCTAATCATGTTTTAGAGCTGTTTTATGATTTTCCCGCGGTGTGTGATGATTTGCTAAGAGATGCTATGATGTATGTGAAGTCCCTGCCTTCCCCAAAGAGTGTATAAAACTGCTGCAAACCCTGGGCTCGGGGCCTCTCAGTGTCACCAGTTGCTGTGCGTGCGCAGAGGACTGAGCTAGCTTGCAATAAACACCTCTTTGCTGCTTACATCGATCTTGGTCTCTGGTGGTCTTTTGGGAGTCCCCAATTCGAGCATAACAATTACAACAGGAGATGCCTGCCAGCCTCAGCTCCAGGGGTCCCAGTGGGCAAAGCTGGATTCTTCTCTACTACTACTGAGTGGCATGTTGTAGCTCTTAATGGCAGACCCTAGCATCTCACCACCAATTTCTTTCTGGCATCTCATCTCACAAATTCAAAGAAAGAAATCTACTGACAACAATGGAAGGCAAGAGTGAAAAGAGTGGGATTAATTTAAGAAGAAAAGAGATAGAAATCCCATAAGGCTAGGGGGACTAGATATCAGGTCACCACTTACATGTACTATTAATTCTAGGGGCTTAAATGACTTCTGGGTTGGAGCACTGATCAAAATTCATGCTAAACAAGTATTGAAAAAGTGTCAAGGCTATTGGTTAGCTCTTGAGTCTGTAGCCTTTACCCAGGCCTCCCTATTCCCATCAAGCTGAAACAAGGAGTTAACTGGAATGTTTGGAATGTTTTTACAGATTGATCTCATTGAGTGGTCTTTACATTAACAACAACAACAAAAAAAGTCTTAATTGGGACCCATTAATTATCTTATCTTATTCATAGGTTCACAGAAAAAGGATCTGAGAATGGTGTGAAAGGCCACCAGAAATATTCAGAGAATGAGATGTTGCTTGGGGACTGTCCCATATGTAGCCTCTCCCAGGACTAGGCCCTTGGGTAGGTCAGTTATCAAAGGCCCAAGAGGACTGGAGGGGGGGAAAAAAAAAGGAATAATGGATTATTTTCTATCAAGTAAGCCAAGTACATTTATGCACAATAAATACTGTCTCCTGTGGATGCTATATTAAGGAAGAAAAATAATTTAGTGCTTCTAAAGTAAACAATAGTTAGATTCTTTCCATGGGATTCTATAATCAATCTGTTTTATCAGCTGATGGCTTTTGATTCAAGATAAAGGTGTAAACAGGGATAAAGATGACACTTAACAGGTTACATGATCAGTCCAGGATCCAGTAAATATTTCAAAATCAACTTCCTTGTTATGGTTTGGATATGAGATATCCCTTGATAATTCATGTGTGAGACAATGCAAAATTTTCAGAGTAAAATTATGAGATTATGAGAGCTATAACCTCATCAGTAGATTAATGTAAAAAAACTACTGTATTAGATGGCAACTGTGGGCAGGTAGGGAGTGGCTGGAGGAAATAGGCCACTGAGGACATGCCTTTGGGGGTTTATATTTTATCCCTGGCAGCTTGTGCGCTCTCTCTCTCTCTCTCTCTCTCTCTCTCTCTCTCTCTCCCCCCCTCTCTCTCTCCAGCACCCCTTCTTCCCTGTTGCCATGAGTTTAGAAACTTTCTTTCACCTCACCCTTCCACCATGATGTTGTGTCTCACCTTGAGCCCAGAGCAATGGAGTTGACCAATCACAGTCCAATTCCTCTGATAAAATGAGCCTCAAATAAACTGTTCCTCCTCTAAGTTATTCTTGTCAGGTATTTTGGTCATGGTGACAAAAAGCTGACTAATACACCACTCAACCACCCTGAGCCTTTTCCTCTTCAGAAAACAGTTTCTTTGAAGACTGACAATGTAGGAGCAGTTAAAAACACAAATTTAGAAACAACAGAACAAAAAGGTCTCATGTGTGTTCCTGAACCTTAGTGACACATTTATTTCTAAGAAGGAAGGAAGGGCAGACAATTAGTTACTATTATGTAATTTCCTGACACTCTTTCATTATGCTGATAAATATATCTCCTTTTGCAAACTAAAGAGTGTATTACAGTCTGTGGTAAAAGCTCTTAAATGTGGATTTCTTTTTCCTTAGGGAACTAGACTGCATATTTATTGTTCCTTTAAGCTACAGTGTGAGTTTATATTAGAGGAGAGTTTCCAAAGGGAAGCTTATTTTCCACTGGGGCTTTTAAAATTCACACACGCACACTGGCATACTCTGTGTCAGAATTTATAGTACGAGATGTCAACGTACTCCGCTATAATACAAAAGGGGAATATTATTAACTTTTAAAGATTAGAAAACAAAAACATAAGCTATATTTTGATTTTCCAGACACTGAACTTTTAAAAACCATATCACATATTTAAAATGTTTTATATATGAATAAAATATTCTTATAGAGTTTGAGCATGTTTTAAAAGTTTTGATGTCCACCCCCTCATTAAATCTTCATGAAGAGAGAAAACCATGTAGTATCATAACTCCCTTACATATAAGTAAATGAAGAGATTCAATGATTACTAAGGTTAGAGCATCAAGTGGTAGATTCGGGTATAGTATAATCATCCTGGCACCCTGCACAAAAAGGTACAGGCGACTTATGGTAGATAATTTATCAATGACACAATGTACACATTGTGTACTCATTTCCTTTCCTTCTATAGGATAATACATGTTAACTGTACAAAATTTAATGACAAAGAAGGATGTAATTAAGAAAAATTATTCCACTGTCCAAAGATAATTATTATTATCATTTTGGAGATACTTATTCCAGATGTATATTATAAATCAGTTATTAAATGATATACATACTAAATACATTATAATATTATATGATTATAAATGTAATGTAATCTTGATCTTATCTTTAAAGGCTAGGTGGCAGCATTATTTACCCCCTGATTCTTACATTTCTCATCTTAAAAATGCAGAATGAGGGTATAGCTCCTGTGCATAGCACTTGCCTACCACTCACACGTCCTCAGGTTTGATCCCCAGTACCACAAATAAAGAATATAAGAATAATATTGGTTATTTGATAAACAGTTTCATTACTATAATATATGCAAAATATCTAAGAGGCATAATACCTGGTGTAGAGTAGATATTTAATAAATGCTAATGATCATTTTCCTTTATATGGTTATTCAGCCATACATAGGTTAGATAAAGATATCCATGAGTATATTGGGGATATAGCTCAGTTGGTAGAGTGCTTGCCTCACATGCACAAGGCCCTGGGTTCAATCCCAGTACCACCAAAAGAAAAAAGATATCCATGAAATATTTATAAACAAAATATTATTTTACTCATGCATAAAATTTACTGGATTATGCATTTTTCATTCAATAATAATAAACCATGGATATTTTTATACATTAATAGACTGATACAAGTATCTTTTTAATGACTTTTTGTTATCTATTATATGGGTGGATCACAATTTACTTAATGTCTTTTATATTGACAAACATTTAAATCAATTTTTTCACTAGTATAAAGTAATTCTGAAATGAACACTTTCATGCCTATCTGTCTCCTCATGTTCAGTTATTGCATGAAAATAAATTCTCATTAGTAGAATTGATTTGTCAGAGGGATATAATGGCAAAGGAGATAGTTCATCTAGAAAGTGGCTGATTTCCAAATTAGCCAAATCATGGAGGGTCTTAGTCCGTCTAGGCTGATAAAACAAAGTTCATAGAGTAGGAGGCTGAGAGACAAAACAAATGTATTTCTTACAGTTCTGGCAACCAGAAATGTGAAATTAGCCAGCATGGTCCAGTTCTGGCAAAGATTTTTTTTTTTTTCATATTGTTTCATTGTTTAGCACTGTAGCTTTTTATATGGCTTCTCATTACATTTATGGGACTTCCACTATTCTGACCTAATTAACTCCAAACCCCCGCCTCCAAATACCATCATTTGGGATTAGGATTTCAACATATGAATTTTAGAAGGATAACAACTTTCAGTCCATGGCACGGAGGGAAAGAGCAATTGATTTGATGATATATTAGGCATATTAGTTGAGAAGATTTAATTTCAAGAAGTTGAAAATGTTAAGGTACCTGGGTTAGGTAATAAAATGACTATTGCTCCATAATCAGCATCACTGAATTAGTCGCAGACGGGCGTGTTGTATGTTTGGCTTCCCTGAGGCCTCTCATCTTGGCATGCAGATGGCTGCCCTCTCACTCTGTCTTCATGTGCTTTTTTCTCTGTTCATGTTTATCCGTGATGTCTTTGAGTGTCCACATTTCCTTTTCTTACAAGAACAACAGTATTTTAAGGATTAGAGCCCATGAACATGATGTCATAACCATTAATTATCTCTTTAAAAGCTCTGTATCCAAATGCAGTCACATGGGGTTAGGTATTAACATGTGAATTTGTGGGGAACACAACTAATAGGTATAGCATTTCCATAAAGTTCAAATTTTATAAGTTTAAAACTAGAAATAGGAATCAGGGTACTAATCTTAGCACACAGGAAAAAAAAAGTTATTTCCCAATTTTCTCTCTTATTGCTAAATATCCTTCAAGCTTTTCAACTGGGGATTGAAAATTACTCAACATCTATATTGCTCCAGTTTGACTTCTGTTACACATAGCATTTAAGTTTAAGATCCTTTGTTCTTGGGTTTTGGTTTTCTTAATATTATTGATTAAATTCTGTACCAAAGTACCCACATAACATGGGACGTAAAGTCCTAGATATTGCCCTTGCTAGAAATATCACTTATTCCAGATTGCCAATGCACAGCTTTCTGACAAGATCACACCTGTGACAAAAACAGTTGGTGTTTTATCAGTATAATCCAGGACTATACTTGAATTTTTAGTATCTTGCATTTTCCTTGCTCCTCCCAGTAGTTATCTCCTCTTTTTGTACCTTTCTCTTGGGTCTGGAAACTACTCATTCACAAACATACTGCTTTATTGTGTTAGTTACTCTGTTTTCTACTTACTAATACCACCTAGTAATGACCAAAGTATCTACAATAATTTCCCCTCAGATATTTACACATTTTTATGTACTGAATTTTTTAATCACTTAGAAGGAGTTACCAAATTGATTCTTTTGATGTGTTCTATCTATAGATTTTATGGGTGCCTTTTCCTTAGCTTCCTTTACTGTGGCTTTGTTGAAGATAGTCACTGAAGTAGAACTCCTTGTACTCAATCTGTCAATCTCCTTTCTAGGTTTACCATGTCATTTTCCACTGACCATATTTCTATCCAAGTTAGAAAACCAAGGGTACCACTTAAGCTCTGCTCACTTGGGGGCGGGGATGATTTCCCATCACCAGTCATTGAGAGGGACCGAGTGTAGCAGGAGTAACTGTTAGGCTTACACACACACACACACACACACATACACACACACACACACACACACCTTACAGATCCATTCATGAATTAAACTTGGTGATTTCTCTTCTCCATTAGCTTATGACTGCTTGTGTAAACTGATGAGGAGGCACTAGAACACCATAATTGGGTGACATGGAGATTTGGACCATCTGCTTGTGCAACTTATTTTTGGCTTTTTTCATGCTTCATGCTGGATGTTCCACTTCTACCAAGACTTGGCTTAGAATGGATGGCTTTGGTTGTGTGGTTGTCTGATACCTCATGACCAGGTGCTCTGTTTTTACCCTCGCCCTGGTAGATAAAACATATTGATTATATAATCTTAGGGTTCTATATCATGATTGTATTATTGGCCATTTCTATTAATTTTATGCAGCTTGAAGCTTCTGAAAAACTATTCTAGGACTCTAACAATGTATGCCCAAGTGGCAGACCTGTTTACAACCTAGTCTGAACCTACTTCTAAGTCTTTTCCTTCTTTGGACCTTTCTCAAAATAAGATTTCTCTGGTTTCTAGTAAATGGGCTGCAGCAATATTCTCAAGTGTGAAATATATGGCCTACGTACTCCCTGAAAATACCTAACAGATGATATACTTTCTTCTGACTGGTGGAAATCATGAGTGCAATAATTTTTCTTTTGCTGTGGGGTGGATGTGTAAAGAAGACCCTGGACTATTGACTCCTAAAATGTTCACCAATGCATCAAACCACATTCTGGAGCTCATGTATCTTATAAAACCTCTAGTGCATATGCCATTTTTTGTTCATCTGGTTTGGTTAACAATATTTTCAGATAGTGGGCCAATATGTCATTCTAAAACAACAATAACAACAACTTAGAAAATTCCAATCATTTTGAAATAGATTTTGAAGGAGGGCAGGAGTCTAGGTACAAGAAATATATATTCTTACTTTTTGCATGTAACTGTGAGTACTCATGGTATGTATTTTGATAGGAATGGGAAAAGTACATTTACTAGATCATTAGGAATATAGTATGCACCTAAGATTGTATGTATAAGCTCTAGCAAAGATTTCTGGCATTTTGACCGCAATTGGGCCAATTATTTGATTGGGTTTGATTAGAAATGTTATTCTCCATGATCCAACTTGTTTCCATAGGAGTCTAGTTGGTGAATTAAATGGACATATTATGTAAATACTACTTCTGCATCATTTCTTCTGGAACATGATATGATTTTTGGTTTATAGTTTTGTTCAGGAGTGGAGGGCAGTTTTAAAGGCCTCTACTTACTCTTGTCCCATATAGTAATTCTTTCTCTGAAAGCCTAGGAAACACGGTGAAGGTCTGATCAATCTTCAAATATTTTTGTTACTTAGAAAGGAGGCCCTAAAAGTTTGCATTTAAGACAACACAAGATTTTCCACAAGTGAAATTATTAGAATATAAGAACTATAACCTCATAAAGTGAATTAATTCATTTGATGGATTAATAAATTAAATAGATTAGTGGATGATAACTGGAGGTAGGTATGGCATAGCTGGAAGGAGTAGGTCATTAGAGGTATGCTTTTGGGGTTATATATGTCACTGGATCTTCATTCTTTCTCTCTGTTTTCTAATTGTTATGAGCTGAGAACTTTTCCTCTGCCACACCTTTCTGTCATGATATTCTGTCTCACTGAGGCCTAGAACAATGCATTGGCTGACCGTGGACTGAACCTTTGAAATTGTAAGCCTAAAAGAAACTGTAGGTTGTACTTGTAAGCCCAAAATGAACTCTAAGTTTTTTTTCTGTTAGGTGTTTTGGTTTTGACAATGAAATGATTTATAAAAGTGTTTATTCCAATTATATATTCAGGTATTTTAAATGACCACTGGTCCTAGTAAACCTAGTGTGAATTGGACTATAATCCAGGCTCCATTTATTACCTGGATTCTACATTTTTGCATTCAAACAAGGTATATATGATGTTTATATTACAAAACTTTAAAATCAACTTTAAAATATAAAATTCAAAATGCATGGTATTCAAAATGGATGGTATTCAAAATGTCTATTGCCTTTCTCTAGGGCATGAGTACTAAGTAAAAATCTATGACTTGTTGGAATAGGAAAAAACTATTATATATTCACCTTTCATATTTATATGCATGGCCCTCCCTTGTGGTTTATTGGCCTCTTCATCTAATCAAAGGATTCAAAGTTTGAAAATTCAGGTCTGGTAACTGGGCAAGAAATCTGACTTTATTGGAACTGTTTCTTTCAACCTTGTGGTTATCAATCATTGATTTATTTTATTTGTACAAATGGATCAATAACCTTTTTCATTCCCCATCTATTTCACTGCTATGAATGTAGTGTTTCACTAAATATCTCCATAGCTCTCTACCAGTGAACCCTTCTGACATACACTCTGACCTACTGCTCAAAATAATAATGGCAACTTCTTGCTTTGGATTGTTAGGTATTATCAAGTGTCCTCTTTTCTTTTGTTGAAATGTAACTTAGTGAGATCCTATCTCAAAATAAAAAGGCCTAGGAGTGCCGATCTGTGGTGGAGTCCATGCCCAGCTTGTGTGAAGCTCTGTGTTTGATCCCCAAGACTGGAAAAAAAAATGATATATTTTCTACTTTTATGAAGTAGCAGCTAGATCTGCAAACACATCACCTACTCCAATCCTTGCTTATAAAAGATGGTTCCCCATTGAATGTCCATAAACATTTTAAAAATCTTTCTCTGTGTTCTAATAAGTTTGCAGTACCTACATAATAGCGTAATCTGAAAACAATCACTTAGTGAAAATTTTGGCCATTATCTAGTATGTTCATTCTATTATGCACAATTATTTGAGAATTTTGGTTCCTTCTCTAATGTTTGTAATAGCTTTCCTGGCATTTCTATATCACTTAATGTGAGTCATTAATTTTTATGAATATGCAAAGTTATGATTTAGATTTGGAATATCCCCAGAGGCTCATACATTAAAGGCTTGGTCTCCAAATGCAACAATATTCAGAAGTATGATTTTGGGGAAAATAATTGGAACATGAGGGCTCTGACCTCATCAATGGATTAATCCATTGATGGGTTAATTGATGGCATTATTGAGAGGTAATAGAAACTGTAGAGGAGAGAACCTAATTGGAGGAAGTAGATCACTGATGGTGTGCTATAGAAGGGTATACCTTGTCCCTGCCCCCTTTCATTCCCATGAGCTAAGCAGCTTTCCTCTGCCATGCTGTTTGGCCCATGCTCTGTTTCATCTCAAGCCCAAAGCAATGGAGGCTACCAAGAGCCTAAAATAAATAAATAAATCCCAGAAGCTTAGGAGGCTGAGGCAAGAAGATCTGAAGTTCAAAGCCAGCCTTAGCAAAAGCAAGATACTAAGCTACTTAGTGAGACTCTGTCTCTAAATCAGATACAAAATAGGGCTGGGGATATGGTCCAGTGGTTGAGTAACCCTCAGTTCAATCCCTGGTAACTCCCCAAAATTAAATAAATAGATAGATAGATAAATTATAGATAAATAAATCTTCCCTCCTCTAAATTTTTTTCTGCTATTTTTTCCCCCCTCAGCAATGAAAAGCTGATGAACTCATGCAAGAACCAATGTAGTAGGGTATTATTTTCACCTCCTCAGTTTTTTTTTTTTTTTGTTAGATTTTATATCTCAGGTTAGTGATCCTGTAGCAATATAATTTTTCTCATTGAAATTTTTATTTCCTCATTCTTAGCTAGTATCCTGAGAATCTATTGTTATTTGTTGTATTCTGCTAGCTTCTGCTGATACATGTCACCCTAGGTCCTACAGAACCTTTGCCATATAACATAGTAGCCTTTCTCCTTGGATTGAAGACTTGACTTGACCCTAGTTATTAATCTGGAGGTCAGAAGGGGCGAATGAGAGTAGATCTAAAAGAAGAAAGAAGAGGCACCTGCCTTACAAGAATACACCTCTTACATCAAGCCTTTCAGTGTCTTTCTCCAAGAAATGCAAAGGGTCTGGGTTATACTTAACACTACTGATGATATCCTTACTGCAGCCAGCCAGTGACTGAGATCCACACACTCCCTATGACTGCTTCTAGTGATCATGGGTCTAATTCCCTGGAAAACAGATTCAAAGACCTAAAATTTTTGTGTGGGATGTGAGTAGGGGAGGGTAGTTTGGCGGGGAGTTATGTGGGGAGCTATCTCAGCAATCACATCTATAAGGTACGCAAAATGTAGGACTGAGTAAAACAAGAAGTTGAATAGAGAAGTGATTGCAGCTGGGGCGTGGTGGTGCACCTATAATCCCAGTGGGGCTCCCAAGGCCAAGGCGAGAGGATCCCAAGTTCAAAGCCAGCCTCAGCAATTTAGCAAAGCCCTAAGCAATTTAGTGAGACCCTGTCTCTAGATAAAGTGTAAAAAAGGGCTGGGAATGTGGCTCAGTCATTAAGCACCCCTGGGTTCAATCCCCAGAACGAAAAAAAATGAAAGAAGTGGTTGCAAAGAGGTCTTAACTGATCCCATAGGGAGATCTGAGTCTGAAAGAGTCTTTTAGAATCTTTCTGAATTGAGGCAAGAGACCAGGCCTCAGAATCTCTACCAATTGCCATTTTTTAATATGCAGAACACCTTTGGGGAGGAATGTGATCTTCATGAGCCAGTGTTCTTCCAACCACTCCTGGAGAGGATCTCAGTGATGAGCCACTGGTAGTTCACATTGTAAGTGGAGGGAAGAATGAGTGCATGGGTTCCAGAGATTAATCTATTAATAATGTAATAATAGCAAGAAGAGAATGGCAATGATATGGGGGAAAGTTCAGATATTTATGAAAAAGAAATATGTTTAACAATTTTCAGTTCTGGAAAATTCAGAAAAGAACAAGAGTATGTTAAACTCTCCTCCTTATTCTGCTGATTGGAGGGACAATGAAGAAATGGAACCTGTGTGCAGGAAAGAGTGAAATCCTGGGAGAAGTTTGAGGTGATTAGTGTTATCACAAAATTTGAGACTTTAGTTCAAGGAAGAAAAATGACTTAGAAGGGAGTGAAGTTTCTCCTCATTAGGATAAAGGTAAGCTTGCAGAGTTGTGTCATGAGAGTAAACAGCTTTGGTGAATTGACTGATAGCTCAAGCCAATCAATAATATGCATAACATAGCACCGTTTATTAAATACATTTGGTAAACCAGAGACTGTGTCCTTGAAGTTGGAAAAATAAAACACAGATCAAGACAGGTTAGGTTACTTAACAGTAGTCAAACAGCAAGTTATAGCTAATATGAAGATTAGGCTAATTTTTTTTTCCCTTTGGCACCACACTCCTTAATTCAGAATAGAATACCACATCATGAAGTTTGAGCATAAGATAGTAATTAGGAAAAGCAAGGGTAAAGTATAAAAGAGGCAGAAGATCAAATCTTAGACCAGAGACACATACATGTCAAAATGAATCATAGAAGTGGACAGAATTGAACAGACTGAGGTTGTTGAAATTAATGACCCCGATGTTACAGAGGTGGCAGAAAATGGTGAGAGGCTTTTAGAATATAGAATTGTTGACTTGAAGTTCTTAAAAAAAAAAAAAAAAAAACACTGAGAGATCTTTGAAATTGAAGACTTTTTCCAAGCTTAGTTTTTTATCACAAGATCTTTGGCAAATATTTCTGTTTATGAGCTGAAGTAAATTTAAGCAGGAAACTTTACAATTTTCTTTGTGATTACACAGCAGTAATTTCAGGACTGTTTTCCTTGGGAATCTGGATGGTAATTACTAAAACTCCAAAGCTAATTATGTTGTTATGCTAGTGGGACTGTAGCTATGGATGAGAAGTCTTTTCCATTAACAGACTCCACTGGTAGGCATTGTAATTCTACTTTCACCCTAAACCTTTCCTCTCCTCCTTCCTATTCCCTAGGGATAGAGGGAAAAGATAATTCGTTTGAGCTGTCCCTTTGCTGAAGGAGATGTTATTTACAAAAAAAAAAAAAATGTTCAGTCAGAACGGAAAATATTTTTAAAGGAGCAAACAATCAAGCCATACCTACATCGTTTGAGAGATTCTGAAACCACCTACGTGCTTTGTGCTTTATTTCAAATGGTACACTCAAGTCCAAGGGGACTGAAACCTCTTTAACGAGGCACAGCTAAGTAGACTATGAATAAGTTAAATTAAATAAGTAATCATAAACGGCATTGTTGTGAGGAGCTAGTATCTGACACCCCACATGAGTAGGATGCTGTTTCTATAAGCTGTTATGTGTGTAGTGAGGTGTGAGGCTTCAAATACACAAGAATATAAATACACTTGAGCAGGCGGTGTATTTCAAACATCTCACACTGAAGCTATGGCAGCTGTGTATTTTAATAATATCACATTTAGGTAAACAAAACAGCAAATTTGTTTAAATAGAATGTCACAAATTAAAATAAATATGTATTTATTTGAATGGATTATTAAGCTGTTTTCCCCCCTCCCCTTCAGTTGTTCTCTTCTAAAACATGAAGGGGAAATTCAACACATTCAAGGAATCAAAAGAATGAAAGTGACCAAATGTCAAGGCGTGCCAAATTAAGGCTGACACAACAAAAAAACATTCCTCCTATGTATCTTGCATCTTCGTGGAAATAGTACACAGTTATGTTTTTCAGAAAATGAAAATAAGTTCTGATTTGGCCTTCCGGGCATACTTGCTTGGTGACCTTGAGTAAGGTTATTGATATTGCACTATTTTTTAGTTTGCACATTTGAAATACAACAAAATTTGTTTTAATATTGGTGATGGAGAAAAACAATTTCTAGCTTTTGTCATAGTTAGAAATAATTATAGTTAAATAACATGAAAAAATGTTATAAATATGCTGGGAATAGTGGCATATGCCTGTAATCCCAGAGGCTTGGCTGAGGCAGGTGGACTGTGAGTTCAAAGCCTCAGCAATGGTGAGGCATTAAACAACTCAGTGAGACCCTGTCTCTAAACAAAATACAAAATAGGGTTGGAGATGTGGCACAGTGGTTGAGTGCCCCTGAGTTCATTCCCTAGTAGAAAGAAAGAAGGAAAGAAAGAAAGAAAGAAAGAAAGGAAGGAAGGAAGGAAGGAAGGAAGGAAGGAAGGAAGGAAGGAAGGAAAGAAAGAAAGAAAGAAGTATAAATGATTTGATTTCCAATATTTCTAAGTCTGGTAGTTTTTACTGGTAAAATTCTATATCAAAATGATTCTAAGGAGTAATTAATTGAAATGTATATGCCATACACATTTTGGTGAACAGTGTTATGCTGTAGAAACCCTAAATTCTTTGCTCATAGGTACCTTGGACAGACTTTGGTTCCAATCTTGCTTCTGCTGTTTGCTAAACATCTTGAGATTGCACAAAATATTTCAGTTCTTAAAATTTCATTTTTTTTTAATCTCTGAATTTTAGTTGATTTGCCTGTAAACTATGCATAGCACTATTTCACATAGTTGTGAAGAATCAAGCAAAATAAGCAGTGTACCTACCACAGGCAGAAAGTACTTAAAACATGTTCCATTTTAATTTTCACATGCAATTTTATCAGAAAATGAAATATCATGTTTTAAATATTTCCTTAAAAATTAAGGCAAACTGTATCTATCCTTGTCCTAGATTTTTTTATCTTTCTTTTTTGGTACTAGGGTTGAACTAAGGTATGCTTCACTGCTGAGCCACATCCCCAGCCATTTTGTTTTTTGTATTTTAGTTAGAAACAGGGTCTCACTGAGTTGCTTAGGGCTTCACTAAGTTGCTGAGGCTGGCTTTGAACTCAAGATCCTCCTGCCTCAGCTTCCCAAGCTGCTGTGATTACAGCTGTGCACTACTATGCCTGGCCTAATTTTTTGTTTGTTTGTTTGTTTCTCATCCACAACTTCTGAACTATGGACAACAAGAAAAACTAATTGCATTAATGTTGTCTAATTCTGAATGGGATGTTGCTTTTATATTGCAAGATAAAATTGTTTCTGAAGTAGACAATGACCTAGGTAGCCTTTGTTGATGTTATCACATAAATTCCTGATTTCTATCACAAAGTAACCTATTATGCACATTGTAGACTCTTAATAAAAACTTGTTGATTACCCAGATTACCTACCCAAGCAAAGTGTGGTCTGATAAACTAGATTTCAGCATTTATATGATATAAGAAAATCAAAATTTGAAATATATACTCTAGCATGGTGATATTTGAGCTTACAACATTATGTGTCTTATTGAGCACTAATGATTAGGGTTTCTTCTTGGCCTAGTTATATTTGGGAAATATGTTAAATTATTAAAATAAAAAAATTATCAAAGATCAGTGTTCTATGGCAGACTATTTCTCAAGTAGTTATCACAACTAACTTCATATTCATGATACTAAAATACATTGAATGTATACTCTGAAAACACTCATGATACACTTTATTGGACAATATCCTAAATGTGACCCTGAAGCCACAAAAGGTGAAAAATTTTCAGTTAATTCACATCATTGTTATTTAGGTTTTAAGAAATCCAATAAATTATAAAAATGTAGTTAATTATTTCCTCTCATCATAATTACATATCTAACAACACATTCTAAATTTTGATTTTCTATTACTCTGAAATTTTAGTTCTAAGTGCTCTTTCATAATTATGAATTACTTTCTATGAACTCTTATGTAAATTAGGAAGAATGGCTAAGGCAAACTTTTTGTCCAGGATTTTATCTTCATTGTTTCTTTTTCTTTGGACATCGGGCTTAGTTTCAATAGAATTAAAAATTGCCAAATTTTGTGAAGAGTTGTATGATAAATTTGGAATTTAGAATAATCAGTGAATGACCAGTTAGATATGAGGGATTTGCAAGCATACAAACAATGAATTTGGGCTCCATTTTTGCTGAACTGATAAACTTTATTGATCTGTATTAAAGTTCATGACTCACCTTTCTGCCATCTTGAATCTGATGCTGAACCAATCTGTAAAATTCTCATTTAAGTTAGTTGTGAATTTTAGCTTTATAATGTCCCTTTGGTTCTTGGTATCCATTTCTCTATTGAAGTTCCATGTTTGGTTCCACACTGCTTGCACAGTTGCTTTTGATTCTTTGAATAGACTTATAATTTCTCTTTTGATACTTGTGCCTCCTTAATTCAATACCTGTGACAACTTAAAATTTCTATTGGCTAGACTTTATTTTCCAAGTATGGGTTGTAGTTTTCTAATTATTTGTTTATCTATTAATTTGGGGTTAAAAATTAGCCATTATAGATATCATCTGGTAGGATTTTGTATTCTCTTTCATTTGTCTGGGAATCATTGGCCTTTTATTTATAGTAGATAATTACTTTGTTGGGACTCCTAAATTTTATAAAATATCTCCTCTTACATTTCTGGGGCTGGGGCTGGGGCTGAATGGTAGAGTGCTCTTTTGGCATGGGTGAGGCACTGGGTTTGATCCTAAGTACCATATAAAAATAAATAAAATAAAGGTATTGTGTTCATCTACAACTAAAGAGAGAGAGAGAGAGAAAGAGAGAGAGAGAAATTTCTGGTCAGATTCATGTATGTGCATGAATAAGCCTCGCTCTTTATGAATCTCTTTTTTCCCTGGGTGACTTAGGAATAATTAAAACTTTGTTTTCAGAGATGTCAAAACAGTTGCACCTCCATATTTTCCTGATGAGGCTGTATGTGGGTTGAAATATTCATTAAAAAGCACAATATGTCATCAACTCTCCCCAATTTTTCCCACATCTACACATGACTTTTCAGTTAGTCAATGATATGTGAGAATCTTTATTGCACAATATTTTAGGTCTTTCTTGCTCTTAAAATCTTCCCTTTGCATTTTTAGAGTTTCTGTCACCTACTCTGAATTAAGTTCACTTGCCTGTGCTGTGTAAAGGTGGAAATTTTGTTGCTTAAGCTGAAATGAATTGAAATGTCTCTAGATAAGAAGACAACAAACCTTCCATTGTTCTATGATGCAATAAAGTTGCTCATGAATAAACATTTCTTAAAATTTTACCTGCCTTTGATCATTTTTAATTATCTTTAAGTAATTGTTATAGTGATATTTTTAAACACAACCAACAATAAAAATATATGTACCTTGATCTAACACAACAAATTCCTCCTCTGACTTATCCTAGTGTAGATATCTCTACACAGCTGCACAAAACTGTTTTGTTTTCTTGGGTATGAAATGCTTGATGATATACAATTTCCACACATTCTAGAAATACTTAACAAAGTCTCTTACTGGTCCATTTGAATCCTACTTGGATTACTGTTAGGAGGTAGGACCACACCCTTACAAGGAAGGGAGAGGAGAGTCATAGCAACAGCTAACAAGTTTCTTATCTCCTGATCCTAGTTGGACTCATGTGTCTAGGAGTTAAGAAACTGGTTAGCAATTATTTCCTATATAAATTATGCATATGGGGATTTCACTTTGAAATTTTACACCTATC
The DNA here is from genome assembly GCF_048772815.1 of Callospermophilus lateralis. Lineage (NCBI taxonomy): Eukaryota > Metazoa > Chordata > Mammalia > Rodentia > Sciuridae > Callospermophilus > Callospermophilus lateralis. Next base: position 40,777,766 of record NC_135318.1, read on the forward strand.
TTGGTATCTTGGCCATAATATCAGCATTAATATATTACTTATTCTAACTTAGTATGATTCAGTAATTACCTATAGGACCAAATCATCTAGAACCCTTGAGCATTCTACACAGAGGTGGTAAAATTCTTACTGCTAGAATTTGATGTTTTCAAGTGCTTTGATGAGGTTGTTTTACAAACTATAAAAACTACACCGAGAATAAGGCAGGACCAGAGCAAAAACTTAAAATGATGAAATCAAGAAAACAGGATTCAGGGGATTGGATGAAATTGGAATTTTGAGGTGCTTCTGAGAGATAGTACAGTACAATGTTCAAGTGGAAACTCTGTGGTAATATATCTCTTCAAATTCCTGATCTGGCATTTATTACTCATGTGTGGGAAGCCACCTGTGAAATGCTGAAATGTGTGAGGACCTATTCAGCATTGGGGCCAGCGAGGGTGTAGATCTGGTATTTGGGAACTTATACTGATAATCTCACTATTAAGATTGCCCAATTACATGTGAACTACCCCTCAGCTCTGCCAAGAGGTCTGATGCAGCACTGGAGATGGGCCTGCCCTGCTAGGAACTGAGCAGCCTGCCTCCTCCAGCTCTATCCTGTTTTGGTGAAGAAATTTCTATTGAATCTTTTTGATCTGTTCTGATAAACCAGGTGAGGCCTGTTCTTTGTCAGAAGCCGTACTATCTGGTCAGGTTGGTCCTTTGCTGCCCACATTCCAAAACTATATTTCTGTGTCCTGTGGTTATTTTATAGTACTATTTTTCTTAGCTTTTGTTTCTCAGGCAGCCCATCCCTCCAGAGGGGAACCCTTTCCCTCCACCACATGGGATGGGAGCAAGACTCCTGGAAGCTAGTATTCTAAGATTCAGTTTTTCTCATCCACAGAATGTTGTAACCATAAAATGTACCTCATAAACAACACAATAGACACAATAGTTGTACTGATGAAAACCAAATAGCACTTTTAACCATATCTAGGCACTCAGTACATCCTGGCTTTGATGATGTGATGATGAAGAAGAAGGAGGAAGAGGAGGAGGAGGAGGAGGAGGAGGAGGAGGAGGAGGAGGAGGAGGAGGAGAAAATGATTTCCATTAAAACACCAGGGAAGTAGCAAGGAACAAGTGAGTAGACATTTTCAGCAAGATAGATTTATAATCATAAGGCTTGGATTAATTATCACAGCTACCCTGGTCAAAGGTCATTAATTGAAATGACAGGCTGGAGGCTTTCTTGTTTGCTAGAAAGTTCCAGTACAACCTTTCTTTAAGGATTTCTTAGCAGAGACATTGATTACTTTTTCAAGATGAGACTGAGTTTGGCTCAAGAAATAGGCAGGCTTCAAGTGAATAAATAGTTCTTCCTATTTTTACTAATTATTTCTATGTTATAGAACAATTGCCCTTCTTATACCTGTCAAGACCCCTACTGTCATTGGCAGCCACTTTCCACTCATTAAGCATTCTGGGAAATCTAAGAAGGTACACTAAAATGTGCTAATCCATGTGGCCTCTTCATTTTGTATCTTTAGGTAATTAAACTGAGGATTTAGCTAATCTTACAATTAGGTGTGGGGGGTGTATGTGTGCACAATCTCGTCTCACTAGTCTAAATATCTCAAATAAAGCACATAATTTTTTCCCTAAGTATCCAATGGCATATTTTATGTCATTAAAAATGTCTGAAATTGCTGCACTTAAAATCCACTTTGCAGTGATCTAGTGCTCACAGTAGCCTCTGTAGATTTGTAAGTATATATCTTCAAATGTAATTGTTGATGAATATATAATAATGAGCTCATATGAATGTGGTCAAAACATTTCATTGTTCTATTTTCCAGAAAATACTAGGTAGAATTTTTGATTTTAGATTCTTACCAAAAAACTTTCAGTGTTCCTCATATAACTGATAATTAACTCTCTCTTCATTTGAGCATCATTTAAGGCCACAAACATAATTAGCATTTACTCAAACTACCATGTTGCAAGATTGCAATGATACAATAGAAAGAATAATTCAAAACATACTTCTGCAAGTAACATAATCAAACTTACTTGAGCAAACACTATGAAGCAAACAGCAACAACAACGGAAACAAAAATACCCCAGTTAAGAGACTTGTGAGAACCTAAGAGACATTAGCAGGTTCACTTTTGTCATAAAGGAAATACAAGGTCAGTATGGTATTTGTTGGTAAATGTATTATATCTTGTCAGAGAGAGTCCCAATTAATAAAATTTATTCCTTTAACATATATGCAACTACTGGGAATTTTGTTTCAAATTGTAAAAAGTTATAAAGGAAGACAATCCATAAAAAAGATAAATGTTGGTATTACTGATGCTGAGCATAACATATTTGATCAAAGATTTCTAGCGAAAATATGTTCATAAGAAGCTTTGGACTTTACACATAATCTTCACTATAATTTAGATATATATGTACATATTTTATGTGTCTTTTTGTTTATTTAGCCTCTAATGATAGATTGGAATTTAGCTAATGAAATATAAAAAACAGCTCTAATCTCTTCATCCATTCCTCCCTATTTGCGCCTTCCCTATGTACTAGAATCCACATAAAGGGTGGTTACCAAAGAAAAAATGGACTTTAACATTATTGTTAAAAATAAGATTGAAATCATAGCCTCAAGTAAAATCAAACTATTTATTAATCTCCCTTACCATCACTTTCTTTATCAGTAAATCAGGATTAAAATACATTTTATATGGCTTTATGATAATTATATGGCAAATGTATGGAAGTCCATGGATCAATGTCTGAAACATATATATAGAGTTCAATAATTGGTGGTTATTATTGAAGTATTAATCCTGAAAACGTAACTTCAGAGCTGAATTATGTTTTTGCTTGATAGTTTTAAAATTGTATTTAGTTTTTTTTTATTTTTTTATTTTTATTTTTTTTATAGCATTGAACCCTGGATCTTGAGTATACAGAACACAAACTACACTCTTGGACCCTGTTGGATTTTTCTTAACTGAGTCACAAAATTTCCATCCCTATCTTTTCATTATTCTCAAGGATAAGCATGCTATTAAGCTTATGAAACACAATCAATCATTTTTGCTTGAGTAAAGTCAAATAATTTTAAAGATTTAAGGAATCATACAGATTATTCTGTTTCTCATTTTCAGATGGTATAGGTGAATTGGGTTGCTCAAAAACCAAATTCCAGATTTTTCTGTCCCTTGACCATTACTATTTCTGCCTTTATATATCACTTCATACCATATGTAAACATGGGATCTAGATATTTTTATGATTCTAATTTAAGTCCACAAATATGTTCTCTCCAAATGTATCTGTCACAAAGATATTAAAACACATCTTAATTCTATCTTCTGTTTACTGTAGAAATCCACATATATCTGTCCAATTTGCATTCAGACCTCCTTTAATTACACCCAAGACAGGAGAGCAGATGATTCCAGCTGTGGGGGAAATTCCTTTGTCATTAAATTACTCACGTACTCCCTTTTCCCTTCTGTAGCTATGGAAGGTTGGTCTAACTGGGAAAGTGAGAAACCTGCCATCTGCTGAGTTTTCTTTTCCAAGAAAAAGCAGAACCCTTTCTTTCCTCTATCTGCCACTCTCAGCTATCATTAATTTTTACTCATTTTCTGTTTTTAAATTTAAATGCCTAATTCTGCACATATCAAGTAGTTAAAACATTCACTGTTTTAAAAGTCTCTCAGAAGTTTTAAGAGAAAAAAACACTAAGATTTTACTTATCTAATTAATGCATGATTTTACTTATATGAGAAGTGTGTGTATGTGTGTGTGTGTGTGTGTGTGTGTGTGTGTGTGTGTATGTGACTATTTTAAACCTGTAGAAAATTGCATTTGAACATCATTTGCATTTGGAAGTTAACCAATGTAAGAGTTGCTATATTTGTGAATTTTCTGGACACCTCTAAGTATCACTTCTTTATTCCAAAGAGAGATTGTTATATTATGTAATTTGTATATTTTTCATTTTTATTTTTTGATGCTGGGATCAAACCAGAACCTTAAGTATGACAGGTAGGCACTCTACTACTGAGCTATACTCTCAGCCCTAATTGATCATGATAAAATCAATTACTGGATCTATTTTGACTGACATATGTCAATGCAACAATTTTGTTCTACACAGGAAACAAATGCAAAAGTCACATGAACTAAAACCATTTGAAAGCAACAATAAAACCATCTTTTAGGCCATTAGCACACTTAGTCTTTCCTATGACTTTCCTTCCACATGCTATTTTTGTCTCTCTTGAATGCAAAGTAAAAAGGTTATAACTGGCTAAGAAATCATTGGAATGGAAAATAGTGGCATGATCTAGAGTTCAACAGTTCTGGATTCAAGACACATCTCCATACAAACATGAGTAAATATAAGTGGCCCTCTTCGATATACATATTAAACTTTAGTTTCTTGATATATAAGGAGTTAATAATATTTGTTCCTGGGACTCTAGTGTAGTTTAATTAATGTATATCACTAAACACAATTTCTAGAACATAGTAAATTCTCAATAATATGAGTGAATTTCCATTGTTTGATTTTTAACATATAGTCTTCATTTTCAATGGATTCCCATTGACCATTTCAGCATTTGACTTAAATTATATACTCAAGTGTTTGAATGAATTATTTCAACCATGAATGGATTGATCATAATGAAGTAATGGGATATAAATTTAGAAAGGAAATATTATTTTCAATAAAAAATTCAGAGAAACATTTATAATGAAACTGATTCCTAAAATCAGAAATCTTAAGGAAACAAAGTTTAAGGTTCATCAATTCTATCCCTTTGCTTTATTATAGCTTTTAGTTTTGATAGAATTTCAAGCTAGAGAAATATTTACAAGGATTATTTACTCACTCTCATATATTCATTGCATAAATTGCACTTTGCCCAATTTGCCTTATCATTATTGACAAAAATAATTTTAAGAGTAAGCTAGATATGTGGCTCTTCTTTACATATTCACAGCTGAATTATATTTCCTAAGAATAGGATCATTATCTATATAATCATTATTATTATCAAAGGTGGAAAATTGAATATTGATACAACTGTTACTTAGTAATGTTGTCTGTTCTTGATTTCATCAATAGTCCTAATAATATTTTTATGACTATTTTGTTTCTTCTCCTGGGTTGTTAAGGTCTGTAAACAAGTCAGATTGGCACCTGTTATTTTGCCAGAGAAATGTTAAAGTCTGTAAACAAGTCTGGATGGCGCCTGGCCAAATGCCAGAGGGAGTGGTTTGTAAAGTAACAAAAGCAAGCCATTAAGTGTGGAGATTCCTTATTGGTTGACTGCTGTATCTATTTTATGCTAATTAGATAAGCTGTGTAAAATGTATAAATATCGGTCAGATCCTATAATAAACGGCTTCCACTCCTGCTGTATCAACGTACACAAGTCATTCGTCACCCCCCGGTTATTTTGCTGCAGCCGGACTGCGGCACTGGGTCTAATCTAGAATCATACATTTCATTCATTTTTCATGTTACTTTCATCTTTTTAATCTAGAAGAGATCCTCAGATTTTCTTTTGAGTCTAAATTTTGTTCTTTCTGTTTCTTTTATAGAACTATAAAGTGTTATGATGAGATTGCAATAAATCACCAAGTCAATCCTAAAGCAAGAGACAGAACTATCTTATTTACCAGGTGGTGATCTGGATTCACTAGCTGGTGGGCCAAGAGGCAAGCTGCATGTCTACATCCTTCAATCCCCTCCAAGGGTTAGAATACACATTTAGAGTCTAAAACCACATAATCATACGTGCCTGTTGCTATGAGTCAAAAACCATAAACAAACATCATGAGATCTAAACTTATAAGCAGAACGTGGAGTGGGTCAAAATGACCAAAATGAGTACAAGTTAAAGAACAGTTACTAACATCTAGAAAATCATTTTCTGACAGGGTATATTGTCCAAGAAAAATGAGAACCAAAAAGAGAACAATTTTACATTGTATAAGAAGGACAGAAACATCTGAGTTTTTAAGCAGGTTCTGTTAAGCAGGATCAGGATGGCAAAGGTGGAGTCTCTCATGGGAGAAGCCTTTGTCACATGACATGCAGTCTCAATATAAAATCTGTGTCTCAAGATAAAATCAAGATGAAATCTGTGTCATCATTGACCATATAACCTGGCCCATAACAAAGTGAGTTATACAAGCCATATCAATATGAGTTTGGCTAATGTTTTTCCTCATGTTAAAATTTAGGTTGTGTATTTTTGGCAGGAACACCACCAAGTGTATCAGGTCCTTCTCAGTGTGTTAAATCTGGAGGCACATGATGTTGGTTTATCCCAATATTAGAATGTAAACTTTGATAATATTTTCATCCTGTAGTTTTAGCATACATGGCAAATTTATTAACTTAATTTCTATATTGTTACTATTCTAAGGAATTTAAGGATTCAAGAATGTTTATCATACATTTGTATAGTCTCATGGATTCTTACTCTATTGAGTCAGCTATAAATTTATTAGCATCATTATTTAATAATCATGCTATTCTCTTATATCCCTTTGATATGTCTTCATAATTCTTTGAGCACTTTTCTTCTTCCTGATGCAATGAAATGTTCCAAGGTAAACCTCTATTTTACCTGCCCCAGCACTGGAACCAAACTTTTATCCATTTGTAGAAAATGCCAATACACTTATTTTTAAATGAACAACTAGAAAAGAAATACATATGAAGGAGTTTTTAAATCTTAATTAAATAATTAAAAGTAATATCTTCCATGGTATGAGTGAGAAAATTCATACATTATGTGTCAATTGTAGTTTATTGAGTGTTGGAATCCAAAATATAGAAAAGGGAACTCAAAGCAATAATTAGTTTTGTTCCTACTTTTGGATCCACTCATTTTTGTAATCCTCATAGTCTGAAGGAAAAACTATTTTTTTTCTTTCAAGCACTTTCTTTCTCTGTTTTTATTTCCCCCTCTTTTTTCTGACTCCTATTCCAATTCCTCGATCATGGGAATAATAAAATTAAAACTTTACTGAAGATAAATAAAGCTTTATTTTCTTGCTTGCACATATCTCTAAGGAAAGAAATCTCCATGCATCTAGCTACCTGTTTGGAATTTTTATGTGTTCATCAGGTGAGGGAGTGGAAAAAATAATACACATGAATTAATGTACCAATAAATTATCTTGCCCCCAGCTCTTTCTCCCATATCAGGAGAACATTTTTGCTCACTGTCTTGATAACTAAATACCCAACACCTTGTTGCATATTTGTATGTGATTAGAAACATCAGATTCAGCAGGAGTTGACTGTGTAAAATTGCTTTCCTGCTGCTCTGGGTTCTCATTGTGAAAGAAATCTAGTGAGTAAATCAGTTCACCGTCAGTGTCTATGAATTTAAAGTATCCATTCTTTCCAGGACATGGGCACATACACTGAATGAGAGGGATGTTTAATTCCAAGAAATGCAGCTCTAATTATGGATATTTGGAATGACTTTAGTTGAGGAAAGGCTTGGGAACATTAGAAAGTAGACTTTTGGAAAGGTCATAAACCTTGGCATATGCACCTCTTGAGAAAGGTCCACGTCTCAATGAGTAAGTAGCTTTTTTTTTTTTTTTTTATGAGGATAGTTTGATTCATAGAATTTAGGGCAAATAATAATGCTTTGCCAAGCAATATAACCAGAGGAGATAGGTTTGTGGATAGGGATTTAACCCACCTGAAGGAAATTCCCTTGTGTTATTACTGAATAACTAATGGAAATTCTAATTTGGACCATTTTTGCTTGCAGGTGGCAAAATAAGTCTTCTCTTTGCACTGGGGGTTTAGAACCTAAGATCTTGGCAAAGCATGAAGCTCTTCTATTCATGCAGAAACAGAGCTGGGAGTTAACATTCATTTGTAATTTCCTTAGGGATGAAATAGGCTCAATTATCAGCAGGCAAGGTAGCTGTCTCTGGAAAAACCTAAGGATGATGACTTCTACATTTCCTCACTTAATATGCATCAAGAAGTGGACATTGACCTTCGGTGAGTACAGCTTTCATTTAGTGGGTAATGAAGCAATTTGCTGTCAAATTGTTTCATCAGACTGTATTAGTCACCTGGGATACAGTGGATAAGGATTTTTATTTTATTATTTTCATGGGACCAGACCATTGCAGCTGAATTTAATTTAAGACAACATACTAGAACATGTATTTTCTGTAGATTCCTAAGAAAGTGTATTTTTATTCTTTTGAAAAGATGGGTTATAAAAGGTCTTGTGAGTGTTTTTTTTAAAAATTATTTTTATTTTATTTATTTTATTTTTTTACAAACCCTTAAGCTTGACAGGAGGCTTAAGTTCCTAGTGGCAGTGGCTCCTTTGTGGCTGAATTGTCAGAGAAACTCTTGCAGGATAACCCTCTTTACCAAAAGAAAATAATTCACATCCATCTAACAATGTTCCCATTTAATCATTCAGCTTTTTCCCCATTCAGGATTTGGCCCAAATTATATACAGTACCTTAGGATCAGGAACATTTACCTGAGTGGATCCAATATTGGAGAAAAATTATGGTTTCACCCAAGAACTCTCTTAAGCCTATATCTCTTTCAACACAAGATGGGCTTTCATTAAAATGGCAATGAAACTCCTTACCCTATTTCAATCTGAACACTAACTATTCCATCTGCTTTCATGGTACCAGTAGCATATATATTAATCCACAATTAGAAATATACATTATCACACATTGAAATCTTACCTGAGAGTTCAACCTGTACTCTCCAAATCCTTCAAACAACTAATGGAAACTAATTAATGTAGAGTCATGATCCAATTCCATCTGCTGGACATTTTAATGTATTTTTCTATGTCAAATTTCACCACCAAACTATTACAAATCCAAAGCTTATGTGTTTGATTTCTTTTGAAATGTCTTTTTTGGTCTATAATATTATGTTATGGGCTTTCAATTAGGATGACATCAGAAACAGGAGTATCATAAGCATTTTCTCTATAATCCCACTATTAATACTATTTAAGTTTTTAACTATCTTCAAGATAAACTTTCATTACATTCAACAAAAGAAAAAAAATTGTCAGTTACCTTTTGATAAAATAGGACTAATTAGAATTATCTATCGACTCAGTTCTCTATTTTGTTTTTGTTTTCAGGAAGCTTAGATGTAAATTAATGTTTAGAAAATAATGTTTTGACATACATTTTTTATTTTTATTTTCTATTCAATTTTGTTGTCATATGGTGCTCTTAACTCTTTGTCTTTCATTGGAAGCTACCCAGTAACTGTTGGAGATATGTGGAAATCTTACCTGAGAGTTCAACTTACACTTTCTAACTCCATCAAACAAGTAACTGAAACTATCATAGAGTCGTGATCCAATTCCATCTGCTGGACACTTTAATGTCTTTGTCTATGTCAAATTTTATCATTGGAGTATGACAGATCCAAAGCTGTTAAATCCATTAAAATATTTTTTATTTGAAAAGATAGAGCCCCCATACAAACAATAAGCAAATAAGTGTTTTCTTTAGCAATGAAAAGTGGGGGGTACAAGATAAGGGAGATAAGTAAAGTTTCTCGTACTATTTTTAGGTTCTCTGTTCTCATCTTTTCTAAACTTTGAGTAGTTATGTGTCACTTAACAACAGGGTTATATCCTGAGAAATGCATCATTAGATGATTTTTATCATTATGTGAACATTATAACAAGGAGTTACCCAAACCTCAATGTTATAGGTCAATCGCTCTATGTGGCCTTTTGATGAAATCAAGATCAAGAACGTGGTAAACACAAAATATATGAGGCTTCTGCTAATGTAACATTGCATATTGATAAATACAGGAGTGCATGCTAAAATAACAATAAAAAGTACAATATACTAAGTACATAAACCAGTAACATAATCATTTGTTACCACTATTAAGTATTATCTACTGTATGTAATTGTATATGCTATACTTTTATGTGACTAATAGTGCACTAGGTTGTTTATACACAAATCACTACAAACACGTGAGTAATAAGTTACGCTATGATGTTATGAAGACTATGATATCACTAGGTGAGAGGAATTGCTCAGCTCCATTGCAATCTTAAGAGACCACCATTGTGTATTTCCACCATTGGGGATGAAAACATCACTACACTACAGCTGACTGTATTTACTAACCTAAAATATTGATCCAGAAATACCTTCCAAGACTAGGTTAGAATTTACTCTGCATAATTTATTGTTGGAGTTTATTAACTTATTTAATTGCTCATGATACAATGGTCATAGATTTGATTCTGGAATGAACAGTTTACATTTGCTTTATTTCACAACTCCATGAAGCCTATATATTTTTAACTAACATTCAAACAACTTTGTGCAGTTAGACATTAGCTAACTGGAAATGAAATAATATCAGATATTTAAATGTGAAAAAAGTATAAATATCAAATATACAAATGAAATATTTTAAATGTAGCCTCAAATGTATGTTATTATACACTATTATACAGAACTAGAATATACTAGAGTTCATTCATTTTATATTCTGGCAAGTTGTCTTTATTTTGTTCATGTCCTGAGATTTTCTGTGAAGCTGAATTTAAAGATGATGGATTAATTAATATAATGGAAGAAATTTTACAGCACCATAGCATTCAGATAGTGGCTTGTATACCCTTGGCAGTTTTTAGCCACGTTAATTGTGATAATCATAAGCAGAGTGGAAAGATGAAAAACTTGCAATTTAGACAGAAATGCATGTTTAAACTAGGGACAAGGAGGCTGTGGTTATTGAGGACATACAGTCACTAAAGAGATGCTAAGTATAGAGAGGCACTAGGAAAGAGTTTGATGGCTTGTCAATTCCTGAAGGACCTCAGGAATTGACAAGACCACACTATTATAGACTCAATGGTATAAAAATTCCTTTGAGAAGAGACCATCAGGGCACCCTGCTTGCTCAGGAGAACATAGGAAGTTGTTTCACTGTGTACAATCACCTAGCCATTCAGGTGTTGTTGCAGCCATGGTCCTATGAGGCTTGGTTACTGCTCACAATGATGGCAGACCTTGGCCACGTGGTGCTGTTTTTTCAGGAATTCAGGGTGCTGGAATTAGGTGGTCAAGGAGGCTTCCACCAAGATTTTGAAGGAAGGTTTCAGAGCCAGGCAAACTGCAGCATGTTTAGAATTCCTATAGGCAGTTCCTGGAAGGGAAATTCATGAAGATATGAGAAGGAAATCAAAGCTGCAATGGAGACCCCTGAGGTTCAGAGGTGCCAGTAACCTGGGATGCCTGCAGAGGAAAGCTGAAGGCATTGAGCAAAGACAAACCAAGAGAGGGGTCATGTGGGCTACAATGAGCAAGGCTATAGGAGCAGAGCTGCACAAGCCCTCTGGAGAGAATATAATGGTGCTGTGTATCCCAGATGGGACTCACCATCTTTTCCAGATCCCTTAAGAATTTATGTCAATGCCAAAGCAGTGGCACATACCTGTAATCCTATTTGGGTTGGGCGGGGGGGCTGACTCATGAGGAGTCCAAGTTTGAGGCCAGCCTGGAAAAACTTTTTAAGACCCTGTTTCAAAATAAAAAGGGCAAGGGATGCAGCTCACTCAGTAATAGAGTTTCCTATGTTGAATCCCTAGAATGCTCTTTCTGCCCTGCAACAAGAATTTATTTCAACAAATTTCTGTTCTTTTCACTTGATTTATTTGTAAAAATATTGGAGTAGGGAAGTACAGACAGTTTAGTTTGTCACTCCACTGTGAGAAGCAGACCTAACCTGAAGCAAATTAAGGAGCCAGGAGCTTTGTGTCATTACAAGTTTTTCAGACTTGGCCAGTTCCAATTAGATTAGAACTTTTAATACCATAAAGTGACTTTATTTTTTTTTTTACCCCTCACTTTGTCCACTATAGAGGAGAACTGACATCTCATTCAATATTGAATAGTAAACCATTATTTAGAATGACATAACAGCATATATCTGCTAGGGATGACTCTCAAGCAGAGGAACCAATTTTTTTTCAAACTTAATCTGAAAACTTAGTAAAAATTAAAAACAAAGCAAAAAAGAAGACCTAACTCTTAAGAAGCAACTTTTTTTTTGTTTCATACTCAGAGATAGAAAGTAATAGTTGGGTGAAAAAGATAATTAGTACTCATAGAATTGTGGTAATTAGGATGCTACATCTGTTTAAAATATTACCAAAGGTGAAAAGTTAGTATCACTGATGCTGTTCACATTTTTTACACTACTGGGGAGGGTATAGACCTTCAAATGTGTGTTTGTTCTTGTTTGACACAAGAATGTTTAAAATGTGCCCCCAAATGGAAGAACACACAGTGTTCTGTATCTTTAACTTTTACTGTGAGAGTTTCTCAGTCTTGGCAAAGCTAGGCTCTATGTTTTAATCAGTTAAATCAATTCAGTATTAAAGTTGTTGTTGTTTTAATCAATTTGTTCTGTACAATTTACAACTAAAGTTAATTCAGCATTCAGTCAAGATTCATTTTCAATTCAATTTCTTGACCAAATTGCATTTTTACATTAAATTACATTCTATAGATCTAAGTTTCGTGTGATTATAATGATTAATAAGGCCATGTAACTTCATAAATTAACCATAATTGACCACAGAGATTGGTAAGGTAAATCCCATTATACAGAATCTAATTTGAGAGGTTGGAGATAAGTGTAGGTGGGTGAGGGGCTTTTCCATTCTTTATGGTGTTTTTTGGAGAGATCCATTAACCTACCAGAATTACTCTTTATTTATTTGTAACTTGTTTCATATAACTCAACTCTGTGTGTTTTAAATGACTGAACGAATGGATAGCTACTAGCAGTAGTAATTTTAAGCCTTTCTTAAAATACTAAAATAGTATTAACATCCCATAACAGAACATAATTTCCCAATAAGAGACATTTTCTTTTCTACTCATCTTAAGGGTATTTCATAGAAGAACAATGAGAAATATTCTGTGTTCTAGTTTGAATTCTTTTTGAATCACATTTATATGCACTTAAAACATGTAAAAACAAGAAAGAACATGAAAAAGCATGAGACATGAGAGATTATTTTATATATCGATGTAATTAACTATTATTTAAAAGTATTTGACTATGAGTGGGTTGCAAAATACATAGCTCCAGAAAATTGATGTATACTACCCTTCCTTTTTTTATTGTGGTATTGGGAAGTGAATGGAGGGGTTCTTATCCACTGAGCCACATCCCTAACCCTTCTGATTTTTTATTTTGGAACAGGGTTTATCTAAGTTGCTTAGGGCCTCACTAAGTTGCTGAGGCTAGCTTCAAACTTGTGATCCTCCAGCCGCAGCCTCTTGAGTTGCTGGGGTTGCAGGCATATGCTACCAGCCAGTTCACTGCTTCTCTTCTACCAATAAATTATCCAGTAATTTTATTTTAGTTTACTTTTTGGTAATGTAAGTATCTGGGAGAAAGCAAAAAATAATCCTCAGTTCTCTATGTTGTATAGCTAAACTATAGACATTCCCAATGAGTTATGTGATATCTAGGCTTTTGAATTGGGTCTTAACTTTTAAAGCATTTAGGAATGTTCAACCAGACAATTGCTCACTAGAGTTCTTAGAATTCTTGCCTGGGGGCTGGGGATGTGGCTCAAGCGGTAGCACGCTCCCCTGGCATGCGTGTGGCCCGGGTTGGATCCTCAGCACCACATACAGACAAGGATGTTGTGTCCACCAAATACTAAAAAAATAAATATTAAAAAATTCTCTCACTCTCTTTCACTCTTTCTTTAAAAAAAAAAAAAAAAAAAAAAATTCTTGCCTGACCATAAAATAGATGGTGCTGAAAAAAGATATGTAGTCAAGTAGTTTTGGTTGCAAGTAAACAAATTATGTAAAACAATAACAACCACAAACTTTATACTTGCTTAATATGGGAAAACTATTTAAATTCTTAACTACTCCTTAGTAGGTTCACATACTTCTATTTCCATTAATTGAGCGGATTGTTGACCTAAGGTTTGTTCTTTGATGCCAAACCATAGATGCCAGTTTGACTTATCTCATCATTAAAGTAATTATCATGCAAACAAACAAAATATGAGCATGAAACACATTTTATTTCAAGTGAAGTGAAATTGAGTACTTTGAAAAGTTCATATTTTATGAGTTCCTAAAATTAATTACTATCAAATTAAATGTGGGTGAGACAACTAAAAAGACTGAGGAATGTGTCTTTATGTCAAAAGATTTTATGTTTAGAAAGCTTGGAACTGCCTTTAAATCCTAGTAAAACTTAAAAGCAACAGAAACTGAAGGTTCTATATGAGTGTGATTGTGGAAGAATACAAGTCAAGAAGTGATCACTAGATGCACATTCAATGAAGTGCCCCAGGCTCTGTAGGGAACAGTGCTGAATATACACTTACGTATTATTTGACTTATGTTATATATGTTCCATTTATAAAAATTATTCTTTCTTCCTTTCTTTTTCCTTCCTTCCTTTTGTAGCTCCAGGTATCAAATCCATGGCCTTGAGTGTGCTAGGCAATTGCTCTCCCACTGATTTATGCCCCCAGCTCTAAAAATTTTTCTGTACCCTATAAACCTAATTAAGCAGCAGGCAATTTTGATTATACAGAATGAGCTTTCACTGAAATAAAATCAGATCCTCAAAGTTTACTTCTTCCATGAAATTTTGTTTTAAATTTATTTTATACTATGGTGGGGGTTTACTTGTGGGAATGTAACTTTAGGGTACTTGAACTTTACTTCCATGACAATGTGGCATTTCTTAAATGTATTACTGAATTTTCAGAGTTACTTCCACCTTTTTCTAACTTGGAATATATGTCTGGAGATCCACAGTATATTAGGTTTTTGTGGTAAGGTAAGGATGCCATTCTTTCACAAAGACAGCTATAGGTTAGCCTTGAGTTTACACTGGCTTCTACTGCTCTGTTTTTTATTTTTTCATTAGATCTCAAAAAACGTCTGGTGAATGTTTTTTCACTAGGTAGAAAAAGAAAACACATACCACACACACACACACACACACACACACACACACACACTCATACATACAAATGTATACATATGTACATATAAATGCAAATGTGTATATATGTGTGTGTATCTATACATATATACACACATATGTGTACAGCCATATCCACTTAGTGCTACTATATTTAAAACACTTCATAGAATATCTGAGACAAATTAGACCCTTAATAAATGATAGTTTTTATTTTTGATGCTTTTATTATTATTTTAAAAATCTAGGGAAACTAGGAAAAAATGCAAAGATTTGAAGATGAGGGAAAGGAAAATAAGATCTTCTAAATACTTAAACATATGTCATTAGGAAAATAAGATAGTGATAGAAGCTAAGATTTGATTTAACTATTGTAAAAACTTCTGTCCATTGAAAGAGACTCCCACTGATACCTATAGTGCATTGCTGTAATCCCAGCAGCTCTGGAGGCTGAGGCAGGAGGACTATGGGTTCAAAGCCAGGCTTAGCAACAGGAGACACTAAGCAAATCAGGGAGACCCTGTCTGTAAATAAAATACAAAATAGGTCTAGGGATGTGGCTCAGTAGCTGAGTGCCCTTGAGGTCAATCCCCAGAACCAAAAACAAAAAGAAAAGAAATAAATAAAGAGACTCCCAATTTAAAATCATGGAATATATAAAATCTCACCTTTCTAGTGTCAGCAGACTGATAACTCATGAGTGCTAAGGCTTCTCTATTTGTCTGCCCTCTCCAAGTAAGTGAGGCCATAAAGTTATGGAACATATTAATTTTATCATTTGTGTTGTACTGCTCATAGTTTTGTTGGTGACATTTAGAATTCAGAGAATGAAAGGTGAATTGCAAAACAAAAATAAAATTTTGTGGTTGCAACAGCAGTATGTCCACAGTCAAAGTTGTGGAAAGCATTCAACATAAACCTGTTGAGCATCCTTATCTTTGTTAAGTTTTTCAAGTGGAGGGATATTTTCCAAATGTGTGTAGAAAGGCTTTCTGGAATTTTTAAAACTAGCTTGAGCAAAGTCTAGCAAACTGACCACAGGCAGGATTCAGAATCTTGTAATTTCATTGCCAAAGTGTTCTATTCTACTTAATTTTCATTAAAACAAGAATTTAAATACCAATTATTGTCTACATACTTAGAGCTTTAATTAAATTTTACTATTGATTTTCTAGTATTTTGCATCCTTTATAACATTGGATCACTTTGCAATTATCAACATAGTTTGAAATATCCTTTGGTCTCGAAGATAACATTTTTTTAAAGTTTTGATTCAAGTATGACTATGATTTTGGTTAGCAGGGAGACATGGATCTCAGATAATTTTTTTTTTTTTTAAGGGCTGTGGTCTATCCATACCTGGCTCAAGAAGTGTGGTCAGTGATTTGATTTGCTGTAGAAACCACACTTGTGGTTTATATGTTGAAACTTTTGTTTTCTTCCACTTTTATTTTGTTTCCCAGAAGCATCCAGGAAACTTTTAAAGCTATAAATAATTAATTTTCTGGAGGTTTCTATCTTGAATGGAGATGAGAATATAAATCTCTTTATTTTAGGAACCTCAAGCTTTCTCTTGGGCCTGGTGCTTTCATATGCACCCTTAATAAGCATAAATAGTCCTTTTATTTCCCTAACTTTATCTTGAATATTTTGTTGAATTATGCAAACTGGTACATAAAGGAGATGGGCTGTTTATATCTGAGCAAGTACATTGTTACACATAAAAGAGAAAAAATAAATAAAAGAAAAAGATGAGAACTTAGTTGAGTCTGCATTTTCTTGGATATAAAAAGGGAATAGAATTTTTGAAAATGGTGTGAAAAGTAGTATGTAGGAAAGTTAGAGAACAGCTATCAACATGGACATAGACAAGTCTACGTCAAGAATGTCTTTGAAGAAGGAAAAATGGGCAGGAGGTTGAAGGAAGAAACGGCACAATAGAGAAGAATACAGAACAGATCACTGCTTCAGTTAGTAACAAAATCTAGGTAATCTGCTAGGGTCCCGCTCTTCCATAGTGAAGTCAGTCTTGCTGAAGTCCAAGAGCTATGTGGACTATGAGAAATTTTAAGTTGGTAACCTTTTCCATGGTTGCCTGCTGATGTGAGATTATGAACTAAATGTTTTGACTTCCCCATAGTACTTTCTTCTTTACCTTGGGTAGAGCAGGAAAAGTTATTAAAACTACGGAACAGAGTAAACTTCTCAGACTGGATATCATCTTTATTTCTAGCTAGTTTAGAAAGCAAGCTGAGTGATGGAAACATGATTTTAAGGATTGACAGTAAACAAGGAGAAGATGGGGCACTAGTAAAATACAAATAGCTGATGATGGAAACAGGGAGCACTAGCTCCAAGTTTCTAGTGTCCAGTGAGATGTTTATGGAAACAGAAGTTATGTGGTCTTCATAATACAAAAGGGCTAACATCTAGACAAAGTGTTGGGGAGTTTATGGAGCTTCTGCAAGGACAAAGGACAAATCAGGAGAAGGGTGGCTGCTGAATGAAGATTGTAAAACACTGGCAAGAAAGAAACAGGAAAGCAATATCGTATACTTCATTATTCCTCATGGTCTCATGTATTCACATTTTTTTTCTTCTGCTTCAGTTTCCTCACTGATTTTATGGTTTTTAGGCCTCTCCAATAGACAATTTTAATTTATTTGTAAAATGGTTACTTATGCTTATATAAAATGTCTCTTTTTTGATGGCTACCAAAAAGGCTGTACACATAGCAGAACCCACCCTTACTACCCATACTTGGGGGCATGTTTTTTTTTTTTTTTTTTTCATTCTTGTGAAGATTAAACAAACATCCAATTTCTTACCTTTCTGCTACAATAATTGAATTACAAGAAACAGAAATGAGGTGATACATTGAATACTAGCACATTCCCTACAATGCCAGAGATGATTTTACTTGCCAAATTAATTCAGTTGGCTCTGTTACCAGCTCCACCACATGGATGATAAACAGGTGGAAGTGCTATAAACAAAAGATAATGATAAATGGCAGAGTATCAAGAGGGAGGTGTAGAGATGTCAAATGAAATGTCACTGAAGTCAGTGCTAACCAGACTGACTTAACAACTTCACGGTCTGCTACACGAAGGGAACAATACAGTGAATGGAATTAACAAGCATCCAAGAGTGTCTTTCCTGTGTCACAAAGGTGGCTACGGGAAACACAAGCAGAAGAGCAGGACAGTCATAATCACAGACGGACCCAGTTTCTAAATTCTTCACAGAAAAATGGATAAGGACTCATTCCAAAAGAGTAAATCATATTTCAGCAAAATTTTAGTACAAGCAAAATCTCAGATGCTTATAAATGAATGTGAAATACTTTGCAGAATTCCCACATACAGTAAACACTCAAAACACATTACATTTTTATATTTTTAGAGTCAAAAGGTTATGTTAGGAGCAAAATTGCACATGGCTTTACAAGTAAAGAAACATGAAAAATATTTTTTTCTACTAATGGCTGTATTTTCCTAAGTGTTATCCAACCACACTATCTCACAGAAAATCATCAATATGTGACCTGTTTGAGGTATTAATTTTTAAAAAGGGACAGGCTGTAAATTTTTGAGAAGCATCGTGACATGGTAAAAAAAAAAAAATCATCATTTAACAAATGTTTTCTGCAGTTTGAGTTGGGGATACAGCAAGGCATAAACAGACTTTGCCCTCATAAAATGTCATTTTTCAGAAAACAGAAAACATTGAGTTTGAATTCCAATCCTGTTACTGTATTGGGTAAATTTTAGCCAGATACTGAAACTTAAGAGGACATTGAGTTTTGTTTTTTTTAATACATGAAGTAAGGCTTAAAGTGCTTGTTATATATATGGTCATTTTGAGTATGTAACGAAATAAAATACATCAGGCTTTACTACATATCTGTCACAGAGGTGACATGATTTCTGTCATATGTAGTACCAGTAAATAATGTTACAGGCACAGAATTCCATGAGCTAAAGGAAGCTAATCAAATTTTCTCTTCTCCTAATAACAACTCAGATGACAAAATACATTGATAGTGATTCTGTTTTAGGTCATGGAATTGATATTTTGGAAAGAGAATTTATAAAATTCGTAGATAAGCGAACTTTGAAGGTGAAGACTTAAATTATCCTTTAATATTAATTAATTTTGATTGACAAATAATAATTGTATATAGTTATGGAGTTCAATGTTGTGTCTTGATAAATATATACAAAGTAGACTGATTAAGTCAATCTAGAAACATGATCTCATTTACATATCATTTTTATAGTCAGACATTTGATGCATACTTTTAGTTATTTTGAAACATATAATACATTATTATTGACCATAATCATGCTGCTTTGCAATAGATCTCACAATTCATTCCTCTTGGTCTGTCTGAAACTTTGTACCTTTTAATCAAAAACACCCCATTCTTCTCTCCCTTCCCCTCTAGCTGCTGGTAACCAGGAGTTTAATTCTCCACTCCCATGAGTTTGACTTCATTAGAGTCTGTACCTAATGAGATCATGCAGGATTTGTTTTTCTGTGTCTGATGTATTTTACTTAACGTAATGTCTTCCAGATTTATCCATGTTGTTGTAAATGACAGATTTCTCCCCTTTTAAGGATTCAGTGATAATCAGTTGTAATCAGTTGTGTATATTTACCACATCTTCCCTATTCATTCATCCATTAATGGACACTTAGGTTGTTCCCCTGTCTTGGCTATACTGCAGTGAACATTAAGAGTGCAGATACCCTTCACCATGTTGACCTCCATTTCTTTGACTATAAACCTAAAAGTGGGATTAGTGGATTGTATAGTAGTTTTATTTGCAGTTCCTTAAGGATCCTCTAGACTGTTTTTGATAGTTGCTCTATGAATTTCATTTCCATCAGCAATATATAATGAGAGTTCCCCTTTTTCTTCAAACTCTTCAACACTTGTTATCTTTCATTTTTTGATAAAAGTCATTCTAAAAGGTATGAGCTCTTCTTAAGTAGTATTGATGTCAACCGTTAAATCTCTGGGTTCATGCATGCAACATGTCCCTCTATTATACTATACTATGAATTTTGAAATTTTCTTTAAATCACAGCATTGTGGTATAGTGTTCCCTATGTACGACTTCCTCTGGTCTGAGATTTTTATCAACATAGGTCTCATTTGTAAGAGTGTGGGATAAATTCAGGTATAGACTGTATTCTTAGGAGCCAAGAGACATTAGACACTTCCCATGTGAGCAGAATTTTGCTCTTGGTCTTGTATAATGTCCTAATGTCAGTTCCCAAGTTACATACCATTCACTTATGTCAGTGCCTTCCAGGGAATAAGCCTTCCTCAATAGTCATAGAAATTATCCTTCATCCAAATGCACATAGTTTTCATAATATTTTTCTCTTTATTTCTTCATAAATTCCATTTAAAGAATAAATACTACTAATATTTTAAATTAACTATACCCAAGATGGAATTACAAACTGCAATGTAGAAACATGTCAACTTAGAGTTTATTAGGTAAGGTCAGAGTCTTAAAGCGAGGAAAAAGTATGCTGCCTATATTTATCTTCCGTCTGCACGGAAACTGCTTCAATTGCCAACACACCAATGCATCATTTATTTATAATAATGCATTAATCACAATAATGAGCAATCAATTTTCAGATGTTAAATGAACACTCAGAATAGGAAACCCTGTCATTTAGAAGGCCAGTTAATGAGAGCAAGGTGGAAAAAATTGCTTGATTAGGCAGTTGACTTTTTAAATACAAATGTTTATGTCTCCATGAATTTAGAGTCTTCTAAACAACTGAGCTTCTTTGAGCTGATTTTCAGCAAATAAAAGAGAATAGACTGCTTTGAAGAGGGAACTTAAGGGCACTAAGCTTCAAAGAGAAATTACTTTGTGCATAGTGGATGCTTAGAATGTTGAATATAATTAAACTATTGGGTTTGTAGGAAATGAAGAATGGGAAATTACTGACCTCATTTGGATGGGTAAACTAAATTAAAAAAAATGGCAACACAAAATTCAACAGGTTGATATAATTAGAAATATTGTCTCAAATATAAAAATCTATATAGATTTTTCTCTATAAAAGAAACATATGTATATGTACATATGTGTATATGTGTGCAGATAGGTTTTTATATATCTATGTAGATCTTTTATATGTGCACATGATGTATATATTATGTATATGACATATTCAGTACAAATGCAATATAATATACACACATATATGGACATATAAAAGATCTACATAGATATGTAAGAATCTATCTATACACTTATGCATGTATACATACATATTTCCTATATATATGTATAAATACATGTGATAGTATCTGAAAAGGTGTATGTGTGTGTGTGTGTGTATGTGTATGTGTGTGTTTGTGTGACTATATCTGAAAGAAAAATTTTCTATTTTCTTTGGGAGGAACGTGGCCACCAATTATGGATGAGAATCCTTATTTTCATGGGTCCTCCATATAATTGTGACTGAATGTGTTGCATATAAACAGTGCATGGACTAGAACAGGCATTGGAAAACTGTAGCCCAGAAGTCAAATACATCCTGATACCTGCTTTTGCACAGTCATTGGAGTAAAAATTGCTTTTACCATCTTACATGGTTTAAATAATCAAAAGTAAAGTATGTGTGATTTATGAAAATTACATGGAATTCAAATTTTGGTGTCCATAGATGAAGTTTTACAGCATCACAGCCACATTTATTTGTTTACATATTGTCTATGCTTGCTTTTCTGATATATTGGCTGACTTGAGTAGTTGAAACAGAAGTGATGTGGCCTGCAAATATGAAAATATTTGCTCTATACCCTTTAATGAAGAGATCTATCAACCCCTGGTCTAGAAGCTATATTGCAGAAAATGTGTACCTTGGGGGTGGGAGTGTTACACAGAATCAAGTTGTATTCCT
Source organism: Callospermophilus lateralis (assembly GCF_048772815.1). NCBI lineage: Eukaryota > Metazoa > Chordata > Mammalia > Rodentia > Sciuridae > Callospermophilus > Callospermophilus lateralis. Next base: position 40,799,770 of record NC_135318.1, read on the forward strand.
TGTTCTGCAAGTAGAAGAAATAGAGCAAAACAATTCTTCTACATCTTAAAAACTTTAGGGTAACATTCAGTTTCATATTTTATGCTTAATCTAGTTCTGCTTTAGGTTCAATTTTCTATTGGTTGATGTTTAATTTTATTCATAGAGGACCCAGAGTTCTCCACCCTGAATTATTTGCATATTTTTATATTTTATGGGAGTTTTTCTATGGAAGAATAAATTAAAACCCTTATGTAACATTTTATATTACTTTATTATTTAACTAGGTTGGTCATACTTCCATAGGTCTTCGTGTCTTAGTATCTAATATGAAACACTACATTCATTTCCACATAACATGCCCAAGGTACAAGGAATTACACTGTGCTGAAAATATTTATTATCATGAAGATAATAATATTAACAAATAACAAAGATTTATTGAGTGTCATTTTGTCCCAAGCTTATTTTAAATATAGTCTTTGTGGAAAATGAAGAATAGTAAGTTATCCAGAGGGGACTAATTCCAGGATCCTTGTGGATATCAAATCTGTGGATGCTCTTATCTTTTTAATAAAATGATATGAAATAAAATTCTAATGCACAGTAGGGCAATTATAAATAATGATAATGTATTACATATTTTTAACAAACTAGAAGAAAGAATTTTGAATATTTTCGGTACAAAGAAATGATTCATGCTTGAAGAGATACATATACTTGCCCTAATTTGAAAATTAAACTATGTACATATGTATTGAAATACCTCTGGTACCCTATAAATATGTACAGTTTTTGATGCAAATATTTTAAAAACATGCAAAATGAACCCCCAAATGAAAAAGAATTAGTAATGGTCCTCCAATGATTAATGTTAATGTTGATAATAGATTCAGTTCTTTCAATGGAAGGGTCAAAAAAGTTGATATGCAACCATTTGGAAAGTAAAATTAACTTTGTGTAACCAAAAAAGCAATCACATTGTATTTTCCTAGTGAAGTTGCCCATTTTCCTGTAGCAATTCCAGGAAGATGGCAGGGGTTAAGGGAAAAATGGCTCAATTCTAGAGAGCTCCAGGAAAGATGTGTGTTCATCAGGCATGGACTAGGGACAGCCCAGCTTGTATACTGAAGATTCTTCTCAGGTCATCAATGAGATCATTAGTGGTACTTATAATGACCAAAAACTAAAGAGACTTCTTTCTTTTGTCAAGCACTACTGAAGACTCTTTGGTTTTTTTGGGCAACCTGAAGCAAAGAACTAATTCTACAGTTAATTCTTATGACTAAATTTCCCCCATGATTTGCTTTAAAGAAAATAAATAAATGGGACACCTCTTGCATACTGGAAATTATGGGCTAAAATTCATAGCCACTCCCTATAAACATATATAAAACAAATACTTTTCCGAAAATCCCAAACAGGTACCTTATGTCATTCTCCTGCTGAGTCACACAAAACTATACCAAAGTGATAAAGAAAAGGATTATCCAGTTGGCAAACTCAGAAACTATGTCTTGCTTTCTTTAGTTTTTGATAAGAATATTCATCATGAAAGAAAACTCTTACTTTAATTTCTCAGCATATTACATAAAAAATGATACTTTGACTTCATATATAAAGGACAATAGTATATTTCTCAATTGCTCTTTTTTCCCAGCCATTTCCATTAGTTTTGGACACTTTCCCTGTACTTATTCTTTATTCTGGTCCATTGTTGTTTTGTTTTGTTTTGTTCTCATTATGGATGAAGATCTGGGACTGTTGAATTCTTAATCTTCCCAACTGAGTCATAGTAGAGCCTCTGGCAGTCATTTAATTTCTTCCTACTAAAAAGCCGCCCATCAGAAATACCCAACAGAAATACTCAATATGACCTCTCAGAAGACATTTGATATTTCTACTTAATTACAATTGGTGAAACATTTGAGATTTTCTAATGAAAACTTCTATTGCACGGTAATATATTGTAATTTAATTTGGAACTATTATCCTGCTTTGTTCTGCTTTCAGAAGGACATGTAGACATCAAGCTTTGTATTAAGTAACACTTTTGTGAAGTAAATAACAGCAGTTTAAAAAATAAAAGTGGAGGATTACAGATTCCATTCAGAAGAAGCCAAATGGCCAATTCTATAGGAGGTAAAGGAATTCAACTCACCCATCATCCTACTGATTGTAAGGAGAGAAAATGTTAACTTTTTGTCTACTTCTTATGGCATTTTTTTAATAGCATACTATATTTTATATTAAACCTAATAGAGTGTTTTCTTTTCTCACCTCTACTTACTATTGAGGTTTTATTTATTTTATAAATTACGTTTATTTCACTTGGGGCCTCTGAATGCTGTGCAACAATGAATATGCAGGGATTAGAAATTGCTATTATTTTTTTTCCTTCTAGGGATCTATTGACAGTACCATAAATAATTCTAGTTTTTACATAAACAGACACTCTCTGTGGTAGTATTTGGAAAGGGCAATGGGTAGCGGTTCTAAAACAACCTAATCTCATTTGAGAGAAGTTATAGTTTAGTCATGATTCAGTAAAGACAAGGTATTTGAAGACCATTAATAAATCCTTGTTCTGTCTGTAAACAGAAAATAAAAAATAAACTAGACTGAGCTGCATATAATACATTGTCCTTACATTTTTTTAAAATATGACTGATCATTGATTTCTTGTGAACCATAGAAGAGGGACTTCTTTAGAAATAAAATAAATAAGTGATGGCAAAATGTGGTATGAGGGGAACTCAAAAGGCCTAAACCTCTAGACATCACCCAAATACAATGCAACACTGTTATACATATACAAGCACCTTTCTTAGTTTCTAATGCTTCTCTTTATTGATTTTTTAATTAAAATATTCCTATTCATATTAGCCATAATTATTTATGTCACCAAATCTTGAAGGTAGACTTTGTAATTATGCTGGGAGCTATATAGTTACGTGTAACAGATGTCTGTTCTCAAAGAGGAAGTCACTGGGGACTAGCAGGTAAATGGAAAGGAACCAGGCAATGTCACCTGCCCAAAGATTCCTCTCGAAGTTATCCTGCCAGTAGGATTGTATGTGGCCTACTTATGTTATAAAGTTTCTTTTGAGGTATTTTTTTTCCTTTGGCAAAGGCTATAATGATATTGAGCTCTGTGTTCATTAAAAATCTGGTAGTCAAAAAAAAAAAAAATGGTGGTAGCTGGGCATGGTGGCACATGCCTGTAATCCCACCAGCTCAGGAGGCCAAGACAGGAATATTGCAAGTTCAAAGCCAGCCTCAGCAAAAGTGAGGGGCTAAGCAATTCAGTGAGACCCTGTCCCCTCTAAATAAAATACAAAATAAGGCTTGGGATGTGGTTCAGTTCAGTGGTTGACTGCCCCTGAGTTCAATCCCTGGTACCAAAAAAAAAAAAAAGAAAGAAAGAAAGAAAGAAAGAAAGAAAAAAAAATTCTGGTGGTCATGTAGCCAATATTTTTTCCAATCTTATAGCCCAATGCTTATTTGTTTCATATGTAGTGTTTCTCTCTCTTTATCAACCAAATTATAACCCACTTTTTGGCAGGATGTTTCATGACATGAATTTTTCCCCACTCTTAGAGACTGTATTCATGAAGCTTCTTCAGAGAATCAGAACCACAAGAGCTGATGGTGTGGTTCTATCAAAGTTGAAGGCCTAAGTATCAAGAGTTCCAATGTCTGTGGGTGGAAGATAGATATCCCAGCTGAAGAAAAGAGCATATATTCACCCTCCTTCCCCTTTTTTTCTATTTGGATTCGATAATACCAACCTAACTTGGTGGAAGTGATCTTTATTCAGAATACCAATTCTAATGCTATTCTCTTTCAGAGACACCTTTACAAATACACTGAGGAATGATGCTTTACCAACTATCTGGGCAACCCTTAACCCAGTCAAGTTTATCCACAAAATTATTCATCACATGTTGAGGGCCACAGCCCCAATGAAGCATGGCATCTTGCCAGAAGGGAGTGGTTGAGAGGTGAAGCCAGCGAGCCATTGAGATGTTGATGGTTATGTTAAGCTGTGTATTCAATTGTATATAGACCCCTGCTGTCCGCCTCAGGTGCCCTACTTTGGCATTCTCATGGGCATTCGGGGAGTTCAAGTTGGTTGGTGAAGTTCTGGTGGAGGGTGTTCCTATGGGGGTGTGGCATTCCTGAGAGGGCCGTGTGGGTGGCATTAGATAGAGTTGGAAATAAAGTTTGTTTCTGCTTGAGTGGCTCCTGATTTGTGCCCAGCCAGACTGTGGCAATCACAGAGACTTAAGATAATGCAGTGTTATAACACACTATCTTGGATAAGAATTTGACTCCTCTGTTTTTTATGTGTCTGAACTTGGCAAACTACTTACTCTTTCTGTTTCTTTACCCAAAGAAGAAATAAAATAAAGTAAAATTAGAATATTAATATTAAGTACCTACCACAGCTATTGGTAAGGTTAGGTTTTTTGGGGGAGGGTATGTGTGTGTGTGTGTGTATATATATATATATATATATATATATATATATATATATATATATAGAGAGAGAGAGAGAGAGAGAGAGAGAGATATCACTTGGCACACATTAAGGGCTAAATAACAACCATTATTGTTTATTCAAGAAATATTTATTAAGTACCTTCCATATCTTAAATACATTCCTTAGAGCTAAACACACAACAATAAAAACAAAGTAAAACAAATACTATCACCATATGAAGTCTATATTCTGAATTATAAGGTCTTGCTATAATTATTGCCTACTATTTCTTATAATATTGAAAGAAGGGCATTTGCAGTCAAACCAGCCAAAACAAAAATGTAGAGTAGATCATAATACTGTATTTGTATTTTGCTTTGAAATATTTGCTTTATTCATTGTGATGCAAGTGTGAATTATAGCTAAGACAACTAAAATAATTAAGAATGAGAGTCTTCCATATACTAGGTTTAAATAAAAGTTGTTGCTTATTGATTTTTTGACCATTTGTCAATAGCTCTCACTAGTCCTTGATACTTCTTACTTTTTTAATAATGAAAATAAACAACATTAAATTTTGACACAACACGCATCATAATTTGGCCTTGCTCTCTGTAGCCAATTGAATAGGAGTATACATATTCTATAAACTAGGAAGAAGACTTTGATAAATATTCAATCCAAAGACCAATTAAGATCAAATACATCCAAATAAAACTTTACCTGTATTTTATGTAAATAAATAGCATTTTAAAAAAGATTATGATGCAATACTCATCGTTTGGAAATCATTCCAAAATTGATAATTTTTCATGTTTTTTTCCCATATGTTTTTAGTGGAACCAAATAATAACTTTGTATAACCCATTTATTCATGCAACTACTTCTCTTTAGGTAGCCGATTGATTTATTTAACCTTTCTTAATAGGTTACGAGGATAAAGCATGATTTCTAAAAGTCATTGAATTAGATAGTTTATCTACTTAGCAAATGAAGGAATTGTGGAATTTTATACTTGAAAGGAACAATATGGATCATCAAAGACATTAGCTTTCAAGTTTTACTTTTTTAAGCTATGTAATTCTTTCTTCAAATATAAATTTATGCAGAAGTCCAAAATGTAAAACAGATAAAAGGAAAGATGTTCTGATTGAAATGAGATGTAGGTTGTGGAGCTCAGCTCCTGTGGTGATAGCAATGGAATTCAGGACAAATTTCTCGTACCAAATTCAACTCCTTCATTTCACATTTGATGAACTCTAGGCTGGAAAGGTAAAAATATTGAAGGTCAGGAAATAGGGCCGGGAGTAGAATCAGAATCTCCAGAGAGCACTACTCAAGTTATTTGTTGTTTTGTTTTTCCTTGAAACTAAGAAATAATATTTTGCACCATAATTAAATTGAAGGTCAAAACAGGTCATGCACTACTGCTGCATTGCCAAGGTCACATTTTAAGTAGTGTATGCAGACTGAGACATTGTTACAATCTCTATGGAAAATGAAATCTGCCACAGCCTTTCCTCTGACCACAAGAGTCACATTCCTCCCACATGAAAAATGAACTTATCTCCTCCTACATATATCCAACTTCATCCCATTACTGCAACAGCTCGAAGTTCATGATCCCATTATCAAAAGCAGTTTTAGGTGCACAAGAGATGTTTTTGATACCTTTTCTCAAATACAGCTGTTTGGATACCCCTCCTCCTGATCCAAGCACTTACAATTCAAAGACACAAATTATCTTAAACACCACATCCCACAAGCAATGGCGGGTCAGGCACAGGATGGCATGTTCAGAGAGTGGGAGATATGAGAGGCCCATAGCAGCTACTGGTTCACAGGAATCCATAAAGGCAAAGAGCTGCAGATTCAGTGATTAGGTCTCCATCCCACTGTCTGAGCCTAATTCTGCATAGCTCTGAGCCTCATCATTTGGCTTCCTGTTTCTCTCTTCTGAGTTATCCTTTCTTTTCCATAAGAAATCACCAATGCTTGCAGCTGAGTGGTTTTCTAGATGGCTTCTTTTTCATAGTAGTTCAGGAGTCTAAAAGGCAATTTTTCATGTTATACTACCTATAATTTTAGTCCATAGTGACAGTGTTTGCTTTCCTCTTGAAAATTTGCAGGATCCCTGTACATTTCATTAGAGTTCAGTTCATTATACAAAAGTCACACCCTACCTTACTTTGACCTCTCTACTCTCAGCATCTTTTGAGTTTGCTGTTGGACAATAATCTTACTCGTCTTAGAAACCTAATTTGAGATGTGTGTCTTTCAGTTTCTTAAAGGTACATTTATTTGAATGTCTGTTTGAAATGGTACTGCCTCTGGTCTTTCTGAGATCTTAACAAAGGTCTTTACAATATTACCTTTGGCTTCATTTTTGAATGGTTCTTTTTTATTTTTTCTAACAGCACCCTAGATTAATGCCTACCCAGAAGTTGTTTACTATTTTTAGCTTCTTTTGTCATGCAGAGATATTAAAACCACAAGTTTTATTTTCAAACCCAGCAAGTCTCCTTTCCATACAATTTTTCTTTCTTTAGCTTCTTTTTTGTTGTTGTTTCTTATTCTATTATGGGCAGATAGAAGAAGCAGAACATGTCATGCCACATTTACCTGGAAATCTTCTTAACTAAATCCTATAATTTGTTGGCTATATTTTTTATTTTTCATATTGTCTCAGGTAGAAGTGTTACCCACCTCTCTATTTCATTAAAAGTCTTTTATCCGTCATTGTTTAAGCACAATTCTTTCACTTGCTTCTGAGTCCTCACTGATATTCTCAAGTTCTTTGAGCTTTTGTTAACAGCTTTACGGACTTTCAGCTTCTGGTTTCATCCTTTCTCAAGGAGTGCCATGTGATTTGGGCTTTATTATAGTAGTTTCCTATTGTTCTGATTACACTGGCTGCAAAACAGATCATCTCAAAGTTAATAAGTATTATTTATTGTTATCATTTCTGATGGATTTGGAAGCTGACTCTGCTGATGGAGGCAGCTCTCCTTGGGGGTATCTCATGGGGTTGTTACCACACAATGGCTGGGACTGGAGTCATTGCTCAGGCTTCTAACATATCTGGCAATTGGTAGTGGTTATTGTCTAGAATGTCAGCATCATCCCACCATGTGGTGTAGGCTTTATTAAAATAGAGTACTGGATACCAAGAGCCAGTTCCACAAAAGAGGACCAGGCAGAAGCTGTATTGCATTTGATGGCTTAATCTCAGGCATCACACAGCTTCACTTCTACTGTACCCTGTCAGTCAAGGCTATAGCACTGTAGACACAAGGAAAAAAGACATGGGTGCCTCCTCTAGGTGGAGAAGTGGCAAGGCCACATGCTAAGAAGTGTGTTGAGTGATAGGAAACAGTATTGTGGACATCTTTGGAAAACACAATTTGCTACAAAATGTCATCTATAACGTATCAAATAGCAATAGAAAAACATAATGAAAAATTAGAATAATGAAGCTGGGTATAGTGGCACACACCTGAAATGTCAGCAGTTTGGGAAGCTGAGGCAGGAGGATTGGGAGTTTGAAGCCAGCCTCAGAATTTAGCTAGGCTCTGAGCAACTCAGCAAAGACCCGGTCTTTAAAGTAAAACACAAAATAGAGCTGGGGATGTGACCCAGTGGTTCAGCATCTCTAGGTTAAATTCCTGGTACCAAAATAAAATAAAATTATAATAATGATATTAAACTAGTTCACACTTCACATTATATGAATGAAAACAACTTACTATATTTTATTAAAAATAGAAACTTCACAACAGAAATATTTGAAAAACTGACTATGTCCATGATTTTTGGGGGGAGTGGGGAGGAGTATAAGGAAATGAACTCAGTAGCACCCTACAACTGAGCCACATCCCCAGCCCTATTTTGTATTTTATTTAGAGACAGGTCTCACTTAGTTCCTTAGCACCTCACTTTTGCTGAGGGTAGCTTTGAACTTGCAATTCTCCTGCCTCAGCCCCTGAGCTGCTGGGAATACAGGCCTGTGCCACCAGCCCAGTTTATCTCCATGTTTTGATATTTGAAAATAGGCAGACTCAACAAAATGTATGAAAGTTGCTGTAGGGAAAGTAAATATTTCACAATAAATAAGAAAAGTCATATTCCAGTGGGACAAGTAAATATTCCAGAGTCTCTTGGAGAGCTAAAATAATCTGAATATGGAAAGAATGTCTTTCCTACTAAAATCTAAACTGTATTTATGTGATAGAATATAATTTCTAAAACACTGAATTTAATGAATTTTAACCCTATTTGATTGAGTGTTCTTCCTCCATTTCCAGTGATTTTGTGATAAGATAAAGTATAAAAACATTAAGTAATAACTAATTACTTTAGCCTGGTGTGGTGGCACAGGTCTGTCATCCCAGCTATTTGGGGGTTTGAGGCAGGAGGGTAGCAAGTTCAAGTCTACCTTCAGCAACTTAATGAGACCCTGTGTCAAAATAAAAAATAAAAATGTTGGGGATATTGCTCAGTGATAAAGTGCCTCTGAATTCAATCACCAGTACCAAGAAAGAAAGAAGGGGTGGGAGAGGGAGGGAGAGAGGGAGGAAGGGAGATAAACTACTTTAAATGCTGCAGCTACTTTTGGGCAGCAATTCAACATGCTCTCAAGCACAGATAGAAAAATGTACCCTTTCCTGTGGGAAAGGAAAATAGGATTAATGGATTCCAAGCTATCAGAATTTTAAGTTATTGGAATCTCAAATTAGGAAGCACTTAAGTCATAATTATATGACATTCAAATAGATGGCCATCGTAGGGAATGTCCTTAGCTCCCTCTTTCTGTGAAATTATATGTATCTATTCTAACAGGTTTCTTTATATTTTCCCCTTGCTTTTCCATTGCATTTAGGCCTTTAAATAATTTCATTAATGGATAATATTTATTGCATGTCAGATACATGCTATCCATCATGTGGGTTCTTTTAATCTGGCATCATAATCTTGTCTCATAGCCCACTATGATACAGGTATTCACATCACCATTTTGTCTTGGGGTTTGTGTGCTTGTGCCCTGATTTTATTTGAAAATTATTTTCATAAGATATTACAGGTGCATAAAAGCACAAAGAAGCATAGAATGAACACTTGTGCACCTATCAACTGGCTTAGGAAATAAAATATTCCAAATAAAATTGAGGTTTTTTGTATTCTTCTCCATGATTTCATTTCCTTTGTTCCCATCCAAAAAATAATTAGTATGACTCTATCATTCTATACATAAAATCTTATATGTTGTTTTGCAAATTTCAAAATCTAAATAATGTTTTCATACTTTATGCTGTATTTTTTCATGAAAATTATCTTTTTACTTTTATCTATGTTGATGCAGAAGGGAGTTATTTCCATATTTTTAATGTGTAAAAGATGTATAATACTTGTTATATTTATCTTATAGAAAATCATATTTAAAAAATTTTTACCAGAAGCAATTATGTTTCAATAAGTATTTTAGACATAATTTAAAATTTTGTTTAAGAAATCAGGATCATGATTAACTCCTTTATGGCCATCCTATTCTCTCATAATATAGACTACAGTTTTTTTAAAAATCAATTCTATGCATTATTATGAACATAAACTATGACTCATAACTAAATCACATAGTGGCCTGTAGTTAGTTTTCTATTCTTTTGCTACTTTTTTTCTTTATTATTGTTTTTGTGGAATCAAGATGCAGGGAAAGATTGCTTTTGAGTCTTGCAATTGTATTTTATAAGTAAATAAATAGCACTTTAAAAAATTAAGTTATTAAAGTGAATAAAAATCTGTGTTAGAGAAGAGAAGGTAATAGAAAAGATGAGACAAGAGTGATATTTTCATTTCTATTTATTATTTTGCAATTCTATCTTATTTTTATTAGTATTTTTCATGCCCTATTATAAACTATGACTTAGAGACCTAGATTTTGGTTCAGTTCTCTCAAGATTCTTTTTGCATCTCCAAAATATTGCTTGTTGAAGTTCTTACCATTAAAGAAAAATTTCACTGGACTAATTTACAGGCAAAACTATTTAAAACTATTATAACAAGAAAAATTCCCCCAAAACAAAAGGCAGGATAGTTCTTCACAGTTGGAGTGAGCTAGTGGAAAACTAATAGAAGAAGTTAGCAGACAGGGTAGGTAGCTAGCGCGTTCAGGTCATTGGTGTGTGCTAATTGATGTGTATCAAAATCAGGCTCCTAGCCTCCCACCAAGCCTGGGGAGGCAGGAGCTCTTTCCTTCTTCTTGATGACTGCATTTCAAAGGGATGGCTCCCAGATCCTTGAGAAAGACCTTCCTGGATTGTAAACTGGCAAGAGACTGGGAGGAGTTACATCTCAAAGGGGCAGAGAAAGGAGTTAGGAGAGAAGGCTTTCTAAAGTACATGCTCTAAGAAAAGAGGGAGTGGGGGCCTGTGGTAAAGAAAACTGTCTAAATTTAAGTCAAGTGGAGGAGAGTATTAAAGCCATCTTGGTCATTACAGGATCTTCTACTACTGGCTAGACATTCACACATTGTGAGTACAAAGGCAATTAAACTTTCATTGTATCTGAAGGTAATTTTCATCATTTACTGGGTAGGTGGAAGGCAACAGGACTGATACATGTCCTGCAGCGCTTGGGACAGGCTCACACCATACAGAATTGTCCTTGTGATAACATCCATAATGCGCCCACTGAGAAATTCTGAAGTCCACCTCTATCAAGTAGCATGTTTTGAGGATTCCAGGACTGGATATCTAAGCAGTTAAGAGGTGGTTACACCTCTGCCTCCAATATGCCAGAAGACAAAATATACTTCCATTTTCTATTTGTTTGTATTGGGTATATTTTCTTACTTCTGTCAAGAGTATTTCCCCAAATTCAGAATTATGGAGTTTCTCACCTTCTTCTGCAAAGGGCACAAAAATATATATGCAAATATTTTCAAGCAGTAGTACTTGATTTCATAACTCCTGGCCATGACTATATTTATTAATGGAGCCCAAATTTCATTCAAATTTGTTACAAAGTTTTAGTGCTTGACTTTCTTATTTTTTTAAAAGTGTATCTCAGCTCTATCTCAGCAAGAATAATGGCCAAATCATGTCTGAAGAATATATTTACAACATTGACAATTCCTCAAGAATTTCAAACACTGAATTGGCACAGGGTGATGTGATTTGGTTGTATATGTTTTTCACTATGGTCATAGTTTCAACTATATGATTAAATGATTTTTCACTCTGTAGATTATTTCAAAAGTCTCTATTATGTTTGAGAAGAATGCAAAACCAAATGTATCATATCTTGCTAGTATGATAGGTGATCTTAAAGTAACCTAGATTGTAGTATACACTATTCTCTGTAATATATACTATTCTCTGTAATGAGAGATTTTTTGAGCTTTTTCTTATTACAATTTATGACTCACATGGTATCTCAGATATTTATACACTACTTATTCAAACATATGCAAATATATTTACATTATATTACTAAATTCTGGACATCCTTCACTTGACTCTAATGTTTCCCATATAAGATCAAATAAACTTCTTTGACTCTGTGTCTTCTTTTAAGTACCTTTCCCACTTGCTTTGCTCTCTTCTCTTGGACAATAATAGTCCCCAAATATATATGTGTTCTAGACTCTCAGATTTGTATGTACATCATTTTAGGTACAAAGAAATCTTTTAAGTGCAAAGAATCTTTCCAGATGTGATGAAATGTACGAAACTTGAGAGGGAGATATTTTCCTGGATTATTGAAGCAGGTTCAACTTAATCATATGAGCCCTTGAAATGGAAAATCTTTCTTAGCTGGGTTAGAGAGAGTAATGTGATTAAAAAGAAGGGGTGGGGGCTAGAAGAGATGCAATGCTGCTAGTTTTGAAGACAAAAGAAGGGGTCCATGAACCAAAGAATGTGGTGACATCCAGAAAGTAGAAAAGGAAATAAGAAAATAATACTGCCTATATCTTGATTTTCACCCAGTAAGACACATTAGATCTATGACCTGCATAGTTGTAAAATAATAAATTGGTGTTGCTTAATCTTCTAAGTTCGTGGTAATTAGTCACAGTAGCATAGGAAATTCACACACCTTCATTGCTAAATGTCCTTAGAGAGGCATCTCTTCTTGCTGTCAACATTAACTCATTTTGAATTTTCTCTTTAACCCTTTTGTATAGGGTTACTGATTTATTATCAAACTCATCTTTGAATTTTATATCTTCTAAATGCAATGGTTACTTCTCTACTATTATTTTTCCTTACTTCCTTCCTCCGGCTCCCAGAGCAGAAAAGATTTATTTAGGCTCATAGTTTTCAGAGGATTTAGACCATGATGGGCTGGCTCCAAGGCAGAAACATCATGGTGGAAAGGCGTGACAGAAGGAAGCGTCTCAGCTTGTGGCAGGCAGGAAGCAGAGACAGGGGAGGAGGCTAGGGAAAAGATGCCCTTCCAGGGCACACAATCAATTATCTACTTCCACTACCTAGGTCAGACCTCTTATTCAGTTATCAGTGTATTAATTTATCTATCGGATTAATCCACTTATGAGCAGAACCCTGATGACTGAGTCATTGCCTAAAAGCCCCACCTCTCGAAACTTCCTGCGTTTTGGACCATTCTTTCAGTACATGAGCTTTTGGGGAACATTTCAAATGCAAACCATAACATTCTAACCCTGAACCCCAAAAGTTTATGCCCATCACACAATGCAAAACTCAGTTCATTTTCAAGAGTCCCCATTGTCTTGACAGTTCCACTATTTCTGAAAGTCTGAGTCTAAAATCTTCTGAGACTCAGGCAAACTCATAACAAGATCAAAACCCAGCAGGGCGAACCTCAAGTCCCATAGCTCCATGTCTGGCATCTGGAATATGTGTTGGTGATATGAGAACTCCAAAGGACTTGGGCATCTCTGCCTCTGTGACCTTGCTGGTTGCAGCCCACATAGCCTCTCTTTTGGGCTGGTTCTACCCACTGCCTGCAGCTTTCCTTAACAGATGTTCCATGTTCTTGTCCTCTCTAACTTCTTGGAATCTCCATTGCAGCTTTAGATTCATTCTCATAATTCCATGAATGCCCTTTCGGGGGCCAAATGCATGGACTCCAACTCTGCTACACTTTGCCTGTTCCCTGGGTCTTCCTTGAAATCTCAGTGGAAACCTTCTTGATCCCCTAACTCCAGCATCCTGCATTGCTGTCTTATGATAATGTCCATAGAAATGCACTAATAATCTGAACCAAAATTATTATTACTAATATAAAAAGAATAAATTTGCTTCAGCTGAATGCCATGGAAAGGTATCAGATGGAACACATTTACATCTGAATTCTGGGTTTTGCTCCTACCCTTTCTCAGAATTTTATCCTTCCAAGTTTTTTTTTTTCCTAACCTTAAAGTTGTGGGGTGGGCATAAACAATTCTGAGAATATTAAAATGCAATATCCTGTGGCTAACATTATATAATGATATTAGTAAAGGGACATTGTCCTAATGCCTTAGAATTTACCTTCTTTTCCTCTCCACTTTCAGCTATTATCTGTGGTTTCAGCTAAATCAATCAAGACATGTGGCTGTATAATCAGTCTCCTTATCATAAAGAGAAAATAAATCTCAGTCTTTACCTCTGAAAAAGTTCTTTCTTTAATGTCAAATTGGTTAATGTTTAAACATATTTCCTAGTTTCTACTTTGATAAAGACAATTCAAACTCTTAAATATGTAATCTCTCTTTGTTTTCTTTGAAATGTTTGCAATATAGTTTATTCAACATTATGGAGGGAGAGGTTTTTGAATATTTACCTTTTGTAACCATAAGTAGGAGGGTGTGTGCCAAAGAATAAAATAAAACAAGTTATTTTAACAGATATTTTCTTGACATAGTTAAGTATTTCACCCTTTGAAGTGACTTCACCTATATATTAATTTTTTTTTTTAAATTTAATATTCATGACACTTCATATACTTTCAAACAATGTTTCCCTAACATGGAAAGAAATTTAAATTACTTTTTAGAGCTAGTGATACTTCTGTAGATGCTGATAAAATGCCTCATACGTATGAATAGAAGTTTCTCTCCACAATACTATTTCCATTACCAGATATTTAATAAAATAGAAGCACTTACTGTCAAATAAATTTGATTATTTTTAGCACATCATGCAATTTACCAGCTTGCGAACATCAGACAAGGCCAAATAGTATGGGAAAGTGCTGAGGAATTTGATTACAAGTTGTTGAATGTTTGAAAAAGAGATCTTGGAAAATACAAGGTACAGTTAGGGCATTGCTCCCTCTGACCCCACAAACTACTAGTTGCAAAGTACAATCTGGAAACATAGTAAGCCCACACAATTGCCAATTTTTTTTTCATGATATATTGAAGCCCCACCCATCATTATCTTAAATCTTGGACTCAAACTGCATGGATCTGTAGCAGTTCCCCCACCCCATCCTAATTTGCATTTTCATAACCATACAGATCTGGCAAATGTATTTTTTTTGGCACCCATCTCTCATCTCCCCTACCCCACTTCTAAAATTTCATATTTGTGCATGTGCTTGGTTGGTGATCACTATAGACGAGTGGAGAGTGGTAACAGACGCATCAAAATTCCAAGTAGATGTGTAACATGAGAATTCTTTCTGGGCAAGGGATGTGCTTCCTGAAATGAAATGAACGGAGCTGAAGGTGCTGTAAACTAAGATTCTTCTAGAAAGCTATCTGATACTCAGGAACATTATTCAAGTTCCACAATCTTAAATGCATTTAGTACTTTCCTGCCTCCTATGCCTCATCCCCTCCTTTCTGATGCTGGATTATTTTTCAGCAAATTTCAAACATTGTATCAGTTCATTTGTAAAATTCAACATGCTCTTTTTAAGACATGGATTCCACTTATCAGTTATAAATACAATACCATCATCCCACTCAAATCAAAATAAATTCTTTAATAGCTTCACATAAACAGGACTTGTCTACATTCCCCTTATTAGCATATAAACTCTTTCTACCTCCTCTTCCCTTTCCTATTTTTTTAAAGTATTCGTTGAAATTGGTTGCTGCATCTCTTTTTAAAACAACTTTTAATTTTTTTTAATTTAAAACAACTTTTAATCTTGGTTAACATTTGTTATTAGTCCCTTGGCGATGGAATATGGGTAATTTCTTCTGCTTTCATTTGCTTGATTTTATGTTTTTCTAATCTACAAAATAAGTGAATTGATTTTATCTTTTAATAGGAATATAATATATTAAATAAAAACAAATTCCAACTTAACTAACTAAAGTTCCAATTAAGCTAAAAATGGAACAGTCAGGTTAGGAAAACAAAATGTTTACTATTAATAAAAAGAAATGTGGAGATTAATTTTTTAAAAAAAAAAATTTAATTGATTTCTTTGTTTCAGGTAATATGATATCTAGGTGACTCTCCCCTCTCCTCTTTTGTCCATGTCCCATGGTATGAACAAAATCCCCTGGAATGTCAGTAAGCTTGTTTTTTTCCTTATTTTTACTTTTTTCTTTCTTTTTCAGATCTCTAGTATGTTGAGGGAATTCATTCCAATCAATTTAGGTCAGGCCTCTGACATAGTCAGATATTGTTGCCTCAATATTTCCATTTTCTAATAAGAAAGTTGGTTTAGAGAATGACCTGAAAGTGTGAAATACACCGATTAATAACAAACTTCCACAGTATTTTCCTCATGCACATTTTCAGAGGAAAAGAGAAGTAAGGTTGGATTATGAGATGAGTATGCATACTTAAGTACCATCTAGAAACCTAAGAAGAAGCAATTGGCCAGTCAGTCTCTGGTAATAGATTTCAGTCTCTACAGAGTTTCCATGTTATTCTTCCCACCTGTAGCACCAGCTGGAGGTGAGCCCTAACAAATTCTCTATTCCAGATACTACTGCTCTTTCTCCTTGAAGAAAAGTAAAAGAAGGTAACACGTTATGTTACCTTCCATAACATGAAATGATTTTACAACCCATGCTTTTCTATGAAACTACAGATTCTATCTAGTATGAACTACCCCCAAAAAGAGTCCTTGTTTTAATCTTTTTTTTTTTGAATTTCGATGTTGTTGCTTTTACAAAAGACAAAATTAACATGTAGTCAGAGTACCCTTTTCATTCAGTTATCCTTTCCTTTTTTCAGAGCTTTTCTGCAGATTTCCATTGTTTTTAAGCTGTCACAGAATTATCAAAGGTTCTAGAAATCTTTCTACTGTTATCAAAATTTCCTGTTTATATTTATTTTCTAACAGCATGTCTTTATCATATAACAAACTTTGCTGTATTAATATGATTATTAACAAACACACAGAAAGCATTTATTGAGCACCTACTTACTAGTTGGGGTTGTTGGCATGCATACTTTACTTTGTAAGTCATAAAATCATTTCTTATCCTCTTTCTCTGAGGAGGACACTTCTACTTTTATACAGGTGAGAAAAATCAAAGTTCAGAAAGACTAAGTAATTTGGCAAGGTTTACACGAATACGAAATGGGTTTTGAAGTCTTAACTACCTGATGGCAGACCTCATAATTCCCACCCCCACCCCCATCTTACATTTCAAGGCTTCTCTACCCCAGAAAGCACCACAGACTTTGGAGAAATCTGTCTTCTTTTATCCATGCATTCTTAATATGGTATAAAATGTCTTACATATGCACGAATTTGGCAAGCGGAAAACTGCTGCTACAAATGCCAACTACAATTCCACAGGATATTTGCAGATTTGGTAAATGGCAAAATTTAGCTTTTAGCACATCCAAAAGGGAACTCAGTATCATAGTCTATCTTCTGACATTCTAACAAAAATAGGGAAGTGTATTTTTAGAATATAAATGTGTCCTTGCAATATGTTGCCAACAAACCTTTCTTAGTTAGATTTCCAAAATGTCCCATTGAAATTTAAATATTGCCTAAGGAACTGGTGCTATGAAGATGAAGCTTCATAACTAATTTCAAAAGCATAATGGCTATTGGCTTAGCACCAGTTGTATGTCATCGGTGGGAAGTGGAACATGGGATACTTTTTTAGTAGACACCTCTATGAGTTGGATTTATTTTTTTTCACAGCTACAGGGATTAAGTTGTATCCTTCAGTAAGCATGATTTTTGTCAATACTCTGTCCATAGCAAGCTTTCTCTTCTGCATTATTTAGTGCACTGGAAGATAATAAGGATGAACAATCACAATGAGGAAACACATTAAGAACAAAAACAAAACAAAAACCCTCATATCTTTCTGGTTGGCAGCATGGTGAGAACAGGTGAAAGGTCATGGAGTAGCCATCAATGACAGGACAGCATTTTGAGGCCCAAACATGAATTATGCAGGTTAGTCCAGAAAAGATTTCATCCCGATGTCCTATAAAAATAATGATGAGTTTTATAGAGAAAGTGGAAAAATTAATTATTAAATCTGTCTGCACTCATAAAGACCTCCCATCTAAACAATAAATATTTCAGGTTGCATTTTGACCTTTCCTACACCTTTTCACATAGGCTTTCTCTCTTACAAAATGCTACAGAGAATGGAAGTGTTGTCAATTAAGTCAAAGGGGTGTTTGCATCAACCTTTTCATGTGTGGAATTTAATGACATTTTAAGGTTAAAGTAAAAGTCAAACATCGATTTTTTTAGTGTCTTCCCCTAATGCAGCTAATGAATAGAGATTCCAATAAAAATCTTTTAATCCTTTTTAAACCTCCTACTACCAAAAGACCTACTTTCTAAATTTTATTTTTATTGCCATTTTTTTTCTCTTTCTTGACAAAGATTTAGGACAGAAAGAAACCCCATGTCAGGATGACCTGGGAAATTCAAATCCAGAAAATCTTGACAATGATGTGTTCTAAAAATACAATTAATTAGATGAATCACACACATATGCATACATCTTTTAGAAATCAGGAGACTGGAAATTCACTCTTCCAACAGCATTAGATGGGCTGCTGCTGGTTTTCTGCATACTTGGATTTCTTTCATGTTACCTACAAGGTAAAATAAGGCTGAGAATTATTTTCCTACTGAATAATTGGTATGTACTATAAAATTAAAAGGATGAATATAATGGATAACAATAGGAAAAAGATATGAACAAAAAAAAAAAAACATGTGTGTTTGGTAAGCAGAGATCTGGCACTTCATACCAGAAAAAAAGTTAATCAAAAGCAAGTTGGTAAAACAGTCCAACTTCTTACTTCACAGGCAGCTCATGTGCAGAGGGAAGCCAAGCAAGATCCTTTGAACAAAATTCAGACATAACAATCCTGATGTTGACCGCTCTGTTAGAAATCTAAAAAAGTCCCATCTTCCTTAGGGTGAGTGATATAGGCTCAAGCTTCTTACATGCAATGTCATCACGTTTTTGTTTTCAAAAACTGATGCTTGCATTGCTTTATCCACCTGTATCTGAGGCAATTTATTTGGAAAACTTTCATAGCCGGCTGGTAGAGTCATCTAAGAGATCTCCATGAATAAAGGACCTAGTTTCACAATGTGTTAGCAGGAGAGCTATTGGTCTTTCATGAGCAGAATTAAATACAGTAAAAGCCAATGTCTCTTTCACACTAATACTTTACATGATTGTTTTGTGTCTAAACTCATAGGCAGGGGTGTTTTCTACTTGTGAATTTACGTCTGACTTTGGCGTGAACTTCAGTGAAATGCTTTATCATTCTGTACCTTCATTTTTTTTCCTCTCTCCTTTGGAATATATTCATTTAGAATAGTCAGCCTCTGTTTCTAGTTCTAAAATGACATATCCTTTGTTTTAAATTAAATATAAAGAAAGCCAGAAACGCTAGTCAATACAAACAAACAAAAACAGAAAGAATAATTTGATGGGCGATTCTTAGAAGTGAAGCTTCTCTGAGACTTGAATAGGGACTCAGCTCCTCAATGGAAAATGGCCAGCTTCGCAAGGGATGAGTGCATAGGAGAAGAAATTAAGGTACTTGACTTAGAATTGAAATGTGCTTCTGAAGACTTGCAGAAGCTTGTGTCCTTGGGTCTGTTTTATTTTATTTTATTTTTTCTTGTCTTCAGTTTAATACTGTTGCTCAACAAATGTTATCCTTCATTTCACTAACACCATAAAGTTCCATTCCCCCTCCCAATTCTCTCCACACTTTCTCCACCTTCAGTGTAATTGATGTGTACTTTGGTACCAGGCATTGAGCCCAGAGACATATCCCCAGCCATTAAAAAAAAAGAAAAAATTTGAGACTGAGTCTCACTAAGTTGCTTAGGGCCTTGCTAAGTTGCTAAAGCTGACTTTGAACTTGTGATCCTCCTGAGCTGCTGGGATCACAGGCATGACCCACTCGAGTGTAATCAATATTTCTGAAGCTTTGCAGAGACTAGAAAAGCTAATGATGGCATGCCAGACACATGGAGGGAAACAACATTATGAAAGATTTACTCTGATGAATGGGAATTCTGAGATATGCAATATCTTAAGATAGCTACAAAAATTGAGAATGTACAGATCATTTTTAATGTGGTCATTGTTCACTCCTGTACTCTGTAATGCATAATTCAACAAAGATTTATTGAACATCTACTATGTGCCTGACCCTCACAAGACACTGGTAAGCAAAAAACAAGACAACCTAATCATTTGAACAAGAAGTTTTCTGCTAGTTAAGATGAGACTATAAATTGCACCATGCAATTCATGCTCTGATGGAGAAATTCATGTTGTTGCAAGAACATAGTGAAGAATCATCCTAATATTTAGGGGCAAATGATCAGCAAAGACTTTCTAAAAGTGATATCCAAACTGAGTCATGAATGCAGGTAGGTGTTAGTCAATGCAGAGGGCTGGAGTTGGGGATTGGAATGGAGTTAGGAGAGAAAATGGCACATATGAAAGCCCTGGGAAGAGAGCTTTTGGCCAACTGTTTGCCAGGTTTCGTTTGTCTGATTTAGCTCTAGGGGGCTTTTGTATTCCTTTTTGTCACAATTTTACATTGAAGTCTACAATCTGATATAGTGCACTCAAACTGCAAGCCTGACCTCCAGATCAGAGATCATGATTCTTCATCAATGCCATGCATACATACTCCAGAATTACATGGTGAGATTACTACAAGTGGGCACTGTATTTTGTAATTGCAGCACTTAGTTTTAGCAAACACTTATTATGTGCAAGGTAATTATTCTGAGTATCTTACAAGAATTAAATCATTTAATACTCAATATGCTTAGACAGGGAGGACAAGTCTATTGTAAGCTCATTCAGATTTTGGCAGAATTCAGTTTATTTTAATTATGGTACTAAAATACTCATTTCCTTATGGATAATCAGTCAGAGAAGGTATTAGCTGCTTGAACCCACCTGCTTTCTTTAACATGGGGTCATCTTCATCTATGTTAAATCCCTCGGCACTTGCCTATTAAGAGCTCACTTGATTACATCAGGTTCCTCAAGGGAAATATTCTGTTAAAGTCAGTTGCTTTGGGAGTTAAATTTCACCTTCAAATTTCTTCACAGTTGCACTTCAGTTAGTGTTGCTTGAATAACAATAAACATGCATGTGAATAAAGTGGAGGTAAACTTTCAACTTAGATGATTCAACTTAGAATTTAGCTTGCTTTAGGAGTCATCCAGTATGTTTTTCATTGTTAGAATACTCCATAACATAACTGTTGGATGGTCTGCTTGATCCTAGTGCCTTGAGCTGTTCACCATATCTACGACTCTTTTGTAGAGAAACATTTGAGTTTGTTCTGAGCTGTCATTGATGGGTGTCCCTGTTCAAATCCAAGAGAGATTGACAATCCTGAATTCAAGTGAGTGTCAGCACATATTTTATTGATACATATTTATGCCCCCTACCCTAGAGCTAAGATTCACTCTAGACTCCTGATTCTTTTCCTCAAAATTTGTTTAAAAAAATATTGGGTTTGTCTAGTATACAGGTGGGTTCAGAAACTGGGTGAGAGAAAATTAAACATTCATAAATTTAAAAAAAATGCTTCTGAAAATCTAGATGTTGAGTAAGATAAGAGAGACAAGTTCAGAAATGGTGGCTACCATTTTCTTTTGTTGGACTCATCACAAGGCATTGAAGTTTTCAGATTCAGATGAGGTAAATATTGGTACAGCCAGACATTAAAACAAAATTTCATGCAAGTGATGGTTCCATAATCATTCACTGTCCTCCTTTTATGAATTTATGTAGGTGCTGACATAGCAATGACTTAGAAGGATGTTTGTCAAAGTTTTGTCCATATGTTCATTATCTGATTCTGAATATCTGAGGAGAATTGCTAAATTGCAAATATCTTAGCTTCTCTAAAGACCTGCCAAATCAGAATATTCCTAAACTAGTTTCCCAGATAACTCTAATCTGATCTGGAGAGTTGGGATTATTGTAAATATTTCTAATACATTTTAATGTATTAATTATAAGGTTTCATGTGTAGACAAGTACTCTACCCCCAAGCTTCACTCCCAGCTCTTTTTTTCTTTCTTTTTTTTTTTTATTTTAAGGCAGGATGTTACAAAATTGCTGAAGCTGGCCTTGAACTTGCAATCTTCCTTCTTCCGCCTCCTTAGTAGCTGGAATTACAAATTGGTGCCACTGTGTACAAGGCTCTAATCATAAAGTTGACTACTAAAAATCTTCCACAGAAAACCAGAAATCAGAATTAAACTTTGAGGTTTAAATTCTGAATCATTTTTCCTAGTTTGAAATTATTTCCAACAATTTAGTGTCCATATCTGTTATCAAATGACATGTTCTTCTAAGTCATCTAAAAGTGATGTTGTTATCAGCAACATTTTGTAAAAGCACACATTTTGTTCATCATCCTGACCAATTTTCTTATTTTACAGATGAGAAAAAATAGGCGTAAGATGTTTAGGTGACTTTAAACTTTGACCTTTAGTGGGGATGTGATGACTTGAAATCAATGTTCAAGATTTGAATTTCAGTAGATCTATCCAATATCAAAGCACTCTAGCATAAAGAAATCTATTTAAATTTAAAATAATTACCTATAACCACTTTTTTTTTCATCACGATGACATATACTATGACTTTTAAAAACTTTGACTCATTCCTGTTATACCAGGGATCTGTGGATTTTTAAAATAGATCAGGTGGTAATACTGCATTTTGGATTATATCCCACAAAGTAACACCAATGTAAAATGCTTCATTTTTCTTTAGTGCTTTAAATGTTCCATATGCCATCCTTGGTGTATTTAAATCTCATTTTACTTTATATGTGATTTTTAATAATTTAAGTTGCAGATGTCTAATGCTTTAGTTTTATTTGTGCTGTCATATTTCTAAGTAGATTTTGCTTATAATTTAAATAATCTTTGTAATTCAGAATTATTTTGTTTTATTTCACTGAATATTAATGCTCCTGTTTTCACATTATCAATCTTTTATCCTGATGTATAGCTCTATCGTACAAAAACATGAAATACTTCAGAACTTCACTGCACTGAAATATGATAAAACATTTAAAATGATCTCTCTCCTTTATGAAAATAATTATGTTTTATAGGGATTCTTCTCTTAAATAATGAGCTTCTTCACATTTACAAAAAATGACTGATGAAAATAATTACTTAAAAAAATTTCCCACCTAGGTGATATCATTTTAACACAGTAACTTTCACTTTGAATTTGAAAAATGTAGTAAAACTATGGGCACTGTTTGATTCTCTGGATTCACAGAGAGAAGGATCTGGAAGTACAGTGGGAGTAGGATCATATTAATGCAGATGATACTGAACCTGGTCACCCAACCTGCCTCCAAGTTTTATGTCTGTCCGTTCACCTTGCTACATAGCAGAATCATCACCAATCACACACATTCACTGAAGTTAACAAACTTTCTCTCTTGAATTAAATATGTATGGGAGATTAAGGACTGGCACTTATTGTATGCAATTGATTAGTTGAATGAGATTATTTCACTTTAGTTCTTGAGTAAATTAATTTGGACTGGGGGAAGAGAATGAAGTAAGAAATTCTAGAATAAAGAATATTTGGAGAGATAGGCAAAGTCTTGCCAGGTTGACATAATCGGGGATTTTGAACAAGGCATAAATATGAAGAACCATAGAGAATATTTAGAAGTGTGCATATGTGTGTGTGTGTGTGTGTGTGTGTGTGTGTGTGTGAGAGAGAGAGAGAGAGAGAGAGAGAGAGAGAGAGAGAGAGAGAGACTGAAAAGATAATGGGAAGATCCTCTGGCTCTTAGCCCAGGCTTCATTGAATGTAATGGATTTCCAATTAAAGTTACTTTCCAAGAAAATGACATTCAATTCAAATCCAAAAATATAGCCATTGTGTTTCTACTATCTGTAAAGCACGATGACAACTTAGAAAAACAAACAAATAAATAAACAAAGAGTGTTAATTTTCCCACATCTTTATAGCCAGTCCAAATAGGAAGACATATAATGATTTAATTTTTTTTCAGCTTATACAATCATAAAGCAAGCCACAGAACTAGAGGAAATGTAGACATCATAGATTTTAATTTCCTTAGCCTACAAAAAAAAAAAAAAAAAAAGGAACTAAGTACAAGGGAGGTAAGCGATTTGCCAAGAGCCCCAGACAATCTTCTAACACTTCTAACTATCCCAAATAGACCTATATGGCTAAGAAGAAAAATGAGCTAAAAATCAAGGCCAGGGGTACCCAGCAAATATAATTGTTCCAAATTTGTTTATGAACAACTAGTTTAATTATATATGCAGCTTGCTACAGAATCTGAGCCTATTTGGCTCCGAGACACAATTTTGAACTATAATTCATCTTTCATCAAGGTGAGGCTTTAGCAGCCTTCTCTCCCTTCTTATAAATTCCCTAATTCCCCTAATTCATTGTGAAAACAAATGAGAAGCTAACTGTTATCAGTATAGTGTCCAAAGTTGTCTTCCGAATGGATGCTGAGACTCTGCACTTAGCCAACTGGCAGATTCTGGAGCATAGTTCTCAATGAGGGCAATTAGAAATTCTCAACATCCCCCAGGAGCCTCATGCACTTGGCCAGTCAGAGAAAAGGCCATGTTCTTCCTAGCAATTGTTGAGAAGCTGCCAGTTGGAAAAATTTTTGAGCAGTTTCTTTAAATCTCTCTAAAAATGATAAGGTGGTAGCTCAAGATGGACCTGACATATTTCCAACCAATTGATGGGTATAAAACAACTAAGGCATGTAAATTATGTTAGGTGCATGTACGAAGATGTCACAATGAACTGCATTGTTGTGTGTAATTATAATGCACTCACAAAGTGGAAAAAAAATAACAAGAAATAACAAACAAATCCTAAGGTCTGAATGTTCACCATTTTCATTACAGATGCTTATCTTAGAATTTCTTCACAAACCACATATTGCTTGACTTAGTTCTTTTCTTTTTGGCAGCTCAATTTAGGAATCTTTCTCTAATCAAAGAGATGTGATCCAAGAACATTCTTGTTACACAGTGGTTCCCATTTACCCCATTCCCACAAATTTCCCCAGAAGTTTCTTCTTGGCTAAATGTTCTGTTTCTTGTTTATTTCTCTTAAATTTCATGTCTTTGGTCTCTATGGAGAATAAGTTACAGGGTACAATGAGTCTCAGATGGAGGACTGAGGCTGTGACCTTCCCAGCAGAAGAGTCTTGTGTAATGCACTTAAGCAATCTGCTGAGTATTAGCTACACGGTCTTATATGGTTGTCAAGTCTTAGGACCCAAAGAGTACATGTATGTAGCTTTATTGATCTTCTAATAAGTATTCAATGAATAAAGATCCTGTTTTGGAGCAGGGCAGGGCTCACATACTTAGGAGTGATACTTAGATTTTTTTTCTCTGAATTTAACAACACATCATCATGATGCATCAACGTTTCTCTGCCCATGTTTGAAGGCTATTTTTTCATTTAGATATTTAGAAAAAAATAGATATATTAACTTGATAATCATTCTTCCTAAACTTTCTGGCAAAAAGTATCATTTAAAAAAAATCATAGTCGGGATCATGTTGCTGTAGTGGAAAGAAGGAGAGTCAAGGAATAGAATTTGATCTTAGCTCAAATTCTGGATGTAAAACCAATTAGCTTTTGACAGGCAGACATTTATTTATTTATTTTAATCTGTCCTTGTTTGTAAATAATAATGATAACAACTGTCATGGAAGTCAGTCTTTTGGGTTAAAATGTTTAAGATACATGAAGCATAGTACCTGTGACATATAGAGGTATACAACATAAATTTTAATTAGTCCTTCTATTTCCAATTTCTTCACAAATTGAAAAAGAAAAAGTGTCAAACAAATAATGCTTAATATGAACACCAAAGGGCTGGAGATATAGCTTAATGGTAGAGTGCTTGCCTAGCATATGAAAACCCTGGATCCTATCCCC
Organism: Callospermophilus lateralis; assembly: GCF_048772815.1. Taxonomy (NCBI): domain Eukaryota; kingdom Metazoa; phylum Chordata; class Mammalia; order Rodentia; family Sciuridae; genus Callospermophilus; species Callospermophilus lateralis. The sequence continues at coordinate 40,825,636 of NC_135318.1, forward strand.
ATTACTGATGGAAAAAATGAACACCAAGCAATCTATAGGCATAATTACTTTAGCAATAATCATTGTTGTGTTTGGATGAAAACAGAATGAAAAGGTTATCATTGTTCAACAATGTATCATCAGTTATCAGCTACAAATGCAAGTGAGAATCTATTTATGGACAATTATGTATTGCAAATATTTAGGTTTTTAATGTTTCTTCAGATTCTGCTTCATATATCACAGCAAGAATTCATACTTGTATACATGTAAAGATTGACATGCAAAAAAAATTGCCTTAGGAGGTAAACATAGATATCTATTAGATTAAAAAAATCAAAATTGCTTAATTCAACAAAATTGGTGACAATATTGATATATTGCCCTTGAGTACTCAACGGAAATCAAAAGGGAGGTTTGTAAACAAAATAGGTATAGATAGCAAAATTTTATCTCTTCAGGCAAATTTGTCACAGCTCAGACAAAAATAGCAGGACATAGACTAAGATTGAACTTAGCAGAAGGTGGGAGCATGAAGTGACATGATACTATGGGTAGAATATAACACAACTCCTGAGGTATCCCTCGATATATTAGAGTTTTATAAATTCGGATTTTTTTAAGGATGATACTAAAAGAAACATCCTGCTATATATATCGAATAAAGTTCCAAGATTTAAAATTAACAAGTGAGGAAGAATTGATATTCCAACTCTGAAACTTTTTCCTTTGAATATCATTTCAGAGTAGGTTCTGTAAAATGATACTGAATGTGTGTGAAAATGATATTGAGTTTTCCTCATTTCATTTGTTTGGTGTTGATTTACAAAATTTTAGAATAGACTCTTTAACTTCATCTCTCTTTCTGCTTCTAGAATTAAACCTACAAACACATATACACCCAGCCACAGGGACAAACACACACAACCACCCTTGATTATGTTTTTATAAGCAGAAGACAGAGCAGATGGTAGAAACTGTGAATTCCTAGTAACAGATTTTGAGACCATAATATTATTCTAGTAAAACAACAAAACATACCACTCATGTAAACTGATCAATATATAACATTAATAAGTCCAAATATTTCTACCAATTTACTAAAGGATACAATATTAAATCAGTAGGCTATGAACAGTATATTTTTGCTTGTCTCCACCCTCAGATTATTTTATTTTTCCAGAGTTGATAGAAGACGAATAAAAATAATTTATTTTTTGGCAAGCAAGGAACACTCCTCAAAAAGATACCAAAGGAAATACATTTGTTTTTAAAGACAGAACTGAACATGGAACTAGTTTACCTAACATAAGGAGAAATTTTAAAACAAAAACAAACAAATAAACAAGAAAGCTACTTATTCTTATTCACAATGACAACCCCATGCAGATTTTCAGACTTGGAAAACATAAGCTTCTGGCTTGTTAGGAAGAAAACACACACACACACACACACACACACACACACACACAATACAAATGCATCTTTGTTTATCCAGGGAAACAATAAACCTCCAGGAGAACAGAAGAATCAAATACTAGAAGAGTTGAGATAGCAAGGGGGAAATTGATGTTGCTTTGGCATTTATTTATAACATCAGAATATATACAAAGAACCACAGGTTACTACAAATAAATAATAAGCTAGAAGTTGTCAAGCTATTTTTCTTAATGTCTTCAAAATCTAATGGAAAAGAGTTTAGTGTACTGGTCAGATCTGCTAATTCAATGAATGGTTACTATTCACCAACTGCACACACCTAATCAGTTTTAGGTCAGGAAAGGATTTATGGGGCCATTTTCCTGCTCTTGGTAAATTTTCCTTTAACATAAAAGGGAAACTTTGTACACTCTGCCAAATTTATTCTGTTTCAGGAAAGTTGCATAGACACTAGTATTTAGAAAGCACTTTTGTAAAATCTTTCCTAAGTTCCCATAATTTCTTTTTATCTGCTGTTAGAAAACAAGATAGACCCATAGAAATATGGGACAATATGAGATATTTGGGCTGCAGTACAGAGTTCTGTGTGTAGAGTCACCATGGATTTCTCCTCCTATTCTTAAAATTTTGGATTCACATTTTAGAATGCCCAAAATCAGCTGAATGTTATTATTTGTTATCAGCTTTGAAGAAGTTTGCTTATACTACTAAATTCATCCGACCCCAAAGATAAATTTATTGATTTACTCCCACATAAACATTAGCATAATATATTGATCAAGCTAAGTGCAGTTTATTTCTGTAGTGAGAAAGAGCTTCCCCTGGACAGGGGCTTAGGAGTTGCTCACAGGGTAAAGCGATGGTGAATAGCCATGGGGTTTTGTTGGAGGACTTTAAGGTGGACCTTTCCTTGTTTGCATGTATTTTAGCCAGCTTTCTCACTGTTGTGACTAGAGGACCTGACCAGCACAGCTGTAGAGGAGGAAGAGTTTATTAGAGAGCTCACAGTTTCAGAGGTCTTGGTCCATAGAAGGCCAGATTCATTCCTCAGAAACATCATGGCAAGAGAGTGATCAAGGGAAGCAGCTCACATGGTGATCAGAAAGCAGAGAGAGAGACAGAGAGGTCGACACTTGCCATATACAAATATATACCTGACAGCCATGCCCCTAATTCCCACCTTCTCCATCCACAACGTACCACTCCAGTGACCACTCAGTTAATCCTTGTCAGGGGATTAATTCACTGATTGGATTAAGACTCTCACAACCCAATCATTTGTCCTTTGAACTTCTTGCATTGTTTCACATGTGAACTTTTCTTTCCGGGAAACCTCACATCTAAATCATAACAGCATGAGATTAGCTTGGTCAAAGTTTGCATTATATAAATATTTGGTTTACTATTGATAGACACAGTGAAGATAAATCCTCCATGAATAAACTGTTTTGATTAACCAGGAGGTTAGCTCAGCAGAATGATCTAGTGGCCTCTTTCCCTGATGTGCAAGTTATTCTCGTGAGAAGATTGGTTTAAAAGTCTACTCTTTGGATTAGTGGAATTTGGGGAGCTCCAGACACATGGAAGTTATTTACCATTTTTCAGTTTATTTTGTTTGGCAAAAAAAAAAAAAAAAATGCTGAAGCAAATAGGAGAGGCGTGTTGCAAAATATATTTAGAGATATACCAGAGCCTGTCATGAAGAATATGAAACTATCTTCTTAAGCAGATCTTCTCAAGAAAACAGGTTGATTGATAAAAATGGAAATGTGTTTACTTTAAACTTATCCATTTGATCTCCTGAGATGTTAAGTCAACATAAATACAAGCAGACATGGAGAATCATGAGAAATAGACCTCTTATCTTCCCTCTGAGGCCCTGTGATATGGCTGGATGTATCTAAATAGTGCTGGACCCAAATCACTGGAGGAAGTGAAGAGAGCAATGAACCTTGAGACTTTCCCCCTTTGCACAGTGAGATAGATAACCCCCAAGGACAAGGAGTGGATCACCCCACTCCTGGACATTTGTCTCTTGGTGATGACTCATGCGATTCAGCATCCCACACAGGGATGTGTGAAGGAGGGAAGGTGCAGGTGGGCGGAGGTTCCCAGCATCACCTCAGCACGGAGGTGGTGTGTGGGAAAATAAGGGAAAAGGACCAGAGTCAGGAATGAGTGGAGGAGGAGTCGTGGGTATCTTCTCCCTGATCTCAGCTGTGGTGAAGAAGTGTTTGGATCTTTTCATCACAAATTGCCAATATCTCTGAGGGCGTGGAAAAGGAAAGGGTTTATTTCCGTGTGAAAAGAGATGTGATAACATTTAGATTCTTGGTAGGTTGGATTATATTTACTGTGCTTGGCTGATATATACCTACATGTGTAATATATAATGAGTTGTTATATGTAGTACATTTATAGAAATATTAAAGAAAGAAAATAGTTTGTATTCTCTAAGAATAGTTCATTATCTTAGATTATTATCCAAAGTACAGACATAAAAGAATTGGTTTTTAATTTAAAAGTTACAGGGACTGGGGAATGTAGCCTGGTGGTGGAGCCCAGCAAGCGTGAAGCCCTGGGTTCTAAACCCAGAACCACAAAGAAAAACAAACCACCACCACCAATAACAACAACAAAAAAACTAAGTTACTTATTAACAACATTCATACAACACTTTGAACTTTTTGTAACATTTGTCCATAGTCCCTGCCTCTCACTTGAAGTTTGTCTGACAGTTGCTTCTCTAAATTATTAGAATCTTATCCACACCCTGACAGTAGAGAGCTTGTTGGACTTATTCTGTTCTGTGATTTCTTACGCAGAATAATCTTGGAATATGTTAGACACACTATGAATATTTGGAAAACTAGTATGGAGAGACACAATTCTTTTCCATGTTGCACGGTAGAGGAGATAAACTCAGAACTCAAACCTCACAGACGAGACATATAAGGAAGGTGTCAACATAGGAAAAAAATAATGTGGTTGCTAAGTAGGAAGGGAAATAAATATTCTAATGCTTGGAAAAGGTCAAATGAAGGAAAGATTGCAGATCCTAGGCCTACAGAAATTGAAATAATATGCAAGAGAATAATGTGGTCTCTCTAGCATAAGGGGGTTTAAGAAGTAAGGGGTAGTGATGCTCAGATGCAAAGCACTGATGTAGTTACTAGCACAAAATCTGTTATTGATTCTGCACAAAAATAAGATATAGACAACATCCATTTTGCACCACTACTAACTTCGCAAGTTCCTGACATTTGGTTTCTTGAATTTTGACAATCTTCAGGGGGGGAAAAATAATGATTCAGAGTATAGAGTAAGATGGAAGCTAAGGCAAGGTTTACCAATCTCAGCTTGAAATAAAATAATCACCCAAGAATTAAAAACCCAAAGAGTACATGTATGTAGACAATTTTGTCCACCAATGTTCCCATAACTATTGATAACTTGTTGGATGTACCTTTAGGATTCATTAGAGTGTCAGATCCTACTATGGATTTTGAAAAAATGTTTCCAAATCTTGGGGAAAAAAATCTCTTGCAAATGAAACATGCAAGCACTAAAAGGAACCTCAAAGAGGACAGGGGGTTGACCTATTTTAAAATTAAGTATTAAATTGCCATTCACTTTTCATCAAAAAACAACTAAACCTATCGCAACCATGGATACCTAGGTTTGATTAACATGAATTAAAACAGGCATTCATTTTGAATTATACCTTCCTTAATTATTACTTTTTTCAACCAGGAAACAGGCGATTATTTTCTTCTTATGAAGCACCAAATTATACACTTTTAAATTAAATATTATACTTTAATATATAAAAATTAAGTAATAGTATACAGATATATAAGGCACTATACAGAGGATCACAGCCATATTGGTTATAGTAATCTGTGTACTACTTATATGGACCAAGGTAAGTCCTTCTGTACAGAATCCTATGGCTTGAAAAGTTATTTTCCCTCCCTCAGTGGCTAAACAGCTAGGAAATAGCAGAGCTATTTCTGAACAAAGGACCAGTTGACTCTCCAGTCCACTAGACAATCCTATGAAGTTTATACTATTAATCTCTAAATAGTTATCAATGAACACAATATTTGTTCCACAACAAACCATATTTATGCTCTTGTTGTTGCAAAATCAACATAGCTATTAGTGTGTCTATGGAACAGTTTGCGTAACAGTTGGTTTGGAGTATAGTACATCTTGTGTCACCCCTGACACACACTGCTAAGTGCCATGACTTCTTGCTACTATGAGAATGAGGGTGCGTAGCCTACTCATTTTGTTACATGAAATGGTACTCTAATTTATCCTAATAAAACACAACTAAAAAATAAGTTATCTCTCCCTAATTGTAAGAAATTAGTTTAAATGGGTTTCATTGTAGACTCATGCAGGAATTCAAAGGATAAGGCCAAGAAGAACAACTGAATTCTCCAGGTATCTCCCCACTGGAGCCAAGTCACTGTTGACTGTCTCTCTGTCCAGAATAGATGACTTCAATCTTTCAGCAAAAGTATTTGGAATATTCACTTTTAAAGAGGGATTTTGAGAGTCAGGAGTTTCAAATACAAACTTTCAAGAAAGAAAAAAAGAAAGGAGGGAACTCATAAACCAGGATCAGGTGATTGTATTCATATTAAAAAAAAATCAGAGGACAAAACAGAGAGTAAAGTAAAAAAAAAAAATTGATGAGTTTTATGGAAGGAAGACTCCGAGGTCAGACAATACTCTATATCACCGAAAAGGCAGAAAGATCAGTAACCCAAACAATGAAATCAGTAGCCTAAACAGGTAGCCTAAACAATGAGAATTTTACCCAGGTCTGGTGGTGCTTGCCTGTAAGCCCAGTGGCTTGGAAGGCTGAGACAACAGGATTTTGAGTTCAAAGCCAGCCTCAGTAAAATTAAGGCACTAAGAACTCAGTGAGACCCTGTGTCTAAATAAAATAAATACAAAATAGGGTTGGGGATGTGGATCAGTGGTTGAGCGCCCCTGAGTTCAATCCCTAGTACCCTTCACTCAAAAATAAATAAATAAATAAAAATTTTGGAGCCTGGTGAGAATTTCTTTCCCTTCACCTGGCCCTACTGTACCCCACTCCTACCTTCGCTGCCCCAAAGTTAGTCAGTTAACTTGATGATACTTGCCACCACTCACTGCTCAATAAAAATGCACCTGTATGAGTTCCTGTTTTTTTTTTTTTTTTTGTACCAGGGATTTATCCCAGGTTTGCTTAACCACTGAGTTACATCTCTGGCCCTTTTAAATTTTTTTATTTTGAAACAGGATCTCACTAAATTGCTTAGAGCCTTGCTAAAATGCCAAGGCTGGCTTTGAAATTGGGTTTCTTCTGACTTGACCCTGGGCTATTGTGCCATGCTAGTTCCTGTATTTCTAAGAACTCAAGTAAAATGAGAACAAAACTGAAATAAGATATTAAAAAAGATTCCAACTGGAAGAGGTAGCAGGCAAGGAAGATATTGATTTGGAGTATAGAACATTGTTTAAGGTGGTATTTTCAAATTAGTTTGATTATAAAGATTATTATAAAAGGCAATTTTTTAGCAAATAGTCAGGGCTTCTCCTCCATATTCCATGGCTGGACCCAAGAATCTACAATTTAGTTTATTCCCAGAATGTTTACTATGATTGAGATTGGTTGATAAACACTAATATCTGCAAAAATCCAAAGGTTCAGAATATTTAGGTGGGAGACAATACTAAGACACAGGAGTAACATAATTGCTGATTTTGGTTATTTGAATTAAGGCTATGGGGAAGAAGCCATAGACTTAATAATAAGCATGGTTTCAGAGAACAATATGAAGTACTTGGCAAAACTCTTAAATACCTAGTTAAATTACTTTATTATATGTTTGTGTTTTCTGAAAAAAAACAGGAAATGTGTTCTAATCATCTCTTTTGCCTCTGTGACCAAAAGACCTGAGAAGAACAATTTTAGAGATGGAAAATTTAATTTGGCATTCATAATTTCAAAAGTCTGAGTCCATAGACAATGGACATCATTGTTCTGGGCCTGAGTGAGGAAGAATACCACGACAGAAGGGTGTGGAGGAGGAAAGCAGCTCAGGACATGGCAATCAGAAAACAGAGAGAGCTCAGTTCACCAGGGGAAAAAAATATGAGCCTAAAATCATGCCCACAGTGACCTACCTTCTGCATCTATACCCTACCTGCTTACAGTTAGCACCCAGTTAATCCATGTCAGTGGAGTAATGCACTGATTAAGTTAAGGGTCTCATAACCCAATCATTTTACCTCTAAGCTTTTTTTTTTTCATTGTGTCACACATAGTTTTGGGGGGACACTTCATATCTAACCATAACAAAATGCTTATCATAGAAAAATAAAACCCATTTAAAAGAAAAAAAAAGATTTAAAATAATTAACCATATAATCATATTTCCAAAGAAAAAAATTCCTATTAATTTTACTCTATAATAACATTTCAACACCACAAGGACATTTTTCCTAAAAAAGTCTCCATCATGTGTGGATAAAATCTGTTGAGCATAATCAAGTTTTTTACAAAAATGTTTAGAGAGATATTTTCAGAATAATTATATTAACCAGGGTTCTTCAGAGAAACAAATCAAACAGTGTGTGTGTGTGTGTGTGTGTGTGTGTGTGTGTACATATGAGATTTATTATAGCAGTTAAATTACATGATTATGGAAGCTATAAAGTCCCATGATCTTCCCTTGCCAAACTTAAAAAATGGGAAAGCTGGTGGTTTAATTTAGTCTGACTACAGAGGCTTGAAAACCAGGGATGTCAATGGTGTATGTTTAGAACCAGTCCAAAGGTTCAAGAACGGGTGCTCTAATGTTCATGGGTAGGAGAAAATGAATGTGAATTAACCTTTCCTATGCCTTTTATTTTATTTTTTTTATAACAGGCTCGCCAATATTGGATGACTTCTAACCATAATTATGAGGATGATCTGCTTTCCTCAGTCTAGACATTCAAATGCTAATCTCTTCTGGAAACATTCTATGGACACACTTACAAGTAGTGTTTTATAGGTTATCTAGGATGTCAAATTAGCCCTCATAATGGCATTAATATTTTAACCATAACAAATCAACATTGAAGAGGTTCCCTCCTTCCAAATCGATTTTATTTGTTCCTAAGTAACAATAATTATCTCATTAAAAAGTCTTACAAATTACATATTTTTATTGTACATACGGTGTTTTGTAGGATAGGTGTGTGAGGATACATAAAGTCTAGGCTTATCCATTCTCCCTCCCAGAAGTAAAAAGTAGTATGTTTGGCTAGGACTTGGGGTAAAGGTCATTGATGGAATGCTTACCTAGCATGTACAAGGCCCTGGGTTCTATTTCCAGCACTGCAGAGTGAATGAATGAGTAAATAAATAAAAAATATATACATGGTTTGGTCAGCTTCTACAGTGTCCCCTTAATAAAGCAATTATTGAAGGATAAAGGAGAATCAAAAAATATTGAACAAAAACCAAAAAGTTCTCCTGAAAGGCCTCCCTCACTTTTTCATAAGCTGTTAGAATTTACTAAAGAAGATTCTTCCATAAGCCTTATATTAATAATTTCTGTTCTTAATATTTTGAAATAGCCCAACTTGATATGCCTTTTGCAATAGCTTTTTTTCCTCTCTTGAAAACAATTATGGCAAAGTCTAACATGAAAATTATCATTTTTCACATTATCTTGATGCTGTCATCCACAGAATCATAGTCATATTCTTTTCTCTTTCTCTCCATCCTCCTACCCTCCACATTATTTAGAAAGGAAGAACGACTATAGTTTATGCTTAGTCAATTTGCATTTCAGGCCAAGTTTGTGAGGCCAACATAAAATTATAAAACATGTTAACTAATGCTTTTATTTTATAACTTTTGTAGTCATAGTTTAAATGTGGAAATTTTAATATATGTGATTTGCTGATAAAATTTCTGAAATATTATTGGTGTAAAAGTTAGTGTTCCTATAAAAAGGTTGAGGAAACAATATTTTTATGTACCAAAACGTCTGAAGCCTGTGCTGAATTTCAGGAAAAGGGCAGGCATAATGTGTGATTCTAATAGAGTAAATGCTAAACAGGGACCCTGCAGGCTGCACTAACTGAGGATGTGTGGCGTCTCTTATTCTGCCAAGTCAAGTACAAGACTAAATTTCGATGAAAATCCCTGTTGATGGAGTCTTGGAACTTAGATATGTTTACAGAAGAAACTTCTAGCAAGAAATGTCTGGGATGGTAAAGGAAGTGCAAGTAATCACTTTTCATTCTTGGAGTCACCATCTGGGAAAATGTACGACAGTGTTTCTTAAGCCTGAGCTACCACCTCATTACGAACACTTCATTAGTGTTTTTCAGCTGCTCATTTGTCTCTCTTCTCTCCACCTGCACATCCTCCCAGCCAATTTTCAATAATGGTTGTCCCTTTTCCCAGCCCTCAATGTGCCAAGCACTGGACAGATTCTGAAAGGCTTTGCTTCAAAGTGAAATGGGGAATTTGGCTAGGACTTAGCTGCCATGGAGACATCCTCGATATTTTTCTTCCAACACACATTTCTCTGAATTGAAACATTCCCCCCCGCCTTTTCAATTTCTTCTTAATGGCACCTTTTGCTTCCCAAATGCTCCAGGGCCACTCCTCTCCATTTGTGGATTAAGAGAGAGAGAAAAAAACAGGGCTTCTACTTGTTTAACATAATTTAAACACTTCTCTTATTTTGAAGTTCATACATTTACTTATACAATATTCTCTGCTCCGTCTATCATTTTCCAGAATTACTTTCATTTCTATTGGAAGCTTTAAACTCTAATCTACTTTATTTCCATCCAAGTACCTGACTCAAGCTTTTGCAGAGGATGCACTTATCTTGTATATACTTGGCCTATTTACTTAAAATTATTCTAATTCATCTCTTCAGACCATAATAATGATCATTCTTTGTACCCACCGCCATTTGGAATTGTTCTTGATTCAGTATGAACAAAAGACAATGTTGAAAGTCTCTTTGGTCTCAAACTCTGTCATCCTCTCCAACTACCATAATGGCTATGCTGGCATGTTGATTGCTTTGTTTTTCTTTGGAATCCACTAATTCAACTCTGGTCCTTTTTCTACCCTGTGCCCAGAGTATTATTTTTTGTTTGTTTGTTTTTAATCTGTCTCAGAATGCAAATGGTGCCAATCATACTCCATACTCTGAGATCCATCTCCACTTTAAACTATTCCAAGATTTTCCCTGTTAGAAAAATGGAGTTAGGGTTGTGCTGTTGTTGAACAACCAGCTGGCAGAGAGAGGAAGGGGTGTGGGAAATATTAAAAGCCTGGTAATGTGAAGCATTTGCCAAATTTCTACAGTGTACTTACTCTTATGGTGACAGGTTCTGAGCTAGCAACGTGATGTCAATGAAAAATGTGTGCATGATTGGCCATGCAGAGTTAGTGCAAGCTGGCACCAACACACCGCTGGATGGAGGCCAATCCTGAACTTCAAGGACTTTAGGCCCTACTTTATCTATCTCCGCTAACCTCTTGTTAACCATGACTTGCCTTAGTGTCTGTCCATTGGCCATTCTGGAATTGGTTTAGTCTCTCAGTTGTGTTCTATGCTATCCTCCCTCCATTACAGGGGTTTTGTATTTACTGTTCTTTCTTTCCTGCCTCCAAACACTCTAGAAGGGCGTGGTGGCAGGCATGCCTGTAAACACAGCTACTAAGGAGGCTGAGGCAGAAAGATCACAAGTTCAAAGCCAGCCTCAGCAACTTAGTGAACTTAGTTAGGCCTAAGCAGTTTAGTTAGGTCCTGTCTCAAAATAAAAGATCAAAAAAGGACTGGGGGTGTAGCTCAGTGGTTAAACACACCTGGGTTCAATCCCCTGTACCTAAAAAACAAAACAAAACAAAAAAATACTCTCTCTACTTCACCATCTGGGAAAGTTAAGATCCAGAGTTAAGATCTCATGATGGGACCTTTCTTGAATCCCACAGCACTCCAGACTAATCCATCTGATTTTATGTACGCTAGGCCGCATATACTTCTTTGTCTCTTAAGGTTGTAATTTTTTTCATCTATTTCTGTCATTGCTTGATCAATGTCTGTGTCCTCGGCCAGAATGTAAACTGTGTAAGAGAAGGGTTATGCCTGGGTGGCTCATCATAGTATTGCCAATACCTATGTGCAGCATAGTTCTAAGATTATATATATATATATTTTAAAAGAACAACATATATTGAATGAAAACAAAACGAAGCAAACTTTTTCCATTTCTTTATTGAACAGTACTTGGCTCATAGGGCTTCATGACTTGTTTATTTTATATTTTAAGGAGATTTCACCTACTTTATTTCCTCATTTCTATTGAAATTGGTTTTCAACTTTATTGTGATCTTCATTCCTCAGTGTACTGTAAATTGATGATATTCTCCACCCTTTACCTCCTGTGCTATTGTTCTCCACTCCATCTATTATAATCCTCAAAGCCTATATTCCAAATCATTTAAAATGCTGGTTATAAACATAACCAGATGAATTGCTGGCCCTTGTTACAGTTATTACGTACATGTACTATACTCTACTATCTTGGAAAAATCAATTAGCATAAAAAGTAGTAAAAAACAAGGAAAATAATATAAAATTATTAAAACTTATGTATATAATAAGTTAATTCATGGTTGGCATAGATAGTTTGTTGGAAAAGACATGATTATTTACAAGTAAATATTGTGTGTGGAATCCTGAAAAATTTTTGACAGTAGTCTACCACAGATACTCAGTAATACCAGTCATTATGTAAGTGATAGATTTAATGAGCTCACTCTGACATTCTGATTGCTAATATGGATGACCATGTATGAATGAACACAAATAATAGATGAAGGTTCTCATAAAATCACCAGTAGCATTTAGCAAATCGTGATTCTAGTGAACAATGTTATGTAGGGGTTGATACTTATTTATATAAAAACAAATGTATTAATTTAATGACCAGGCTTTTCATCATATAATTTCTTATTTTTCCTCCTGATTCTATGTTCAATACAACATCTGCTGAGATTGTTTTTTCTTTTTTTTTCCCTTAATCTCTGTAAATTAGGCAAGATTCTTTGACCTTTGTACCTTTTTCTTGAAGAGTCATATGTCCCTCTTTTTCCCCAAAAATGTTTCTTTATTAAAAAAAAAAAAACTTTAAAAAATAAGAGACCAAGAGTCTATTTTATTGAGATTTATATTTAAGCATTACGTTAACATGTTTTTTGCTCAGTGTTTTAGAAGCTAGAGTATTTCTTTTGAAGTGTCAATCTAACTCTTACCATGATTTTGATGGTAATTACAGTGGAATGCCCATATTTCAAAGAGTGAGATCAGAAGTTCATTTGAATCTCAGTACTGAATGAGATTGGCAGTGTTTTTGTGGCTTTTGAGTCTTGAGATATATATTTGTAATGCATTGATGCAATAATCAGTTTGGATTTACCTGGCTGATTGTACCAGTCAGCTATATTAACAAGTATTCAGCAATTTAAACATATGATATCAATATTGCAATTATGTGTGGAATTTGTTTTAAAGGTAGACATTATCAGACAAAGACCACATGTACTTCTGTGGAAAATATTCTGAGTATAATCAGAATACAAATTGAATATATATATATATATATATATATATATACCTTTCATAATAAAAATCATAAAACATTCTATTGGAAATATAAAGAAGTGATGTCCTTGGTCCTTCTTGTTTTATAAGACAAAATTATTATTGAAATTGGATACAAATAAAATAATAAAATGACTATAGCAAGTAAGAATATTTTTAAAAATGCAATGCAGAACTTGATAGTTATCAAATGTGCTATCTGTGCATACAATCCCATGGCAGCTTCCCCCTAAAAGTAGCACCAAAAGAAACAAATAAAAGGGGTACCACAGGAGATGCAAGAATAAATACATGGGAATGCATGATTTTAGGAGTTTTTAACATACTATTTTCAATCCAATACAGATTAGTGGACAAAAATAAGTGAGGATATAGAAAAACCAAACAAAAGTAGAAAGGTAGATATCATAATTATATATTAAAATTGGCACAAACAATAGTGACTATGCATTCTTAAATATATAAGAGGGCATTCATCAAAGCTGATCATGAATTAGCCTGCAAAGGCAAACTCACTTTTTTTTAATCAACATGTGAGAAAAATTGGCATTAATAACAAAGTTTTTTAAAAAAAGTTGTTTTTTGTTTTGTTTATATTTCTTTTTTAGTTTTTGGTGGACACAACATCTTTATTTTTTTTTTATTTGTGTGGTGCTAAGGATTGAACCCAGCGCCCCGCTCATGCCAGGCGAGCGCGCTACCGCTTGAGTCACTTCCCCAGCCCTGTTTTTGGTTTTTTACACTGAATATGTCATTGGGTCAAAAAGAAATACAGAGAAAATTTAAAAATAATTTTAAAAATGATAAAATCAGTAAATTCTACTATCTATAAGGTAATATTTTAAAAGACATTATAGGAAAATTCATAGCACCAGTTACTTAGGTCAATACAAACACAAGAATGAAACATATTAAATATTCAAATAGAGTATTGAAAAATTATGTTAAAAGGAGAGGTAAAAATCATATAATGATAAAGTTTAACACAATGGAATTAAATTATAAATACACAACAAAGGGAAATTTGGAAAATTTTCAATATGTCATATAAACAACACATTCCCAAGAGCAATAGGTGGAATATAAAATCACAAAAGAAAATAGAAAATATTTTTTGGATTAATTAATTGAATAAAATAAAGACATAAAATGCAAAACTTAGCAAGTACAATTGTTGGATGGAAATTTATAGCCATAAATGTGTGTATAAAAAATGAGAAACATCTCAAATAGATGACCTAATTTTTTTATCATAAGGCACCAGAAAAAGGAGAGAAAACTAAACCTGAAGATAGCAGGAGGAAAAGAAATACTCTACCAATAATAAACAGCATAGTGGAAATTAGTAAAATATAGGGTAAAAAAAATAGAGAAATTCAATGACATCAAAAACTGGTTCATTAAAAAAGGCAAATTGACAAATTGCAAGCTGGTTTGACCAAGAAAATAAGAGAAAAGACTCAAAATGGCAAAATAAAAAGTAAAAGGGTCTAACTGCCAACCTTTCAGAAATAAAAAGGACTGTAAGAGGATATCATGAATAGCAACATGACAATAGATTGGAGAAATTAGGTAAAATGGCCATGTTCCTTAAGATACACAAATCACCAAAACTGATTCAAATAGAGAAAAATTAATCTGAGTAGATCTATAATAAGCAAAAAAAATTTTATAATTTTAAAAAATTCCCTCTGACCATACATATGATCCCAGGCCAGGTGGAACACCTAGTTAATTCTAACAAACATTGAATGAGAAATTAAGAGCAATTCTTTATAAGCATTTCTCAAAATAGAAGAGAAAGGAACACCTACCAAGTTATTCTACAAAGCCAATATTATCCTCATACCCAAAACTTCATAAGAAAATAAATCTGTAAACCAATATCCTTTATAAACATAGACACAAAAATCTCAACAAAATACTAATAAGTAGAAGCCAGCAACATATCAAAAAAAAAAAAACACATACCACGATCAAGTGAGATTTATCTCAGGATATCAAGAGTGACTAATTTCCAAATATCAATTAATGTAAAACACAACACTAACAAGGGGGAGGAGGCAAAAATATAATAATTTCAGTTGAATTGACACTGGAAAAGCATTTGTCAAAGACAATAGGCTTTCATGTAAAAATATTCAGCAAACTAGAGCTAACACAATGGTACACAGCTATAATCCCAGCAACTCAGAAGACTGAGGCAGGAGGATTGGAAGTTTAAGGACAGCCTGAGAAATTTAATTCAACCCTTTCTCAAGATAAAAAGGGCTGTGGATATAGCTCAGTGATAAAACAACACTGGATTCAATTCTCAGTGTATATGTGTGTGGGTGTGTGCACATGTGTATGTGTATATAAATTGAATATATATTCAACACACTAGAAATAAAAGGAAACCGCTTCAACTTGATAAAGAACATGTATGAAAAACTCACATCTAAAATCATACTTGATTATAAAATACTGAATATTTCCCCATTAAAATCAGGAACAAGATAAGGATGATTGCTTCAACTGAAAATTGCACTGGAGACTTTAGTCAAGATGATTTGGCAAGAGAGAAGAATGAAACAGATTCCACACTGGAAAGAAAAAATAATAATAAAACTATCTCTATTTGAGAGCGATCTCATCTTGCACATAGAAAATCTAAAGAATTTAGAGTTAAAAAATGAGTTCTGCAATATGATAAGAGACTAAATAATATATAAAATTATTTTATTTGCAAATACTGAGAATGCACAACCCCAAAATAATGTCAAGAAAACAATTACACTTACAAAGCACTGAAAGAAATGAAGTGTTCAAAACTTTAATCCTGAAAGCCACAAAACAATGTGTAAAAATATTTAAAAATCCTTAAATAAACAGAAAGATGTGCAATCTTAAAGAATTAAGACTTAATAATTTTAAGATGGCAAATACCTCAAAGTGATCTACAGATTTAATGCAGTATGTGTCAAAATCCAAGCTGTTGCCCTAAAGAGCAAATGAATCTCTCTCTATATATATTGTAAAAACATCATCTCTCTCTGCTTCTGGCTGCCATGAGCTAAGAAGCTTTCCTCCTCCGCTATCCTCTACTGCCATGATATTCTGCCTCAGCTTAGTTAGGCCCAAAGCACTGGAGCTAAATAATCATCAGATTGAAACCTCTGAAACTGTGAGCCAAAATAAACATTTGCTCCTTTAAGTCATTATTGTTGAGTATTTTGGTTATAGCAATGAAGAGGTGACTAACACATCTAGTTAAAATTAAATGACAACCTTGCAGAAAATTTGCAATTTGTACGACTGACATGCAGTTATAAATTATGGCATACCCAATTACACAACCATAAAATATGAGGAAGTCTTTACCTAAAATATGATTTGTTTCTAGGATCTGTTTTTAAGTGAATAAGACAGTTTGAAGTCCTATATTTAGGATGTTAATCCTTGCTTTAGAAAGGAAGTGACATACGAATATAGACACCTACTTGTTATTAGCAAAGAGGAAACTTTATATATTCATGTGAATGGTTTCCCTCAGAATAGAGATTGGAGTAGAGGAAATAAGAATGGAAGAAAACTATCTCAGCATATTATTTGATAGAGTTTGACTTTTGAATCATGTACTTATTTTAATATTTATCATTAAAATACACAAAGTTAGGGCTGGGGTTGTGGCTCAGTGGTGGAGCGCTTGTTTAACGTGTGAAGCACTGGGTTCGATCCTCAGCACAACATAAAGATAAAGATAAAAATAAAGATATTGTGTCCGTTTACAACTAAAAAAATTTTAAATAAAGAAAGAATCAGGGCCATTTAAATACATACATATATATATGTATATATATATATATATATATATATATATATATATATATATATATATATATATCAAGTTATTTTAAATAACCTGTAATTTCCACCATTCATCTATTTGAGTGATTCATACATCATTTGTCCTTTCAGTCTACTGACATTTGCTAGATGACTTGGGCAAGATCCTTGCTCTCATGGAACTGACTTGGATGTTTCTGCCTTTTCAGTGAGTATGCTTGGTCCAGTGAAGAGCATGTAGTCCATTTGGGATCTGCTTAGGCTCCATAGAATTTGTGCACAAAACAATTGATTTAAAGGAATGATTTTGTATTCAATGAATTTGAATGCAGATTCTTTTCCAATTTACCATTGGAAAAGAGGTTTTGGTTATGTTCAGAGCAACCATGCTCCAGAGAGAACTAAGAATAGGCTGGGAGTAGTGGTGTACACCTGTAATCCCAGGGGCTCAGGAGGCTGAGGCAGGAGGATTGCTAAGAACTCAGTGAGACCCTGCCTCTAAATAAAATACAAAATAGGGCTGGGATGTGGCTCAGTGGTTGAGTGCCCCTGAGTTCAATCCCAGTAAACCCCCTTTCCCCCCCACCAAAAAAAAAGATAGAATTAAGGATAGATGTATTATTTGTTATTGTGGTATAAACCTGTGGGCTTGTCTTAGATAAAGAAAAAATTCACAAATATTTATCTTCTTGTGATTATTGTAAAAGAAATATTGAAAATAATTACACTCAAGTATTTCCTGTGATTCATACATTCTGATTAGGATTTTTTCCTATACTTCCTTAATTTATCTCCATTGAGATGACCCCTATTATACATATAAATCTACTGAAGCTTAAAAACTTTAAACCTTAGATTATATCTTGAAAAATTTACCTGAGATGAAGTAGGTAGAGCTAGCACTCTGCTGCTGTTCATTATGAATTCAGAGCCTAATTCTTCGTCATTACTCATAGTAATATTGAAAAGTAAATACATGTTTTCAGAGCAAAAGGGTCAAATAAAAAAAAAATAAGGAAAGTTTGAAAAGAGAAAGAGAACACCAAATGGTCTGAATGAAAGTTATATATGATCCTCCAACCAAATATCCATTACTAGGGGAAAAAAAAGTTTTTATTTTGTTTAACTTTGAATCTATCATAATACACAAGATTATGTTTTGCAATGTAAAAAATTAAAAATTCCAAAAGATTTCTTGACCTGGAAAAATTCATTCCAAGTTTTGGAATGAGACCTATTTTTGCTGGAGATTGGTAAAAATGTGGAAAGAGAAATAAGATGATCAGTTTTGACTTTCCCAAAGGTGAGAGTGTGACTCTGAACACTATGGATGGTTGTGGTTAGAGTGGATCCTTGACAAAATGCTATCACATTATTTGAATGCATAATTTCAAACACCAGAGAATTTCTGAGAATCTGCATTGACCTAATTCCTATTAGCTTAATCCAATTTTCCAGCTTGACAAAATTTTTGATAGGGAAATGAGGTAGATATAGATTACAACAGAGTTAACAAGAAGATTTTCAACAGTATCTATTGTACTTTGATGTTTCCTGCTTCAGAAAGAGAAAGAACTTGGTAGAAGAAAAGCTGTCTGGATATATTATTGGTTAATGGCTTAACCCTAAAAGAACATATTAACACGGCTAACTTATGAACTACATACAAATTTGGAATTGCTGTATTTTTCCTACTGATGTTTTTGCCTCAAATTCCATTTCCCTGGTATTAATTCTGATGCTTCAGTTTTCTTTTCGATAGCATAGTCTGGAATATCTTGTTTATCATTAGTTTCAAACTTATCTTTATATATGTTTGAAATAGCACAGAATTAGAGTATTTCCTTTTTTTGTTGGTTTGTTTTACTGTATATACTTAAGCTGTATCAAGTGATGTTTTAGTGTATATGTATCAGAATGTTTAGTGTAGTCAGATTAACACGTCTATCACCTCATACTCTTACCTGTTTCTGTGGTTATAGCACCTGCAATTTGCTCTTATAGCCATTGTCCAATACAATACTGTTGACACCATCCTCATGCTGTGCCACAGGTCTCCAGATTTCATTCTATGTAACTGCCACTTTGTATCTTTGGCCAATATCTCCCACTCCCTCTTTTCCTACTATCCTTGGTACTTCCATTCTACGTTACTTATTATGACAAAATCTGCTATTACATGGATGAATTTAATTCACTCACATTTTACAAATATTGATATATGGAGAAATTATCTCTTCAATATTATGTTGTGCTTTTTATTTAGAAACCTGCCTTTTATATGTCTATTTCTCCATTTAGGTTCTGGACTGACTTGTTAAAGTATGTCCCAGCCCTTTCTTTCCTCTGTTTTTCACACCTGGGCTATGTTAAAAGTAATAACCTATATTTCTTCTGTACTCCTCGAAGGTATAAACCTAAGCAATTAATTATTAAATTTCATCATATATACCCAAGCATATACACAAAACTCAGAGAGTAACTCTGAGGAGGCAGGAAGTGGGAACTGAGCTAGAAGCTGGAGGAGAAGGAAAAAAAATTTGATATAAATTAAATAAAGAGGAATAAAAGAGGAATATAGATGGCTATGGACAGCCATAAACTATTCAGGGTGATTATGTGCTTGTGAAATTCTAAAATGAAAATTTTCACAATTTATCTCTTTCTAAATGTGAGAGATTTAAACAAATTTTAATTAACAGTAAAAAAAATTGTTATGGTTGACTAGAATATAGCTTTACCTTTATAAAGCCATTATTTTCTCATTTTGTCAGTTTCTGTTTTCATTTTGTATTGTGCTGCAGTTTTACTTTCAAATTCACTTTAATTTTGCTAACATGTGTCCAAAATATCCCAAAACTCTCTCTTTCTAAGTCTGAGAGTATCTTTTATTTTGCCCTCACTCCTTAACAGGAGCTCACCTCAGCAAACTGTCAGTGAATTTTTCTCAGCACTGCAAAGGTGCCATTCAGTATCCTTTGATTTTGGTTGTTGTTTTAAAGAAGTCTGGGTCAATCTAATGCTGCTTTTTTGTAAGTAATCACTTCTGTGTCTGTTACCTTTTTTTTTTTAAATCCAAGTTGTAGTTTTTATAATTTATTACATATAGAAAGATGTACATAAATATAAACCTACATACTACAGGTATAGGTAGAAGACAAACTCAGCAGGTGATTTTTCTATTTTAACTTTAACACATATTTATTAGTGTCTCCAAAGTAGACTTTATGAAGCAGGTGACATAAAAATGCTATCTGAGGGGTTGGGGCTGTAGCTCAGTGACAGAGTGCTTTCCTAGCATGTATGAGGCACTGGGTTCCATCCTCAGCACCACATAAAAATAAACAAATAAAATAAAGGCATACTGTCCATCTATAACTATAAAATTTATTTTTCAATGCAGTTTAATGTATAAAGCTGTTTTGGCATGACAGAGTAATTTTCATGGGCAGAGTCAGGGAAATATGAGTAGCCCAGTTTAGATGAATATTTACTATATCTTTTCTTATAATTCGTTAGTTATTGAACACATCCCCTGAGTCACACTCATGGCTCTAGGCCACAGTCTGGCTGCAGCAAAATAACCGGGGGGCGGGTGATGAGCAACTTGTGTAGATTGATACAGCTGGAGTGGGAGCTGTTTATTGTAGGACAAGAGGGGTATATATACATTCCACAGAGCTTATCTTAATTAACATAAACTAGATATAGCAGTCAACCAATAAGGAATCTCCACACTTAATGGCTCACTGGCATTACTTCACAAACCAAACCTGACAAAATGCCAGGCGCTGTCTTGACTTCTTTACAGACCCTAACATTTCCCCCTTTTGTTTAATTTAAATAACGACCATAGTGGTTTTTACACAAACACCATAAATAATCTGCTACAAGCAGAAGGGGAGGATACAAAATGCCACAATACCAAGTCATTTGATGGCTCCATGCAAGAAGCCCTTGGAAACATTATACCAGCAATGACACCGTTAGCAAAGATACCGAGTTACAATTTGTTGTAGACTACAGTTTGTTGTCTCAGTCCAGGTAAAGCAGTGTCTCAATAGATTAACTCACAGTCCAGGTAAATTCACAGTTCAGGTAAGTTCTGCAGGCCCTTAGCTTGATCCGAAGTCTCCTCCGGTTCTCAGCTGAAGTTTCGTCCAGTTTTCAGCAACACTGCAAATTCTTCCACCCTCGTCCTCACGGCACTGGGATGAAGACAGGAACTCTGGCAGTGATGCTTAGTATTCCACTAAGAAAACAACCTTCTGAACAATTTAGTACATTATCTCAAGGTTTTTTACATTTGAAGTAGGCCTTAATGGTGCTCATTACTCATTAGCTTCCAGGGGTGGGAGAACCATTGTAGTTACTGTCCTTGGAAATGATCAAACTTCAGGGACATGAGGCCTTTTCTGCCTGCAGCTTTCCGGGCAGCCCCAGATGGCCCGGGGAGAGTCCGGGGAGTGTTCTAGACTCAAACTGCCACTGGGAACAGGGAGCAAGAGCCTGCGAGACTGTGCCTCCAGGTCAGGTTTGGATTTGGGCTCTCGCAGTGGTGTCCCACTCCCCGGGTAGGGGGCAGGGAAGAGCCGGCTGCCGCTGCTTGTAAAGTCCTTGCTGGCTGCCGCTGCTTGGAAAGTCCTTGCTGCGCCATGACCGGCTCGCCCACGTGGCAGCCACCGATCTGATTCACGCAACCTCCAGTAACAAAAAGTATTCAGTAATAACCTTTACTGCAACATTTTTCCTGATAATCCTTCCTCCTCTGAACTTTCTTCTTTCTGACTAGAGTTTCTGGGCTTCCATCAACACATGCCCCAACTGCTCTTGGTTCCACTGGGGTGCCTTCTTCCCTTAGTAATTTACTTCTCACCCCTTCCATATTTTCGTCACAAAGACAATACAACATTTCAAGACAAAACAAGACACAAACATACTGTATCAATCTCTATTTTCTCAAAACGGCCATTTTTCCTCTCGCCCTATCTGCCTAGGGACGAGCAGATTTGCTCCCATCCTATCTAGGGATGGGCAGCTTTTTTTGGTCACTTAACCCTGAGTGTCCCGGGGCTCTTGGTATGGGCCACCATCCGCCGCAGTTCGGCTGCAACAAAAAAACCTGGGGGTGACAACAACTTGTGTACATTGATACAGCAGGAGTGGGAGTCCTTTATTGTAGGACAAGAGGGCTATATATACATTCCACACAGCTTATCTTAATTAACATAAACTAGATACAGCAGTCAACCAATAAAGAATCTCCACACTTAATGGCTCGCTGGCTTTACTTCACAAACCACTCCCTCTGGCAAAATGCCAGGCACCATCTTGACTTGTTTACAGACCCTAACAGCTCTAGACACTTTCAGGTACAGCAGTGAGGAAAAAATAGTCCCTATTCCCATTCCAGTTGAGTTGCAGGGGAGTTGTTTCAGAATAGACTTCCTCATGGATACCAAACCCATCCAATGCTCAAGTCCCTTATACAAAATGGCATGGTACATATGGCCTGCTCACATCTTCCTGTATACTTTAGGTCATCTCTAGATTACTTATAATACCTAATATAATTTAAATGCTATATGGGTTTTTTTTTATTAATTTTTATTTGTTTTAATTAGTTATATATGACAGTAGAATGCATTTATGCACTTTGATATATTATACAAAGATGGGATATGATTTCTCATTTTTCTGCATGTACATGTTGCAGAATCATATTGATCATAGAGGAAAGACAGTTGAATGTCTGTTACCTTTTAAGGTCAATTCAACTTTCTCTATTCTGCAGTTTTACTACAGGTTGTCTAGTATGGGTTTGCGTTTATTTATCCAGTTCTCTGCAGAGTAGACTTTTGATCTGAGGTGTATTGTCTTCCTTCAGTTCTGGAAAATTAAGAGCTATTATCTCTTCAAATAATGCTTTTCTCTTATTTTTTCTTTTTTCTTTCTTCTCCTGAGACAAGCTTTGGAATTCTACTGATGATCTTCAAATTTTGATCACTTATTAATTGTTTGGCTACAGATGATTTATATAAACTTTCTGTGTATATTGGTCACATAGTTGCAAAACAGGGAAAATGCCTGTCTTACCAAAGGAATAGATAGATACATAGATACATAGATACATAGACAGATAAATGACAGTATACATGTATATATGCATGTATCTATATATGTGCATATTTATGTATGTAAAATAAAAATGCATACACTTATCTGTAAATGTATACATATGTGATTATATATGTGCACACAGACATAAATATGTGTATACTAATTGTTTTAAAATCCTCTCTACTATTCTTTTGCATATCTTTTACATTCCCTATTTCTATCTTTCACTAATTATTCCTTTAGTCCAGTGTTTAGAGTTTATTTATTTATTTTTTTGTTTTTATTGTTTCATTTCTGCTTGTTTTTGTTTTGTGATTTCTTCTTTTTTCAAATGCATTTGATATTTTTGTCTCAGGAAATCCAATTATTTTGCATTGAAGCATGACTTCCAGTCTTTAGCTCTATGTTTACCCACCCTTATCAGACAGGTTTGGTGTAGCTTCTAATTGGCTCTAGGAACTCCCAAACCTGAAAGAGTGTTAATGGTGTTTCTGAATTTTGCCCAGTAACAGTGGTCTGGGATATTGTGGACATAGTCACTGGTTCATGGTCTGTTCACAAATTAGGGCTTCTTCTCTTTTACATCTCACAATCGATAACTTCCTACCTGATGTAGCAAAATAGGTGAGCTCACAGGTTTTTCAACTGCTACGTGTGTGTGTGTGTGTGTGTGTGTGTGCGCGCGCGTGCGTTTTCACTAGTGTACCATCTTTCCACATTTGACTATAAGAAGTGAGTTGAGTCTACTATTTCTGGTTCCATGATTGGAAATGAGCACTACCCCCCACATCTCAACTCCTGGTTAACACTGTCTGATTCCAAAGTCTAACACGATCACAGCATCATAGTCTTTATTTTGTGTTTTTGTACAGTGTCAGTGTAAGACACATTTATCTTGTTTTTCAACCAAGTCTTTTGTTTTATTTTTTCTCTTTTCACATACTTTTTGTCATTTCTATGCATTTGGATGGGAGCATTGGAATGGTAAATGACTATGTAAAAAATTCGTAGAATCATCTTGACCGGAAACCTTTCTCACATACTTTTCTATGCTTATTATTCTCTATAGTTTCCCTATTTGAAAGCATTTATTTCTACTGCCATGATTTGTATAGAAATAAAATATATTGGATATGAACAGTGTGTTATTTGAAAAATAACTGAAAAAATTAAGAGTGTTTAGCCTGGAGATGGGGGAGGAATAGGTTTAGAGGGGAGGATGCTGCAAAAACGTTCATACATTTGAAAGGGTGTCAAGTACAAAGGGATTAAATTCATTAATATCTGCTTAGTTTGACTAAGTAGAGAGAAATATTTTGTATTAAAATATGATAAGGTAAAATGACAACTTGAAGATATAATGACTCTTCTAAACCTTAAGGTCTTACTTACAGACTGGGTAGTGATTCAAGGATTTAAACCTGGAATATGCAGTCAGAGTAGATGAATTCCAAATCCTTCCCACAACTGAGAGTCTCATCTTAATTTAATGGAAAGGGGAACATAGAAAATTTGAGGTTATATTTATGCTTATGTAGTCATAAGCTTGAGGCATCTACATACTCCTAAGAAAAAAATGAATGACATCTTGGGCTCATTTTCAATAAAAACAGGTTGTTATTCATTTTAGTTCATTATATAGTAAGAGAATTTCCTCATTCTCAGATATATATCATGGTTTTGTAGATCAAGGGTCTTTCAACTAAGGATCAAGGTATTTTACTCACTTAGCAAATTATTAAGTAGCACTTAACAGTTACCCATGCACTGTTCTAAGTGTTGCACATGTATTAACTCAATTTAATCTTCAAAATTTCCTGAGTCAGTACTAGCACTATTCTCACTTTAGAGAGGTAGAAAAATGGGACCTAATAACATGCCTGAGATCATATAAATAGTAAGGACAGAATAGGAATTCAAACCCGGAAAAACAGGAACTTGAGTATTTAATTTTTATAATACTGAGGCTTAATTTTTATAATACTCAAACATAAAATCATTCAATAAATCACAGGTGCCATCACATTATTGAGCAACTATGCATTTTATGTTTAGGAGTACCAATAATGCTATTTACATGTTGAATTTGGAAATATTTCATTATATATAATAATTACATAGCAGTTTTACTGACATAGAATACATTCTTAATATATGAATGTGAAAACAATAAAAAAAGAGAAATGAAAATGTCATGACAGAATATCAAGCTAAAATTTTAATTATCTATTGACATCTTTAAATTCATTGATGGTCTGCTTTTCCGAATGGGGTTTGAGAGGTGAGAGCAAAAAGTAATTGTTTATTGCATGCCTTCCTTTCAAAGAAGTATTAAAGTAATCATATGCACATATAAGTTTTACTGACTCCAGGATGATAAATCACTTTATTTGGAAACCTAGAGCTGCATTAACATTCCATCCATGATTTGTCTAGCAGCCATATTTGTGGAACAATTTGTATGTAAATTTTTAAAAATAAATTGATATTGAGGTTATCTAAGGATGGCTACTTTATATGTATGATTTACGATCAATTGTGAGCATGGTTTTTATTATGCAGACACAAGGAATAAATGGAACAACCAAAGCAAATCATAAAAATAGAAGAAAAGTACCCAAATGCTCCTGTATTGACACATGTTCCCAGGAAAGTGTGTCTCCATTCATGCTTCTTTGGGTTGCTGATAAATACATAAAATAATGCCACGGATCATTTTTTACCATGGTTACAAATGTTTGCTACATGTGCATTCTGTTTACATGAAAGGAATTCCTGGTCTTCAAATTCATCCTTACCAGTTTAATTTTAACTGAAGATACACTATGGGTTAATTGAGTTGCTACTTGTAGCTTTTTTTTACTGCCCATTTCTCTGAATCACAGAAATCTTTTAAGATGCATGGGGAACTCTGGCAATTAGCCATCTTCATTACCATACAAATATTCCTGAACTTCTTTGTTTTTTATTACCTTCTGCACATAGGTATTATGCTACATTATCCTTCAGTTTTCCCATTAATCCTGTAGTAGTAGTCCTTAGTGGGATAGGCAGGGACTAGAATAGGGGACACAATGGTGCATAAACTTTTGAGCCTTAATTTATAATCTCTTACTAGAAATCTTTTCCTGCTCCCCCAGTCTTACAATGTATGAAATGGCCCTTTATCTCACTCACCTATTCTCTATCCCCTATACTGGGGATTGAACCTAGGGATACTCTACTGGTGAACTACAACCCCAGCCCTTTTTATTGTTTAAAGACAGGGTCTGGCTAAATTGCCCAGGCTACCCTTGAACTTGAGATTCTCCTGCCTCCGCTTCTGTCTCCTTAGACCCTGAAATGATGAGGTTGGGACCCCAGACTAGCTACCATTCTATTCTTAATCAAATGAATGGTTGTCAGGTGTCAGGTGGAGTGAGAAGATATTACAAAAGTCGCTTCTACCACAAAGAAACTCAAATAAATTATCATAAAATAAATATGGTGGAATGAGATGGACATCATTACCCTAGGTACATGTATGACTGCACATATGGTGCAATGCTACATCCTGTACAACCAGATAAATGAAAAGTTGTGCTGAAATTGTATATAATGAATCAAAATGCATTCTGCAGTCATATATACCTAATTAAAATAAATAAATAAATAAATAAGTTTAATAAAATACCAGATTCTTTCAGCCCCAATCAGTATATAAAAGGGTGGGCTATTTTTTTATTCAAGGGAAATTTTGACTTCCCTTTCAATCAGGGACTCACCTTTACCTGGGCTTTTCTGTTCTTTCCTTTCCTTTTAGATCATGTTTTTGCTGGCACCTGGTCAAAAATTCCTGTCCCCATTTCATTAGGAATAAACCAAAACAAATTTTTTTTTTTAAATTCTAAAATGTTATAAATAAAATAATGTTAAAAATGGTTTATTCCTACCCTAATGAATTCTGCTAACATAGTAAGTTTAGTGAGTGTTAATTACATACATTACTGGGCTGCACAAGATTTCCTATGGGGAAGCAGGGACTAGACTATAATAGCTCTCTGCTCTAGGAATATTCAGAGTCAAATTGGGGTTTATTCAACACCATCTTTCAAGAAAGAGGGTAGAAAATTGTTTCAATGTTTCCATTTCTAAAATCCCTGAAAATTACGCAGAACTTTTAAAATAGAGGAGACCTGGGGAGGTTGGTGAAGATTTGTGAGACAAAAGGCAAGAAACCCACATTTAGAGTTTTGTTAGCCTGAGTAAGACAGCACAGGGTGGGGGTGCAGAGGTGCAGAAGGAGAAAAGACACAGAGTTTGCCTTCTCCCAGGTTCCTGGAGCTTTTCTTATCATGTCAAAGGAACCAGGACTTCCTGGGGCCAGGATTCATCCGTATCTTTGTAATTTCAGAGGATGGGAGACTTCCAAATTCAACTTCTTTCAAATATTCCTCCCAAGAACCTTTTCATAGATAAACACTACCAAAAATCATCTTGATTTAAGAAAAGAGGCTCATGAATGAATATATCCTCTAAGGAATCAGATAGGCCTAAGCCAGCCGAGATTTCATTGGTCTTTGGTTTGGTAAATGTTTAATTTGTAATTTTCTCCATTCAGAGTCTATCAAAATGAGCTGTTGATCACAGGACAATATTGGGTTTTACAGAATGGAAGTCACTTTCCTGACAGTGAAGCTCATCTATTTTTTCCCTTCTGAGTTCTGCTGTAGCAAATGATTGCTTTTCTGCTTAGCATCCCTGTCATACAAGTTTCTATTGAGATTTCCCTTGGGATTGATGTGAAAGAACGCAGACAATTGCAGCAGATTGCCATATTAAATGACAATAGAACCCTTGGGATCCAGATGTTCTGCGTGCTTGTGGTCAGAGAGAAATTCTAGTGGGAAAATGGGAGCACAGGTTTGGCTGGGAAGAAAATAGGGACTTTCCTATTAGACTAGCAGTGGAAATTAGCCTAGTACATTTAGAGACAATTGACCCACAATTCACATACTTAGTTTTCATACTGTCTTGGGAAAAATCAACAATCTCGTTTTTAAAAGCATAATAAAAGAGATCTTATAAGACAATAATGTAGGAAAATGTTTTCCCATTGAAAAAGTCTTTTAAATCATATTACTTATGGTAGACACTTTGGTTTAGAGAAAAGTTATTATAAAGAAAATATTTACAAAAATACTACTAATACTGAAAGTGGTGATGACTAACATTTGATTAAGGATTTACCATATACCAAATAATATGCTAAGTCTTTAGCTGTATGAGCTCAGTGAGCTAGAAGAAATCAGAAAACCTGAATTCTTCCATTTGCTTGTTAATGCAATCAGTATTCTCATCTTATAAAAGAGATAAAACCTACTCTGCAGACTTTACAGTATTTCATTGAGTTTCAAATATATACAGCATGTAAAAAAGAATGTTTAATAAATGTCAAGACATGGGGTTGGGGGCTTCTGGGAAACTTAGGCAGTGTGAAGACACCTCAAACCCCAATTCTTGTCATCCATTCAGAAAGATTTCAAATATGTGGATCAGAGTTATTGTCATGAGTTTATAGAAGGGATAGGAAAAGGGAAAGGGGACTCTCAATGGAGTGAGCGGGTCTGCTCAGAGAGGAGAGGGACAATGTGTCAGAGAAGTTTCCAGAGAGTCCCCCCCAGGGTTCACCTCTTAACTTTTGATTCACAGCATGATGACATCAGACATTCAAGTCCCTACTGCCATGACAACTCTAGACTACTTTGGCCCATTCTGACTGGTTCTAAGAAATTATCCTTATCTCTCTTGGGTTTTGGAATCTGGTCTGTGAAAAGGGTCACAAAAGTCTCCCCTTTCAGGATAACTTGAGTTCTTTTTATCGACATTAGTTCAGGTCTACATTTCTCCTACAGATAACAGGTAGTTTGCTGATATATGTGATATATACAGTCCACTTAAGGAGGGCTCAGAAAAGAAAGCATGTGGGGGTCAGCCCAGTGGGCCCATTTTATAGGATTATTCTGTTAACCTCATGTTCCCATTCTTCTCATCTGTCTCTCCCCTATCACTTCCAATAAACAGAATTATCATTGTCTTTATTAAATTCCTATAAGTTCATCTTCAAAAAAATAAATTCCAAAATGAAAGAAACTGTCTCAAACACCTGCAAGCTCACAACAACAACAAATTTCCAAGATTGTTGACTCATTATTTTAAGTTTATCTTCTTCCATGACATTCTATCATAGTCAAAAAAAAGATTTTCAAAGCGATATCTATTTATTATTAGAGATGCTTTGCCTTGGACAAACTCTAAAACACATTATCTGTTATAGGTTCTCATAAGACAGCCATTTTATAGTAGAAGTTTGAAAGTGGATAGAGAGGGATGATTGTAATTTTCCTGGCCAAAACCACCCCCCCCACACACACACACAAATTCTAATCAAGTTTATTTCACACCTATCTCTAGCTTACAGAAGCAAACTCAACCATCACATCCTTTCCTTTTAGATTTGAAATACATTGATACAATCCACTGCTTCTATGCTAGCATTCTTCATTTCAACAGCCTCCTGGCTTTGTTGCTTCTGTTGTCCTGAAAGGTAATGGGGTCCTAAATGAGCAAAATGTGTGTGCAGCAGCAGGAGGTTCTGGAAACAGAGATTCCAGCTTTCCAAATATGTATGTTGGAGATAGCTGCAGATCACTTTTAGTAGTTGGTTATTTCTGAGTTCTTACAGTGGTAGAGTGTAGTGATTTAAAATAAGGTCAGCTCAGAGTAGTTCTTGCAGAAATAAAGGAAAGTTTTGTTGAGGGCCAAGCTGATCCTTTGCTTATTTTACTGTAACCCAATACAGCATTCCTATTTCTAACAAGTTTACCATTTTCTTTTTTTACAATATTAGAGGAAACATACATTTTTTGATGTTCTATTAATGTCCCCGTTGTGAAATACAATCTAAACTTGAATATGGCAATAGCATTTTCTTTGCAGTAAAATTGCAAAGAAAGTTAACAACCAATGGAGTTGTAATTAGATTTTTATTTTCCACCATTTTTCTAGATAGGCTTGCTGACAAGAATTCAAATTTTATCAGTATCTCTAGGCAACTAAAAATAAAACTAGTCTGGGAACTATCTATCCTTCAACTTGAAACACATTTAATCTAATTACTTACTCATATTTTTAGAAATATCTCTGTTTTTATCCTCGGGTTATTTGAGAAATCAGTAAAGTCTTGTCCAAAACATTTTGATGAGAGAAAGAAGCGAAAAAAATCTATATGTTTTCATTGTGATGAACCAATTGCTTAATACCCTATCACCACTGTCGTACATAAAAAGTAGGTGGCAGGATGTTTAGGATAGGAAAAGGTGATAGTATATACTGAAGTCTTACAAATTTTCCACCTTCTTTAAGAACCAGAATATGGGTATTCACCTGAAAAATCACATTAATGATTCCCTCACCTTGAATAAATGGTAGGTAGGTTTCTTCCTGAATAGAGCACCTTGTGTTGAGAAAATTTTCACTCTTAAAACTTCCACTCTGCAAGAAGTAAATCTTCTGCCAGTTTTCCAGTCCAGGAATGTCTTTCTCCAGGATTTTAGAATCATCCCTTTGAAATGTAATCAGGAAAGACAGCCCCCACTCCTACTCCAGTCTCTTGTGAGAAAGTAAGAGTCTAACCTGGATAAGGATCAATTAAAAATCAGGTTAGGCCCCAGACTACCTAATCACAATGCAACCTTTCTGCCAATGTCCTCCAGTAGCTCATTCCAGCACTTAATTCTTCTGCCCTATTATGTGAGTGAATTTGAGTTCTATTTCTTTACTGCAATAGTCTTGAGTATGCTTCCCTGCCTGTTTGAAGTGCAATTTTTATTTAATAAGGGAATATCACTTTTAGAATGTTTAGTGGACACTGTGTTCACCAGCAGCAGCCTAGTGAAGCCTCAAAGAAATCTCAAGAAACAAAAACAATGTTTTACCTTCCACAAGGAAAATTACAGGGGGACACATACTGTTCTCTTCTAGATCCTTGACAACTACCTGGGCCTCTGACCTAACCTTACCCTAATCACTCCCTGCTGGGATTTCCAATCTGCAGTGGTTCAGGTAAATATGCAGGGTCCTGCCTGGGAACTGGTCTAGGAGCAGTAGTGGATGTAGTGGTAAGGAGGGCTGCATCTTGTCAGGAGGCAGCAGTGACCCTGTGGCCACAGCTGTTTCCCAACTCTCTGTCAGGGTTATGAAGGGTGACAGCATGGAGGTAGCTGTTCTGGGTACCCAATTTCTCTTGGTCCCCATGTGGTTCTTCAAATTTCTGTTTTAAATATGTTTCATTCTCTTTAAATCCACCAAAGTTGGAATATTTTGCTTGTAACCAAAACCATAACTAATAGAGGTGACGAAAGTGGTAAACACCAAATGGCCACGTGTGGCACAGAGAGCACATTGAGAACCCTCCTTTCTATTCTTGCTCTGCCCTCCCGGGTTGTATATGGGATGGACCATTGGATGAGTCCCTTTGTCTTTTTGACCCTCAGTTTCTTCCTCTGAAATAATGATAAAGAGGAGAATTCTTCATATTCTCAGAAGGTGAATTGGTGACATGACAACAGGAAAAGTGATACAGATTGAAAGGAGGAACAATTGCTGAGAACTTAAATAAATGTTCAAGAAAAAGTTCCGAGCCCAAGGTTTTCTAGCATACACTTAGGTTTTTATTAGATGTATATTCATCTAAAAGTTTTTTTTTCTGTCTCTATATAGGAAATTTTGAAAAGTAAAAATACAAATATTAGTAACAAGAGCATTAAATATATAAAGGGAATTTAAAGGGAGGTTACAATTTAGAGCAGTTGTCTGGCAATGTCAGTACAGGCTGCATCCATGGCTCCAATTATTAATCAATCAACTCGTTACTAAGAGCTTGCCACCAGTGAGACATTATGTAATGGGTGAGACAGGAGTTATGCAATGTTCTCCCTGCCCTTAAGAGATAAATACATGATGACAAATGCTGTGAGTTGAATTTCTCCCTACCCATCAATATGTATCTCTGCCATGTATTTATTCCGCAAGGGCCCAGAGAGAGCTTGATTCTCTTTCTGACTCTGCATATTACCTGATACAAAGATATAAACTAAACTCATGGATTTGTGTTACCTATGGATATTGTGTTAATTGGCTTCTCATTCCTGTGATCAAAATACCTAGCAAGAACTACTTAGAGGAGGGAAAGTTCTTTTGGGGGTCATGGTGTCAGTTTCAGTCAGTTCACAGTTGGCTGATTGGATTGACCCTTTGCTCTGGATCTCAGGTGATACAGGAGGACATCATGGTGGAAGGGTATGGCAGAGGAAAACAGCTCAGCTCAGGACTACCAGGAACCAGAGATAGAGATCAAGACAGCAGAGAAAAAATATAAAGCCCAAAGGCATGCCTCAAGTGACCTACCTCCTCCACCCATACCCTGCCTATTTATAGTTACCCCCCAGTACAGCAGTCCTTTCAAATTATTAATTCATCAAATGATAAAATTACAATTCTCATAATCTAATAATTCCAATGAATATTCCTGCATTATCTCACATATGAGCCTTCAGGGGATATTTCATATCCAAAGCAAAACAGATATAGATTCAAGACTTAATCTTACTAATTTATTAGCTTTTGACCTTGATTAAGCTACTTTTCTTCCTAAAATTTTTTAGTTTCATCACCCACCAAAAAGAAATGTTTAATATTATTAAATAGGTCAGATGAAATTAAGCACATAAAGGGTTTAGCAAAGTATTTGGTATTCAGCGAATGCTCCATAGTTAGTTCTTTTATTTTCAAATTATATATACATTTTAAAATCATTGCTGACGCAATACACAGCATAAGCTGGGAGTGTCATGAAGCTAGAAATAAATACCTGAAGACTTGTGGGAAAATTGGAGGCCTGCAAATCCTGCTTAAAAGCTGATAGATGCAGATTGTGTGAGGAGGTAGGTGCAAGAAGTAGTGGAGGATGAGAGGGAAATTTCTGATCCTGAGATTTCTAAATTTTTTTTAGAACTATCTCTAAGTATGAACTCAAGGAAAGAAAAATTTTACAACTAAGTCTACACACACTGTTACCTAGGAAACCAAACTGTGTGGCATATGCAACAAACACCAGTAAGGATAAGCCTAGAGTCTGTTTCCCGAATCTGGAGGAAGAACTGTAGGATTTAGACTCATGGTACCTCTCATGTGAACCTCAAGGCAAAACAAAAATATGAAAACTTATCTTTGTTTTATGACTAAATATAAATTGCTACAAAGTTATGGAACTCATTGATGCTACAGCAATACAAGATTCTAAGAAATTTCAAAATCATCTGTTTTTTTTTTTAATATGCAAAACCAAGAGCTAGAAACCTAAAGGAAAATAAGTTTTCTCTCCTTCTCTCACTTCCCCCCTGTCTTTGCTGCTCACTCTCACTCTTTCTTGAACTCTTCTGTCTCTCTTGCTCTGTTCTTGCTCCACTTTCTCTGCATTATCAGCACACCTACTCATTCTGTCTCTTTTATCCACTTTTCCATGTATAAAGTTTCGATAGTCCACTTCCAATCAATCAGATTTACATGAACAGTTCAGACAGAATCAGAATCATTCTTATTTCTAAATTCCTTGGAAGTAGCATTTGATGGAACTGGTTTGGACCAGTTATCAGCCCTTGGTCATATGGCAACAAGCAGGATCCTTTGGATAGTCATCATAGGACTTCATTTGATTTTTCTGGAACAGAGGGACAGAGAAGAGGCTGGATGGATAGGTTCTCGGAGGAAAAGGTATCATTAGGCACTGACCTCAAATGATAACTGCTTCTTGTAACTTGAGTAGAACAATCACACGTTTAATTATGTCAGACTATCAAGAAAAATCCAATGAATGGGAAGATTCCAATAATTTTTGATATGGAAGTATTCTAAATTGAGATGGAAAGATTACAGATTATAGTAATAAACCATGGGATGAGGTTCTTCACAATTAAAGTAGCAATAACCATTTAAGAAAAAAAATTAACCATTAAGTTAAATAAAAACAATATACCAGAAGATGCAAGCCAGGCATCTTGGTGTCAGTCTCTAATACTAGTAAGTTATGATTTTGAGATGGGATGATCATAAATTCAAGGCCAGCCTCAACAACTTAGTGAGGCCCTAAGCAACTTAGTAAGACCTTGTCTCAAATTAAAAAAAAAAAAAAAATTAAAAAATCAGGGATGTAGCTCAGTGGTAAAGCACCTCTGAGTTCAATCCCAGTACCCCCCGCCCCCCAAAAAAGTATTTGCAAAAATCTTCATGATCTCTCACTTACTTATTCTTAACAATCAGCACAGTTAGTTTGAATCTTCTATTGATCCACAGCATCCTAAAGTAGAAAATGAGGGATTTAATTTCATGTAAATTTTGTCCATGTTTGGAGAGTTCTAGCCAATAAAAATGATGAGAACCCATTAAAAAATTGGGGAATATATACAAAGTCAAATTCCCTGAGACCCACGAAGATCAATGGAAACATGAAAGGAAACTGGGTTAAATTTCACAATGTATTTATTTTTCATTAGATCACAATATCTTAAGAAGAAGCAAAAACTCAATTTTGCAGCAGAGGTCTTTCCTTTTTAAAAAACTAATTTAGATTCATGAAGCCCTTGTTAGGAGCAATTCAGTTATAAATGCAATATTATACATGTCAAACATAGCTCACATACAATTTGGTAAACAAGTGCATTACCTGCATTGTATTTAGTTAGAAGAGCAATTAAAATAGAAAGTAAAGAAACTGAATATACATATCTCCCTGTGCAAATGTACAAGAGGATTTATTTCCTATTCTGAGAGAAGTTTTCAGGAGACATTATATAAAAAAATCAGAAAAGCATTGAAGATTATTTCAAAGAACATTTATGTTCCCTTGAAATGATTTTTTAAATGGGATTTTCAGAACTCTCTGATGCTGAAGATGATCTAATGCCCAAGATAGTAATACAATCACGGTGCTACATGCACAGGTATTTGGTTACAAAGCAGGAAGCAAAATGTCTGTTTGGCACCATCCCTACTAGGAGAATAATAAGATTTCTGTGAAAGGTCCACTGAAATTACAGCAAGCATATGCATTTTCCTTTAATCATTTATTGATTGATATTGTAAGACCCTCAATTCTTTACAATGGGTAAAGGACTACTTGAGAACAAGAACTGCAGTTAGTGTTGTTTCCACTCACACTTACCAAGTGGATTTAATGGACATTAAAGATTGAATGTATTGTAATAGCATATTTCCTCATTGTTTAATCATTAATAATACTTGACAGATCTTCATACATGTTTTAATGTCCAAATTAAATGTTAATGAGACAAGCATTCTGTGAAGATCCAATAGTATCTTAAATAATACTTAGCACAGGAGAACAGTATTTACAAAAGGAAATACTAAATGCTATGCTTTACTGGCTTTACACCGTGCTTTTAATCTCCCTGATCTTTGTTAACAACACAATTCTAATTTAGAATAATGAGAAGATAGTTCATTTTGGCAAGAAGGCAATAGTGGGAGCTATAAAAGTCTTTTTTTTTTGAAATTCCCAGGCAATAATTATTTTACTATACTTTCATCTACAGAAGAGATTTGCACTAGGTTCTAATTGGATGTGAACCTCAAACTATTTCAGCTTTGAGGCATATGGTGAAGTTTCCTGAGGAAATTGCATGAGTCAGTCATTTCATATCAATGAACATCACTAAATAGTGGAAACTCAGTATTTAGAGGAAGGGACTTGGGACCATTTTCCAGTAATGAGTGAAAAATAGATAGAACCTTGTTTAAAATGAGATTCAAGACCTATCAAGTGATATTGATGTGGATAATTTACTTTGAAAAATTCTATAGATGGTAGCCCAGTACCATGAATAAAACAGTTTAAACATTCAACCAAATAGTCTTTACTGAAGATCAGGGTTGGGCTTCATCAGAGGAACATTTAAGTATTATTTGAGTGAGCTTCCAGAAACTTTGAAATGTTTATACATTCCAGTGTAGCACAGGATTTTCCAAAATGAAAAGTGAAATTCACTTTCAAATAAAAATGCAAACATGGTTAATAGAGACAACACGATTAAATGTTGGATAGAAACTGTCCTTGTGTTTGTGCTGATGTATTCATGAGAGTACACAGTAAATGTAGTTAAAGGAGATAACCCAGAAAAAAATGTTCTTTCTATCCAATGGCCAAGATAGTAATACACTATGGAATTAGACTGCTATACCAACTGGAGTTCAGTCAACTCAGAATCCTACAAAGGTTCCTAAATCGGAGTCCATAGAATCATAAGAGTTCAAACTTAAGGAATACAACTTTTACACCACTGTATTCTATATGTAAATTCTGTATACTAAGAATATAACATAGAATAAAACCAGGATGAGTGTGAGTTTTACCTTATAGGATTTGGGCATGCCTAATATAAATATTTAAAAAGCTTATCACAATGTTTGTTACATTATGGGAATTATCCAAAAGCAATCTATGTTTATTATTTTTGATAATGTAAGCCAAACTGGAAAGTGTTTTTGCAATTGCCATATTCCAAACATGTTCAGGGTACTCTAATAGATATCAATTGCTCAAAATGGATTAAGAGATGAAAATGCCAGTCAGTGCATTAAGAAAGGAAACTATCAAGGTTTTGAGTGTTTTTATCACAAATCTGGAAAAATCTACTATCTCCTCTTAAAAATAAATAATTACCATCACTACAGAAATAATTCATCTTCAGTTATAACATGAATTATCCCACTCATTGAGGCAGTTACATGAATGGATATAAGATTGTTCCCAGAGAAAGTTAAGGTTAGAGTTCGGTAGAATTGATCTATAATGATGTGTACACAGATTATAAATTGACTTTGGTTATAGTAGAGGACATTTTCTTGAGCACTTTTTATTTTTTGTCAGAATAAGTGACTATTGCAACAAGTCAACTGGCTTAGTTTAAAATGAGTTCTTAACTGAAATATTATCAGAGATATTTCCATATAATGTTGAAAAATATTATTTAGGTACAATATCTAATCTTAATAAGTCCCTGACTTTCTTGATTTCTTTCCCCCAACTCCCATTGCATACCCCACTCTCAAGAAGAAAAGGTTAGTACTAACCTGTCTCTTTGGGAAATTGCAAGAAAACCAGGAACACATTTTCTAAGTAATTGTGATTTGTATTTTTCACATTTAATAAATAAGACTTAGAATAAGAAATTATTCACTCTCTTTAGGAGCATAATCTATCAATTATATATTTTTCTATCATCTATCCTTCCACCTATTCATCCATTAACTATCCTAAAACTGATCATCTAAGTTTTGTCCTTTTAAAAGGCTTTTGGATAAATTTTATGATTACCCATATCTGGAACTGCAGTTGGGATAGGAGTATGTGGGAGATATATAAATTTCTCATCCTAAACACAAAGACTAAGAATAGAAGAAAAGTAGTTTCCTGAGGAAAACTAGAATGGCAAGGCCAGAATAATGGGGAATGGATGATGATTAAGCTCACCAACAGATGTCCACTATTTAGTTTTAATGACAAGTTATTCAATTTAAATGTTAAAATATGTGTTTTATTTCCAATGAAAAAATTACATAACCTTAAAATAATTTGCTAAAATAGTGAAATCAAGAAGCTAGAGAAGTAACTCTTTTGAGTTTGGGCTGTGGCCCCATGTTCTCAATGAAATCATAAGGAGTACATCTCTTCCCCTTCTCAGTGTTAAGTTCCTGAATGGATGGTTTGCTTTGTGTCCTTCATGGGAAGAGAAAGTGGTGATGATCTATTTCTGGTTTATTGGTAGAGAATAGTTTTCTGGGTGGAGGTCTCCTACTCGATTTTCCATATTGATTGTACCCTGAATTTCATCTCTTGCTATCTGGGTCCTTTGAGGTAATTTAACTTGATTCAGCAAATGCTTTCAGTAGTAATTATGGCTTTCAGGTTCTGCTTACCTATCTGGGTTTCCATCTTTGTTTAGTTGTAGCCTGAGTATGTTTTACTTTCTAGATTCATTGGTACATTAAAAATGATATTCAAAATATTTTTCCAGGAATTTTGGTTATTTTCCCAGAAAGAGAGTCAACATTTGTGCCTAGTTCAACATGTGGCTAAAAATTGATGTTTATAAAGAAGATTTTTAACTGTATTTTGTTAGCCATGGAAACCACTGGATATTTTTAGAACAGAATATTTCTGTGCTTTAGAAAAGTTATCATTGACTATTGTAGAAAGAGTGAATTACACAGTTGGAGATCGAAGGCAGAGAGAGAACTTAGGAAACAAATTCAATTGTCTAAGTAACATCTATTGAGAATATAAACTAAAACTGGGTTAGCTGAAATGGAGAAGAAGAAACAAATACTAGAGAATCAAAATTTTCAAGCACAGAAATACAAGAGCATCAGCCCCAAGAAGCTAAACATTTTATCTTGAATCCATATTGCTGGTAAATACCACATAGTAGTTAAGTTAAATTACGTTTGTATGTTTGGAATTAAGTTATGTGTTAGATTGAATCACAATAAATATGAGCTGTATCTGGATCTTTTCTCACTATGGTTGCATAGGCTGTTTGGTTCAATTACAGTGTAAGAATTAACCTTATCAGGTGTCTGAGCAGATCTTAGCTGGATCTCAGCAAGTGACAAATCTTAGAAGGCTTTGCATGCCAATGGAATTAATCACTGATGCCATCTTGGCGAGAAAGAATGTAACTTATCAAGAAAAGCAGACATTGATCGGAAGTATTTTTTAAAGAGTGATAATTCTCTGGAGACATTTTAATACGTCCTAAAAGCAAAGTGCACAACATCTGAGTGATGAAGCTCTTTATTACACTCTACTGTCAAAATGGAAGGGGGAAAAGCTAATTAAGGTTCAGTTCTAAACTCATTGCCTGGGGAAAGTCTTCCTAATGACCCCAGGATTTATTCATTAAGCTATGTTTAATTCTTTTATGAATTTATTTATGTATCACATAGTTAACATCTAAAATAAATCGTTTTCTAGATGCTAATGTTATAAATTCACAGCCTTGGAGAAATACTGTAGAGTAATAGAAGACTGTGGACTTGGGAGATATCCAACCAGTGACATATTTGTTGGGTTTGAATTCAGCTCCAGCACTAAGAATCTGATGGATACTACTCAAATGTCACATGTTTTCTGAGCCTTAGTTGCCCAATATGTCAAGGCATATTGTTTTTACTCTGAAAGAGTTTAAATATTTGAGATAATATAAATTGACAAGCAGAGTGGTTGAAATGTATTAAGAACTTATTGAGAGTCTTACAAGATGGTACTGTTATGGTTTAGATGTGAGGTGTCTGGCAAAAGCTCATGTATAAGACATTGCAAGAAAGTTTAGATGTGAGATGATTGGGTTACAATAGGTTTAACTTAATCAGTGCATTAATTCCCTGATAGGGATTAATTGAGTGGTAACTGTAGGAAAGGAGGTGTGGCTAAGGAGATGGACCCTAGGGGTCGGCCTTCAGGGTATATATTTTCTCTTTATTGAGGGGAGCACATTCATATTCATATTCTCTCTCTCTCTCTCTCTCTCTCTCTCTCTCTCTCTCTCTCTCTCTTTTCTGGTGGCCATGTGTTGAGCCACTTTCCTGCACCATACTCTTCTTCATGATGTCTTGCCACAGCTTAGGCCCAGAGCAATTGAGCCAGCTGTGTATGAACTGAGACCTCTGAAACCATAGTCCCCAAATAACCTTTTTCTCCTCTAAAATTGTTCTTCTCAGGTCTTTTGGATATAGCAGTGAAAAAGCTGACTAAAATAGGTACTATGTCTTAAAATAAATGATTAAAGCCACACAAGTTTCTTAAATATCAGTTTTTTCCTGATATCTGAGGGAATTGAATAATTGCATCTAAGGTTTAATCTAATTCAAAGTCTGCTTCTATTATGTTTCTGAATCCAGTTGATACATAAAATAGTACTATATGTGAAGAAATGACTGAATAAAAATGTGAGCATTATTACTTGATACAATTCAAAAAGCTGATATTGAACATTTCATTAACTTTTGAATTTTAGCATTTTAATTTTTTCTTATATATGTGTGTGTGGATTTTAGTATTTTACATATAAGCTAATTTTTCATGAGATCTTTTTATTCAAATATATCTATGTATGTGTAAACAGATTATAGTCTAAGGAACAATTCCTGTTTTTAAAAATTCTATCATATTGTATGAAATATGATATGTCAAGAACTATGTAATGTTTTGAACAACCAATAATAAAAATTTAAAAAAAAATTCTATCATATTGCTGTGACAATCTAAATTTTAAAATGATACTACAGAAAGGAAAGTGTTTTTGTTTTTTTCTTTCATTTTTATCATACTTGATGAAAGCTATTGGAGCTTGGGAGCTGAAAGAAGAGTGGACAAGACAGAAAGAGAGAGGGTTGGGGATGTAACTAAGTGATAAAATGCTTGTCAAGCATATATGTGGTCCTGGGGTTCATTTACCAGCATCACAATAAATAAGTAAATAAATAAATAAATAGATTAATTAATTAAAGGGGAAAGAGAGAGAGAGAGAAGCGCAGGAGGAGAACATAGGCAGTGATAAGGTGTTAGTGTATATCACAATGTTATGGGAGGGGATGACTTGCAGACTGAGGTGCTTAAAGACTGGGACACTTTAAACAGATATATATGGAGAAGCAGAAAATGTCACTATTTGTGTTGCTTGGTGGAAAAATTAGAAATCAAAGTTTTATGTTGAACAACGACATGGTATTTTTCCCAAGGCCACGTGTGAGCAATGATGGGACTCCTAATTTTTGTGCTGTGCTAGGTAGGCATTTTGGGTTGTACAACAGGCTAAAAGTCCTTTTTAAGAAGGTTAAATTTAAGAACGGAGGGAAAAAAGGGAACTAAGGAAGAATGGAGGAGGAAGGGAGAGAGAGAAGAATAGAAGGAAAAAGGAATGAGTGCAGGAAGAGGGGAAATAGCATGCGATGGCCATGCAGTATGCCACCGTGACCTTAATTTGCAATCTTACAAAACTGACGTTTAATTAAAATAGGAAGAACAGACTAATAATCATGCGACAATGTTGGTTGTATGTGATCATGTAGTGTTTTTGTATACATTGATTCACAAAACAGAACAAAGTACTAAACAATTAGATTGGACTTGAACTGATGATAGTGATTAAAAACACTTTAAAATCCTTTTAACAAAGGATTCCCAGAGAAGGTACATCTTGGTAGAAAACAGGTGCAATTTAAAGTTGCCTCTAAGTGAATCTTTGGCAACTACACCAATACAATATATGAAACTAGTGCATTCATTACAGAATTTTAGTTTATAACTAAAAACGTCTCAGGTCCTTTGCTTCTTGAACATCTAAAATTAAAATACAAACAAACAAAACTTGGGACTTGGGGCCAAAGTTGTTTAATAATACCCCAGACCCTGAGGCCTCTGAACAGGCTGGATTCTTCGGTAATTCCATATTGACATATTCTTCTCCCAAATTTTAGCACATAATGTGAGGAGAAAAATAGCAAAACTAAAGACAGTTAGGGACGATTGTTTTTCTTCTTTACAAAATATGGCCTGCGGACATTTCAATGATTATTACCTGCCCTAAGTGAAATTATCGCAATTCTACCATAATTTCCACATTCTGGTTAGCTGGTAAGAATAGAGAAAACATTTAGTTTTAGTGAAGACGGTTATGAATAGAAAAATGGTTTCTGGGAATACAAGGTAAAAGATTTATTGGGAATGTTAACTATTCCCTAGGGTAACACATTTCACTTCAATGTAAATGTATATGTATGTGTATATATATACACATACATACATACATACATATATATGGCTGATATTCATGGATGTTTTTATCTACTTTATCCTAAAACAACTCCTTCTTTCTTCCAAAATGCTTACTTACACCTGTTACTTCTAATCTGTCAAACATTTTGAATCAATAAATTGCAGGAATATAGGTTGTGTAAATTTATAACTTGAATGGTTTGATGTTATTTTTAATCCTAATAGTAAAGCAACTGGAAAAGACAAAATATTTCCACTGCTTTGCCCATATACTGTTATATGAAGATAAAATTATATATACAGATATATATGTATCAACAAATACTCATATATAGAAAAACTATGAAAAATTTTATCATAAAGTAGGAGATGACAGTATGTATCAAGTTGACAGCTTCCTTTTTAATTCTTTTCCATCTCAAGGTTTGAAAACTGAGTTATTTCATATACTTGGAGCTCTTTTTTATTTGATGAGTCACTAATTGTAAAATAGTCAAATAATTTATTGGTTTGTTATGTTCTCCAAATTTTTGGAATGTGATTCTAAAGAAAATTATTTTGGGACTGGGGTTTTGGCTCAGTTGTAGAGTACTTGCCTGGTATGTATGTGGCACTGAGTTTGATTCTCAGCACCACATATAAACAAATAAGTAAATAAGGTCCATCAATAACTAATAAAATATTTTTTAAAAGACAATTATTTTGCATTCTATAATATTAAGGATATTAATAAGCCTATCTGTATGAAACCCAAAGTATGCAATATGCTTAGGAAACTATTCTCTGGATGAGAAAACAAAGAAGTACACTTTCTGATAAAATAACATTTAATGCAGGATTAGAGGAAGCAATGAAGTAATATTAGTATAAATATATGGAGAAAAATCTCCTCTATCTTTAAATTAAGAAAATTTTATTCCTGTGCCTCTTTCATATGCGTGAAATAAAAATCAGATACAGTAAGACAGTCTAAATTATTCCAAATGGAAATAAATGAGGCTTTCTCTCTCTTCCTTACAGGTTTCGCTCAGTAGACTTTGCATGTCATGCCAACATCCATATTTAGCCTGTGATAAAAGACAAAGTGTGACAATGCTTTTGGGCAAGTATTACATACAAATAAGGATTAGATTAATAATTATATAGTACAGTTGAACTCCTGTGCCAGGATTTATGTTCCAATGGTAAGAGAATTCACCACATGGCACTGATTCTGCAAATATTTTGCATCGTTTTCTGTCATACCTTCTAAGTAATCCAGAAATATTTTATGGAGAAGAAATGAAATGAAAACTTTAACTGTAGTGATTCTTTGGTCCATGGAAACTGGTATAATGAGAGGTATGAAGTCCGTATGACTCCAATCAGGTCGAGCTTTGGCATGACTCCAGTGTTGACACGACTCCTATATTAACATGCTTTCAATTTTCTGGAGTCTGGTGTGAACTTGGGAATATTACTTAACATTCCCGAGAGTTACTTTTCCATTTTTTAAATGTAAATGATATCATCTACCTCACAGGAGCCTATAGGGCTTTCTAAATTATGCAATGTGCAAAAACACAACTGGCATGTGAGAAAATCTGAATTTGCATTACACATTTTATTATTACTCTTTGTCTTCATCCAAACTCATTAATCATCAAGTTTCTAAATTTCTCTCTTCGTTTAAATAAACAAAGGATATAAGCCAGATAATTCCCCTCCAGTTCAAAACACCTTAGGGACATCCCATGGCAACAAAATGACACCTTTCCTCCTGTGCACAAGGACCTGCACCATCTCAAACCCTCCACCCTCACCTAACCCATATTTCAGCCATGTCTTCTGCACTGTCCTATGGCTTTCTGCACTTAAAACTCATCAGGTTCTTTTGATCCTTAGGGCATGAATTTTGTTGCCTTCTTTGTCTGGAATGTTTTTCCTTCAGTCCTGTCCTTGGCTAGATCCTTCTCAAAATTTAGGCTTCAACTCAAAACTTGCATCCATAGTGACCTCTAAAGTGTCTTCCCAGTTTGTTCCACTCATGGTATTTAGCATATCTGTAATCATTCTGTAACCTACTTGGTTATAGTCTGCCCTCAATTTTCCTTTAAGGCATTTCTTGTTAGTACTAAGTTTAAATGGCAGAAGAGAAAAGGCAGGTCTATGACAACAGCTACTAAATCCCTCCAGTAAAGAGGTGCACAACAGACTCCACATTTTTTATAAGCACAGAATAAGAAGCACTTGGATTAAGAAACATCTTGATCTTTTGTGTTTAAGATTCTACAAACAAACAACCATCAAAAGTCTAAATGATGACTGGGGCAAAAAGGAAGGAAAAGAATTACCCAAGCAGGACAAGCATTAGCAAAGACTTTCTCTGCAGACAAGAGAGAGGAGAAAAGCTATGAGAAATACGAGAAACTGAGGCAACTGAGTTTAGATGAAGGAGGGTGTGAAGAGGAGTGGTAATGTGAGGCAATGTTGGAAATAAGCTGAGGGAAATAAATGATGTTATCTGTGAGCATCCAACAATGTACATGTATCCAAGTGTAAGGCACTCATTTTAGAAGAAGCAGAGACACAATAAAAGATGGAAAGAACACTGGTTCTGTTAAATGCTAAAGTCCTGAGAACATGGGTTTGACACTGCTAAAAACTAGCTCAGTGATTTTTTAAAAAAATATATATTTAGTTGTAGATGGACACAATACCTTT
This sequence comes from Callospermophilus lateralis, assembly GCF_048772815.1. Taxonomy (NCBI): domain Eukaryota; kingdom Metazoa; phylum Chordata; class Mammalia; order Rodentia; family Sciuridae; genus Callospermophilus; species Callospermophilus lateralis. The sequence continues at coordinate 40,870,288 of NC_135318.1, forward strand.
ATTTTATTTATTTACATGTGGTGCTGAAGATTGAACCCAGAGCCTCACATGTACTAGGCAACCACTCATTCAGTAAGCTACAACCCCAGCCCAAACTCAGTGATTTTGAATGTCATTTACAAACTGCAGATACATTTATACAGGAATAAACAGTTGAATAAGTGAGTTTTAGGTTCTTTTTTCTGTTTTAAAATTCTGGGCATAAACAAATTAATCTAGCACTTGCTCACTATTGATTCCTGCAAACACTATCAAATAGATAATATATTTTTTTGTCTAATACTATCCATCCTTGCAGATTTTCACTTATTTTCTTATTAACATCTATCAATGAGTTCCTCCTCCCTTTCTTATGGAAAAACATCTTCCTATTTCTGTTTTTTGTTAGGACAAAGATAAAAATTTCTATGCATCATGTATAGCTTCATGTATTTTTTTGGGGGGGGTTCTTTATGCAAATATTAAAGCTGACCCAATTTCTGTACTTATATAGTGGCCTGGAAGCAATGACAGATGTAAAATTTATATTTCTCAAAAGTATAAATGCATGTTTCTAATGTGAAAAGAAACTGATGAGCAAAACAGAACAGAAATCCTGATTGAGGTCACATCAACAATTTCAAGAAATCAACAAAGGAATTAAAGGGAATGAACTTAGTTCCTTCCTAATAGCATTCCGGCTTGTTTCCATATTGCCCTTTTTTTCTGTTATTATGCAGTTAATGCAATCTAATTCAGTAATGCCTTCTGAATGATTAAGCCATTTATGATTGAACCTGATGAAGGAAATGAGAAAAGCCTCTTAAACATCTAAATAGAATAATTCCTATTAACTGCTGTAAATCACAATCAGAATGCTATTGAAGTCAACATTTTACTCAGGCACAAATATTTCCAGAATTGAGACATTTTCATCAATATTTGTAATGGAACTTAGAAAGAAAATTAGAACTCCTGACATTATAACTACTTGTATGGTTTGCAGAATTTTCATACAGAGAGAACACTAATATCTCCAGAAAATAACATTCCGAGAGAAAATTCTGCAAACCAAACCTATAGTTATAATGTCAGGACTGGAGCCTATGGAGTTGTCCAAGGGTCTGGTAGTCAGGGATGTTTTGTTAGCACAATCTTTCTCTCTCTCGCTCTCTTATTTGTTCTAATTAGTTATACATGATAGTAGAATGAATTTTGACACATCATACATAAATGGAGTATAACTTCTCATTCTTCTGGTTGTACACAATATAGAATTATACTGGTCTTGTATACACATATAGGGTAATAATGTCCAGTTCATTCTACTATCCTTCCTACCCCCATTCTCTCTCCCCTCTTTTCACTCCTCTCTATTATTCAGCCTTTGGTTTTTGGGGACTGGCTTATTTTGCTTAGCATGATATTCTTCAGCTTTGTACATTTACTGACAAAGAATCATGTAGGATCAGTTCACCAGTATGGTTCAGACAAGGTTAATTGAGGTGGCTCAAGCTATTTAAGTGAATAAGATACCACAGAAACTTTTATTCAGGGTCCTGCATACCTTAGGGACATCCCTGATTATTTGCCATTAAAGTTTAAGTTCTTTTGTTGATTAAAATGTACAATTTTCTGTGTGTGTTATGGTTTTGTTTTGAGATATTTTCTCAAAGTTCCAGTGCTATTGCAAGAATATTCAGAGGTAAAATGAATAGATTTTGAGGATTGTAACCTAATTGGTCCTTTATAGTTTGAATGGGCTAACTGGGTGGTAAATGTAAGCAGACTGGAGTGGTTGGATGGGTTGTGTCATTGGTGATGTGCCCTGAAATGAAATCAGATTCATTATCCCTGTGGTCTCCCCACCTCTGTATGCTTCCTGGCCACCAACAATGGAATAACACTCCTCTATCATACCCACCTGCCATTGTTCGGCCTCATATGGGGCCCAGAGCAATGGACTTGGCTGACTATGGACTAAACCTCAGAAATCAAGAGCCAGAAAATAAACTTTTTCTCCTCTAATTTGTTCTTGCCTGGTATTTTGGTCACAATGATAAAAAACTGACTAACAGTGTGTTTTGCTCTATAAATTTCGATAATAGATAGGTCTAAGACACTGACAAGATACAATGTCATTTTGAAGTAAACATAGTGAACATAAAAATAAATCTTTTGGTTTCTTTCATCAAAAAAATAAAACAAGCTAATGTTGCTAAACATTATATCAACAAATTCTTAAACTGACAATGAAAATGCTATTCCAACACTACTCTGGGAAGTTACTGCATCACATATCAGAATGAAGCATATACAATTAGGAAAAAATAAATATTGAAATTTGTGCAATTGATGTAGTGGTGCTTTGGCAAACTATTGCTCTAAAACAATCCACTCCAAACCTCACTGCATTAGAGAAAAAGAAATAATTTATTTTCAGATCTTCAGTTTGAAGTAAGTTATAAGGATAGCTTTCCTTCTTCCAAATAACCTTAGCAGAGGCAGCTCAAATAGGGATAAAGCATCCAGTTCCAAGATGGTTCACTTACCTGGTCTGCAAAGTTGGTGCTGTGTGTTGACAGCTGGCTCAATCAAGGCTGTCAGCAACCATCAAATCTCCTCTACCTAGATCTTTTGCTAATTACACTTACTAATAAGATGACAGCTGAAATATAATAGTAAGTATTCCAAGTGATAAGATGTAGACTCTATCAACATCTTTGTGATTCAGCATGAAAAATGACCAGTGTCATGTGTGGAATATTCTTCTGGTCAAAGGGTTCACAGAGTTCTCACTTATAATTCAAGGAAGATGACAGAGACCCCACTTTCTAATGGTAGCACATCAAAAGCATCCATGTCCATCTTTAATTCATTATGAGTAGACAAGAAGATAACTACAGAAATACAATAAGAATCATCATCTTTTCTAAAGAAATTATCTAGGATCCAGAGAAAAATATCCCATTCTGAACACTGTAGTATGAGAAAATGAAATCTAAACAGCTTATGCTGTAATGTATCTAGAAGGACACCTGACCAAAAAATAAAATGCCCTCTATAGAAACAATAGTATAAAAAGGGAGGAAGACTACTGTCTCACACCCTTGTTGAAAACCTAACCTGAAATTGCACTTTGAAATTTACAACTATAAAATTGCACTTTGAAATTTACAACTATATGAACAGTTAAATTTCCTATTTGTTTATAATCTAATTTCAGGGTACTTTTGTATTAGTTCCAACTAAGACTATACTAATTTATATAGTCATTTTAAGTATATAGAAATGAAAGTCCATCGAAATCAAGTAACCCTTCAAACACTTAAATAGCTGTTTGGTAGCAGAATCAAATCTTAATCAAGTGTTCTCCCCTCCACACACAGTTCTATCTTTCCTATTTCCATATTTTATATCTGATATTTTGATCATGTGTTCCATTTCTCCTCCCATCTTCTCCTGAGGAAACTGATTAAAATATTTTTTGAATATGGTGGTATGAAATAAGTGAATAAGTTAAACAAAATGCCAGAAAAATATTATTCTTCAAAAGTTAAATAAAGTACAATATTCAAAGATTCCATTTTTGTCCTGAACTTTTTTGCTCCTGGTCTTTGCAAGGCCAAATTATAAAGAGACTTCTGGGTCAAATACCAATTGTCAAATCATTTGAAGGTTTAAGAAAGTCAGGTCTGCAATGTTGCAATGAATGGTTTAGTGTTTTCACTTTGAAATGCTGCCTGAGAATTATTTTCAGATTTGAAAGTACTGCCGAAAGCCTTTTGTAGCAGATTCTTCTGCATGTAATATTTCCCTATTCATCATTAATTGTCTTTTGGAAAAGGATATAAATGAGTTTCACTACAGGCAAAATGGACTCAATTACAATTTCCTCTTATGCGAAAAGCAGATTTGTGAGCAAATAATAATGTTGTGTAAGTATAAGAAGGCTTTAAATATTTAAAAAGAAATTGTGAAGAATCCTGAATATTGAATTAGTAAAGCCTAATACTAATATTAATTCTAATAAAAAAGAATCATGGTAATCATTCATTCATTCATTCATTCAGCTAATGTTAATGAGCTTGAATTATGAGAGAACAAAATTATATGAAGAGAAATGGACTAAAAATCAGAGCTTGGTATATTTCAATCTATTAGTTAACAGTATAGTAGCTAACTTTTGATTAATTTTTATTTGTTATTTTTGGTTATGCATGATAATAGAATGTATTTTGACATATTATACATGCATGGGATATAACTTCCCGTTCTTATAGTTGTACATTGTATGGAGTTACACTGATCATATATTCATAGATGGATATAGGAACGTGATTCATTCTACTGTCTTTCATATTCCTATTTCTTTAATATTTTATTTATTATGTGCTTCAGACTTTATGTTCTATTTGCAAGCATTATCTCATTTACATCTCAATGAGTTTTATCCTTTAGTTTCCATGACTATCTCCTTTTCAGAGATGAAGAAACTGAGATGTTACTCAACTATAAAAGTGCATTATGGTGAGAAATGAACCCACTAGGGAATAAAGACACAAAAGATGTTGTCAAGAAGAGAAGTATTATGATAAAAAAAATCATTTTTTATTATGCATGATTATTTTATACTCAATTTCTATGAGAAATTTCTCTTGCATCTCTCTCAAATACCATTCACCCAGCATATTCCAGATGAAGAGATGACAAAGCAAAAAACATAGAGAAGAAAAAAGTCCAATTCTTTTATTTTAAACTTAAAATTTGTAGTTCAGGCCTAAGACCAAAAAAAAAATAGCTTTTCCTCCCCAAGAAACTATTAAATTTTACCCAAACTAGAGAGAAATGAAAGATCAGGGTCTGATGCTGGTCTTCTTCCTAAAGTCCAGGGAAGTGACAAAACTTCAGCCTCATCATAGAGAGGAGCAAATAAAATGTAGTGCCTAGATTGAAGGACCCGAGACAGCCCTACTATCATGTAAACTGATTGTCATATATATATGTGTGTATATATACACATGTATATGTATATATATTCCCATGTACATACATATACGAACATACATATTATATGCATAATATATGTTAAATATATTATATATATAATATTTGTGTCTTTATATTCCCACAAACTCCATCTTCCATTTTATATCAATTGAGGAAAATATCATCATGAAAGATTATCACAAGAAATATAAATCACTGTTGGATTTTTAACCTCAAATACAATCTGATAGCCAATTGGAATAAACTTTGTAAATGGAATTAAGCATGATAGCTTAAATTAGAAGATACAGATACTCAAAGAACAGTGGACATTGTTGTGGCATGTGTACATTTACAGTTCCTAATCTAAAAGATATTTAATATCTTAGGAATATATATATAATCAATTACAGATAGGTTTTGTTGATTTCTATGCACCAGGAATGTTAGATACAAGCAGTAGTACCTCCATATAAAGCAATCTTATATTTAGTCATGTAGAGGAAGAAGAATGAAGAGATTTTGGATTTTTTTTATTATCATGATTGTTGATAAACTGTACTAATAGTTTAAATATTGAGATGGCAAAAGATGGGGGAGAATCAGAACATACAAATGCCTGATATAGAAAATTCATGCTTTTCCTACAGAAACACACACAACTGCCCCAAAGTATTTTCCCAGCCTTTTCTAAGAAGAAAGTAACCTGTATAAAGTAGAAAAGGCATTCTCCTGGACATGGAAATTGTTATTATAATTTTGTTATAGCTTTTAAAATATTCATAAAATTTGGCTCAGAAACCTCAGTTCTAGAGATTTAATCTTTAAAATAATCACATATAACAATACTACTGACTTTAAGATTTACATATAAATTCATTTTCCAGAAAGTCACTTGTTTAATAAAATACTGACAAGTTAATTTCTTATCAAGAAAAAAATTAATTCAATGGTATTGTATCGTGTCTTATAACTATGTTTTTGAGAACTATTTAGATGCATGGCTAAATCCATCACAAAATAGCAAATAAAGAAGATTAAAGGCAAAATAATTTTTTTTACCTGTGATAAATAGGTGAAAATTTGTAATAATTATCTCTCATGGCAAGCTTATGAATAATTTTATTTTCTTCATAACTTTTTATTTTCTAATTTGTTTTCTAAATTCATTTGTGTGACTTTTATGATTAAAACGAGTTATTATTTAAAGTCAAAGTAAACACACAGAACACAACATAAAAACTTAAAACATGGCTAGTTGCTTTTTCATATTCAGCCTACATGGGTCTAACTTTGAGTACTCATGAGAAGAAAGATCAGGCCACAGGGTCAACATACAAGAACATTTAATGAGTCTCTAAAGGCTTATCTTGGATATACCCCAAAATATTCAGCTGTGCTGTTGAAAATTAACCTGTGTCTTCCAACCCTCTGAGGTTTATAATACTGAAGATAAAATCTGGAAGAATTGAAGAGATAAATGTTTAACTCAGATTCAAAATTTCTTGTAGGATTCCAAATTGATTTTGTCATTATAACTAAAACTGGGTGAAATAAATTAAGATATGCATTAAATTATAAGCTGGAATGTGTTTATGTAAAATGTATTTCCATTACACCTACTGTTTTTATTTTTAAGTACAAAATGAAAATAACTTCAATATTTGTTTTTTTCTTTTGATATGTTTATTGTAACAACCTTCACACACATAATTACACTCAAATTTTTAAAAATCAAACAGGAGACTAAAAATAAAGTAAAACTTGATACATAATTCATGTATTCCAGGAACTTCTTTGTATATAGATACACATACAGGTGTTTCAAAACTTTTTAAAGTATTTTAATCTATTTCTCCCAGATAACAAAACTTATATCAAACTAATATACGGTTGTTTTTAATCTGCATAAAATACTTCTATCTTGCTTTTTTTGATTAAATGTAATAAATATATTTCTTATCAATACAAAGAAACCTTTGTTATTAATTTTAATTAGCTAATGCTTTTATTATATAACTAAAATATAATTTACTGAATCTTCAGCACACTAGTGTATAATTTAGTTAAGCCATTGCATGAGTCACTAAGTAAAGTATATTCCTCAGGAAAAGACAGAATCGTTGTAAGTTTTTATGAGTACATCAACAAATATATACAAAGATTAGTACAATATAGTGGCTAAAATTTAAGTCTTTAAGACAAGAAATACAATCATAGTGCATGGGATATAATGCAGATGATCAACCTAGAACACAAAAGTGTTTCACTTTTGAAACACTTTTGAACCAAGACCAGTTTAAAAAATTATACAGGGAGCATATGTAGAAGACAAAAAGCCTGACCCCAATACATATTATTTTAAAAACGGAAGAAATAGTTCATGGAAAAAAATTATGTCTTTGTAGATAAAATGTGGAGGTAAAACCAAGGGCTATAAAGGAAGTTACAGAGAAACATAAAGTCTCCCAAGTATTATGGGTCCAGAATATCTGTGACTGAGTCAAGATTGCCTAGCCACTCAGCTACAACATCAGATGGAGCATCAGACACCCAGTTTACACTCTCATCTGAAACAACCAAAAAAGTTGACAATAATTGTAAGATAGGTATGATTAAGAAAAGTACTTTAGGCAATAAAGAACAGTGGTCACTAAAGTCAGGGAGTGAACACGGTGCTTAACGCTGCCTGTGATAATATACTATTATGGAATTTTAAACACATGTAAAAGCAAAGTGAAATTCAATAACAGCATAGAAGGTGAAGGAGAGAAATGGAAGTACATTATTGTAAGGTTGTTATAATTGCAATGGTATAACACACTTCAGAAATAGATTGTGATAGGTTAAAGATGCATACTATAAATGCTAAAGCAATTACATGAGTAACATAAGTAACAGATTTATAGCAGATCAGCTATCAGAGGAGGGAAAAACAGACTCATAAAATATATTCAATTTATTCCAAAGAAAACATAAAACAAAGACAAGGTGAATAAGAACAGATGGGACAAACAGAAAACTAATACAGGATGATAGATTAAGAATAATCATACAAAGAAATAAATTAAAGGTAAGTAGTCCAAACATTCCAAGTATGTCAAAGATGGTCCCATTTGATGCAAAAGAAGACAACTGTATGCTGTTAAGATGAAACATACTTTAAATAAAGTTACAAACATATATTAAATTAAAAGAATTGAAAAAGTACACTTTATCAAACAAAAAAAGCTATTCCTATAAAATATTAGAGAAAAGCAGGCTTTACATGAATATTGACAGAGAGAAGGAAGGTCATGTTATAATGATATTATAATAAGAAAAGATCAACTTATTAAGAGGATATAAAAATCTTAAGAGTTTATGCATCTAATAACAGAATATCAAAACAGATGTAATAAAACCGTAACTTTTAGAAGAAGCAAGATAAATCCACAGTAAGAATAGAAGATTAAATGTCCCCATCTTTATAATCAACAGACAAGTAGACATAACATCTATAAGCCAAAAGGAGACTTGAACAACACTCATCGACCTGACCTATTGGGCATTCACAGAGTATTTCTCAGTAATGACAAAACACACATTATTTTTAGGTGCACACAGAAATTTTACCAATGTAGGCTACATTTAGGGCCATAGGACAAATTGGAATACATCTAAAGAGATTCATGTTATTCAAAGTATATTTTTTGACTACTCTATTTAAATTACAAATCAATAATATTTAGTTATTTAGTAATGAAACAAAGATTTCTGCTACCCTACTTTTATTCAACATTGTACTGAAATCTTAACCAGAGCAATAAGGCAGCCAAAAGAAATGAAAGAACTTTGGATAAAAAAATTATAGAGGTAACATTATCTATTCTCATATAACAGGAATGCTTTTTAACAAATTTCAGATTATCCACAAAAAATAACTAAGAGTCACAAATGAGTTTAGTAAGGGTGTCAGATATAAAATGGACACCGAAAAGTCCATTTGATTTCTATGTACTAGAAACAAAGATTTTCAATTTAAAATTTTTAAAAATACCATTAATCATAACACCAAAATTTGAATATCTAAGGAAAACTCAACATAATACATAAAAGATCTGTATACCATAAAGCACAAATACTTGTTCAGATACACTAAAGTGTGTCTTAACTTTTGTAGAAATTGACCTAGTGACTGTCAAATTCATATAGAAATTCAAAAGATCCAGGATGTCCAAAATGATATTGAACTAACACTACTTTCTCTCAAAATTTATTATAAGCCTTCAATAATTAGCACGGTACAGAATTGAAGGTAAGTAAGCAAATAGATGGGATGAAATAGAGTACAGAAACAGTTCCACGGATTTGCCCATTTGAGGACAAATGCTTTGACAAAGATTCACAGAAAACTCAGTGGAAAAATGATAGTCTTTTGAACAAACACTGCAGGACAATTGGATATTCATAGGCAAGAAAAAAATTTTTATCTCTCTTTCAAACCATTTACAAAACTTAAATTAAATGTATTACAGATATTAAAATATAAAGCTACTCTGGGAAAAACAAAACTGAAAGTCAGAGACAGCCTTTGCAACATTATTGGGAAATGATTTTTTATCTATGATACCAAAACTATGGCCATGGAGCTTCTACTTTATAAAGGATACTTAAGACATTGAAGGGGTAAGACACAGACTGGAAGAAAAATATTTGCAAGGCAAATAATAGATAAAAAGTTTGTCTATAACCCACGAAAAAGCTCTTAAAATATAATAAAAATTAAAGAGGCACAAGATTTAGCAGGAACTTCAATAAAGAAAATATTTGAATATCAATTAATTTCATGAAATGGATACCAAATTTCATTAACTATGAGGAAAACAACTTAAAACCAAAACAATATGTGAAGACAAATAGATCATATGTAATGAAAAAGCCTGACAATGTCAAATGTTGGCAAGGAGGTAGAGAAACTAGAACTTGGAAGCTTCTGGGAGGAATGCATAATGATACAACAAATTTAGAAATAATTTTTAACTTAGGCATGACTTTCCATATTTCTACATCATTTCACTTTGAGATATTCACTCCAGAGTAATTAAAAGCATTTGCACATACAAGGACTTGTACACTAATATTCATAGCATCTATGTAATAGCTGAAAAGTAGAAACAACCCAAGTGCTCATCCACAGATGAACAGGCAAAGAAACCATGACCTGTTCATATAATGGGATACTATTCAGCACTAAAATGGAATAAACTATTGATATACACAGATGATTATGATCCTTGAAAGATGGAAGCCTAAAAAGCTTGTACACTTCATGATTGCATTTATATGCAATTCTGCAAAAAGCAAACTAGTATGCAGTGAAAGAAAGCAAGTCACTGGCTATCTGGGGATTGAGCAGGGGAAAAGAAGCCAGGTAGGTAAAGCTCACAAGATGGACACAATGTGTCCATTATCTTGACCGTGACCATAGTGTCATGATTATATAGTTATCTCAAATCTTATCCAATGGTAAACTTTAAATATGTTCAGTTAATTTCATTCAGTTTTACCTCAGTGAAGTTTTTAAAATAGTAAAGAAACACTAGACAATGAGGTACCCTCTCAGACAGAATAAACTAATTCAGCATGTTAAAGTAAATGTCTTAGACATAAAGCCCATGTATGGTGTGACTTTGTTATTCTTATTATATTTTGTAACAATCACATTCTGTGATTACAACCTCACAGTTGGGCTCATTGTTGTTAAATGCTCTCTCCATCTGAGAGATAAATTTTCCTGTGGATAAGCTGCGAACATGTATTGTCATTTCAGGAAGAATGGAAATGATTCTTCCATGTGATTTGAAACCTGTGATTTAATCCAACTGTATTTACTATTACAGTGTATATAGACTCTGGTTTAAAATTGAGAAAATATAATGAAATGAAATAGAAAAGAAAAAAGAAAAGGAGACTCACCATCAGGGATAATTCATCTGTCTTTGCATGACACAGTGCATGTTATTTCCCCTTCTATGAATGGCCTTGCCATTTGTCACCACATGTGTAGTAGTGAGGAGTGAATAATTTTTTTCTGGAATGTGTGACATACCTTTGTCACACATTATTAGAGATCTGAATTCACACTTTTTGTGGTGTTCAATTAAAAATGATAACTTCAACATTTAGATAAAAATCACGACATAATATAGAAATAAAAGTTTTGAAATTAAATTATAAAGAAAAAGGTGTGATGGAATTTTCCATAAATCAGGTCTGTAGTTCAAATTTCACCCTGGAAATCCAATGATTCAGTGGTCTCTTTCCTACTAAGATTAAAAGTGAAACTCTCAGACCAAACCAATCAAGTCAAGTTCTATCTTCTAATTCCTAAAAACTCTCAGGATTTCAACTCAACTGTATAATAGCAACATCTGAATCTAAAATAGGGAATTATTCAGAAACCATATATATTGAGCCATCTCTAAGGATTTAAATATTAAAAAACATCCTTCAAATGTGAGGCTGAAAACTGCTTGATTTATGTTAATGCTGATGTGCACTTAGTGTTTTAGAAAAGGATTTTATTACTATCTAAAAGCAGCACTATATTAAACACACAAATTAGCTTCTGTTCTGTTTAGAATCTAATTATCCATATGTAGGACAAGAGTCCAGCAAGCCAGGGGCAAAAATCTTACCTTTGTAAATGGAGACTTGGATAGGGAAAGTGATAGACTATAAACTAAACAGCATTTACTGCAGAATGCACATGGGACTAGGGTGAGCAGGTGTGAACAGCACCAAGGCAAAAGGCCCATTTTTTTCTTGACATTAGGTACTGCTTTCATCTTTCTTAGAATGTAACCAAAATTAACTTTTGTTTCCTTCCTTTAAGTTTTCCTTTTGGGTACTCCCTTCTAACTCAAAAACATATTCTACTTGTCACCTCTTTTCAGGTTTTTGCAAAGATCAAGTACCTATCTTTTCTGGACATAGCATGAGTTCACTGATTTAATAATTTTCTTTTCTTTTATCTTTTACTTTTATGATCTATCATTTATCCTTGCTGTATTTTTTATGGAACCAATGATAGTGACCACAAAATGTGGAAAAGATATGCTTGCAAAATATCCATACAGAAATAAACTTCGTTAAGGAAATATCACTGAAAGGAATGTTCTTTACTTAATTTACCCTGTCTAGATTGCCTGCAGTATTTAGAGGGCAGTTAGTAGTCTATGAAATGATTAACATGCCAGGTATAGTAGCATGTCTATATCCTAGCAATTTGGGAGGCTGAGAGAAGAAGGATTTCAAATTTGAGCCCAGCCTTGGTGACTTAGTGAGACCCTGTCTCAAAATAAAAATAAAATAAAATAAGAATAGGGAATGTAGCTCAGTGTCAGAACATCCCTATGTTTAAGCCCCAGTAGTGAACAAAACAAAAAAAAGGTGAATGCCAATGGATTGCTTTTCTGTGGGCTTCTATGAAAAAGAAAACAGTGGAAATCACATTATGGAATTTATGTAAAGTTTAATATTGAGTTAACATATGGAAAAAACACAAAAATGCTATATATGGGAATTTTATATTCATCTCTAAATTTCCACAAATTATGGAATTGATTATCATATTTAAGCAGGTGTATGTCTCAGGAGCTTCTTTTTTCTTCCTCTTGTGAATTAAATGAATATTTCTTGAGTGTTCTTGTGATAGATAAGGTAAGGACCTCTAGGGATACAATAGTGAAGGACACTTGAGTGTTGCTTTTCTTGCAGAGGTGAATCCAGTGAGGAAAATAATGTGTGAAAAAACAAAAAAAAAAAATTATTAATTCCAGGAGTGTCACCTATCTACCTTCCCGCCCCCTCTCTCTCCTCCTCCCTCTCTCTTTTTCTGTGTGTTTGTACTAATGATGGCAATATTATTGAATTTCACTGGCTTCTTTCCAGAGGAAATTCAGAACCAATTAGTAGGGACTCAAATGCTTTATCTAACTTAGGGAAGATGTCTAATAAAACAGAATGGATGTTGGCTAGTGCAAAATTATCCTTTGATTCATGATGTCTGAGTCTGGACACCATTAGTTGAACTTGCTTTGTATGTGTTTCAAATAAGTACACATTCTTATAAAAAATTACAGCCTGCTTCTCTTATTCTTCCCCCAGTGAAAGTCATCATACAACAGAGGTTTAGATATGTGCAGTATATAATTTCTCTTAATTCTAATTACCTGCAAAAAAGGAATAACTACTTTTTGCATGATGCTAAAGCTTATATCCATTTTTTGTGTATCTTTAACATTTGCTACTTTATTTTTTAACAGCTATACAAACATACTTTGACGTTAAAAAATAAAACAAACTCTGCCTTTACAAAAGTACCCCTTCTTTGTAAAATAAATAAAAGATGAAGAGTAAAAATTGATTTTTCAAACTCTCAAACTTACTTCATTATATATATGTATACATATCATATATATTTAATTTTCTCTTTTCCTTTTCTTTTGTTGATGCATCCCACTTATACCTACTGGTGGATTTCACTGTGGCATATCCACATTACATACATAAAAACACAATTAGATCAATTTAAGTCCCCCATACGCTCCACCCTCTCTTTTCCCTCCCTGGTTTGCCTCCTTCTATCCTAACAGTCACCTGCTACTTTCAAGGAGTCCCTTTTTTTTCTCCTCTTGTTTCCAAATATGGAAGAAAACATACTTTCTTCTGAGTATGAATCTTATTTCTCTTAAAATTATAATCTCCAGAACCATGCATTTTCCTGCAAATGACACAATTTTATTCCTTTTTATGGCTGAATAAAACTCCATTGTGGGGAGTGTGTGTGTGTGTGTGTGTGTGTGTGTGTGTGTGTGTATCTTCAATTTTCTTTATGCATTCATCTGTTGATGGACATCTAGGCTGACTCCATAACTTGACTGTTATGAATTGTGCTGGGATAAACATTGGTATGCACATATCTCTAGAGTGTGCTGACCTGAATTCTTTTGGATAAACACCAAGGAATGGTATAGATAGATCACATGGTTGTTCTGTTTTTAGTTTTTCAGGGAAACTCCATGCTCATTTTCACAGTGGCTATACTAATTTACATTCACACCAACAGTGTATAAGAGTTCCTTTCCCCCTTCTTCCTCACCATTATTTATTGTTATTTGTATTCTTGATGATTGCCACTTTAACTAGAGGAGAAATCTCAGTGTAGTCTTGATTTGCATTTCCTTTTTTTAAAAATTTTTTTTATTGGTTGTTCAAAACATTACAAAGCTCTTGACATATCATATTTCATACATTAGATTCAAGTGGGTTATGAACTCCCATTTTTACCCCAAATACAGATTTGCATTTTCTTGATTGCTAAAGATGTTGAACATAGTTCTTGGCCATTACTACTTTATCTTTTGAGAAGTGTCCATTCACTTTATTTACCCACTTGGTGTTTGGGTAATTTGCTTTATAATGTTGAGGTTTTTTTTTTTTTAATTATTTATGTATCCTGGATGTTAATCCTCTGTCAGAAGAGTAGCTGGCAAAGATTTTCTCCAATTCTGTCAGTTGTCTCTTCACTCTGTTAATTGTATCCTTTGCTTTGCAGAAGATTTTTTAAATTTGATCTTATCTCATTAATTGACTCTGTCCCTTATTTCTTGAGTGATAGGGATCCTATTCAAGAAGCTTTCTGTTCCTTTATGTTAAAGTGTTTTCCTTAGTTTTTTCCTGACAGTTACAAAGTTTCTGGTGGCAAACTTCGGTCTTAAATCCATTTAGCGTTGACTTTTGTATGGGGTAAGAGATAGGAATCTAGTTTCATTCTTCTACATATGAACATCCAGTTTTCCTAGCACCATTTGTTTAAAAAATTGTCTTCTCCAATATTGTTCTTGACAACTTTGACAAGAATCTGATGATTGCAGCTGTGTGGGTTTGTTTCTGTTCCATTGGTATAGGTGTCAGTTTTTATGCCAATGACATGCTGCTTTTCTTACTATGGCTCTGTTAGTATAATCTGAAATCAGGTATTGTGATGATTCCTGCATTACATTTTTTGCTCAGGATTGTTTTGTCTATTCTGGATCTTTTCTTCTTCCATATAAATTTTCAAATTGTTTTTTTTTTTCAGTTCTGTAAAAATATCATTGGTATTTTGATGGAGATTGCACTGTAACTGTAGATCACTTTTAGTAATGTGGCCATTTTAACAATATTCATATTCTGCCTCTCCATGAATACAGGAGATTTTCCATTTTGTACAATTTCTTTTTTCAGGGTTCTATCATTTTCATTACAGAGGTCTTTTATATACTTGGTTAGATTTATTCCTAGATGTTTTTAAAGCTAATGTGAATAGAATTGTTTTTCTCAATTTCTTTATCAGCAAATTCATTGTTGGTGTAGAGAAAAAGTATGGAATTTTTTATATGTTGGTCTTCTAAGTAAAGGATCATATCATTTGAAATTAGGGATAATTTGATTTCCTTCTTTCCTAACTGTATTCTTTTCTCACAATTATTCTTTCCTAATTTCTCCTGTTCAAAATAGAATTAAAATTTAAAGTACTATAATTGAATCAGAGTGGTGTGAGTCTTTTCCATTATATTTTTAAAACATAGGACAAAAAATAGAGATTCAATCATAAATATATATATATATATATATATATATATATATATATATTCTCATATTTGACCAATATTCACATACATAGCCTGTAAAATTGTGTAGTTTTAAAAGGAAGTCTTAAAGAAAAAAAAAAGAAAAGAAAAAAACCAAACAAATAAGGAAGAGGAAAACCCAACAAAACTTGCATTTTTTTTTTTTACTTCTGCAAGTGTAGAAATAAACTTTTAAATAATTCTATCATTATGGTGTATAATCTAATATTCCATGGTCACGTGTGTAGTTAACATTTATTAAAGTCAATCATTTTTCTAGGTGTCCTAAAATAATTTATATTTAGCACAATATCTTCATAAGACAGATTTTATTATTATAACTGTTTTTCAAATAAGGAAATGGAGGCATATATAATATGGAAATGATTCCAGTAGTATTAGAAAGTTATGAATTAAAGATTTACCTCTGAAATTCTGAATTGAGAGCCTGCTCTGAATTATTGCACCATGGTTGCCTTCAAAGAGCAAAAGAAAACAAAATGGAGCAAATAAGTACATAAATACAACACAAGCCAATGAATGGAACTGAAAGATGAATGAAATGAGTTAGACTATTTAATCACTTACTTCTGAATTTTAATATTCTTTTGTTTCATGGTTCATATTTTCTAGATTATAAATGATTTTTATAAAAATGCATAAACCCCAGCATGTATTGTGTATCAATTACTTAAATAACTGACATGTCAACTTTTCTTCTGATCTGAGGGGATATTCATATTGAAGAATGAAAGCACATTTGCACAAATGCCTTTAAATATTAAAAATAATTTCTCTGTTTCACTACAGTATAATAATAGTACACATTTATTAGGTTTGGATATTTCAAATACTATTTTACACAACTCCTAAGTGCATTGTTCTATGAGAACATCAGGGTAAGGAAGACAGTTCTTTCTTCATATACTTCATTATTTGGATAGATATTACATATATATGGAAATAATATAATCTAAGGTGAAATGTGTAACAAAGGTATGCAAATATATGACATAAAAGTTTCATAATCATTGAACCAATCATCTTAGTATTATTCTGACTGCACTATTGTAGCTTCTGAGTTCTTAGTGTAGTTGAATAACTATCTGGGATAATAACCCAGATATTTAATATTCTTTATTGTTGAAGAATATTTTCACCAGTTATAGCAATCAGTATTGATACCTTTTTTGAGTGATAGTTTTAAAAATTCTTTTGGTATATTAAAAAGATTGTTCTATTGCCTAGCACATGCGAAGCCCTGGTTTAGATTCTAATGCTGGCAAAAGAAAAAAAAATGTGTTTCACTCTCTTCTGGTAATATAATTTTTGATGAGAAATCTGTAGTTATTCCAATTTTTTGTGTATTTTCTTATATGGAATATGCTACTTTTCCCCCTGAGGATATTTTAAAGATTTTCAGCCTTTAGTAATAAGTCTTATTAGTAATAAATCTATTTTTAATATTAATCTTTTCTTTTTGTTGATTTCTTTGACATGCAAATTTATGTCTTTCATTAAATGTGGAAAGTTTGGATTATTGACTCAAATAATTTTTCTTCCGATTTTCATTTACTTTTCCTTCTGGAATCCCAATTACATATACTTTAGAACTTTTAATATTTTCTTACAAGTAACTGAGGCAATCTCTTAAACTCTTTCTTTCTATCTAATATGTGCATAGTAATACTATAATGTACTATGTAAATATATGTTATAATAAGTGTATGGTTAAATAGCATTATTCTTATGATTGAGATATATAATATATTCCTTTTTATCACTTTTCTTCAGATTAGTAAATTTCTATTATCCTATCTTCAAATTCATTGAATCTTTGATATTATTCCCATTTAGTGTATTTTTAGATATTTTATGTTTCCATTCTGGAATTTCCATTTGAATCTTTATGTAATTTCTAAATTTCTCTGATATTTCTAGTATTTTATGAGTTAGGCATATATACATGTGTAGTTGTACATACCTAGAATAGCTTCTTGTCTAATAATCATAAGATCTACGTTATCTTAAGTTTGACCTAAAGATTGTCTTTACTTTCAAGAATAGGCAACATTTACCAATTTTTTTTGACAAATAGTTTTGGATTGTATCTTGAAAATTGTGCAGAGAATACCATGGGTTATCTGGATTCTGCTTCGTCTCCCTGAGAAATATTATTGTTTTGTTTCAGTAAGGCAATAACTTTATTCAGAATCTAACTGAAAAACTGTCTTGCACTGCATGCAGTAGGCAGCAGCCCAGATCTCAATCTAATTCTGTTTTTCCTTAGCTAGACTGTTTTGGGTCTTCTTGGTGCATGAGCAGTTCAAAGGCCAGTCAGAGACTTGAGCATATTTATAACACATCACTTTCTTATGGCAATGGTTGCTATGGATTCTGTCCTGCAGGTCATCAGGTCAGTTTTTAAATCTGAATTTAGTTGTGCTTGCTATGTGTTACAACTGCAGTCTGTTCTTAGAATAAAGCCATAAGAGTAAAAAAAAAAAAATCAATCCTCGCTAATTTCTTTTTTAAAGTTTCATTCCTGTCCAAAATATGCAAAATCTATCATTTACTCATTACTTTATTCAATAAGCATTTTTTTCCATTGCATGCCATGTCCAGTTGATTATGTCAGATCATAGAAGTAAGTTTTGGTGTAAAAAGATGTACATACTCAAAAACAAAAGATTGAGTATCATTGTATAGTATAAATAACATTAATAAGAATGCTTCAGATGGCAAATTCATTCTCACACAGATTTTCAGTTTTAGTTAAGATTTACATAGTTCATGTGTGCCCTTCTTGTAGGTAATTGTGAACTAATTGTGACCTCTTCCTTGAGATTATCAAAACACTTTATTCTGAATGTAATTATTAAATTAATATATTTTCATATTTATTGAATTAAAATATATTAGGAGTTCATGAAAAATTTCAAGCTTAGTAACTATAATAAAAACTTATTAAACTACTATGCCAGGCAACTTTGGAGTCATAACAGGTATTGATTAGCAAAATTCTTAGAGATACATAATGAATTTAATTCCAGAAGTCACCTACAATTGGTTTATGGTAGACTATACCAAAATATATTTTTATTTTTATTTTTTTAATACACACAGTATTGATTAGCAAAATTCTTAGAGATATATAATGAATTTAATTCCAGAAATCACCTACAATTGGTTTATGGTAGACTATACCGAAATATTTTTTGATTTTTATTTTTTTAATACACACAGTTTATAGATGCTTCTAAAATATTGGTTTCAAATATAAAGCTGCAAGTACATTTTATTGGTACCAATCCAAAATAAGGTTTGGTAAGATTTTGAAAATGTCCTCTTTTGAAGAAATCCTATTAGACATCATCCAAAATGATATATTTTCACTTGCCAATTTCCCCAGCATGACCTTAATTCCCATGATAGTATTTTCATATCTAGAATAACCTTGCAGGTATGCCTAATTAGAATAGAGTTTCTGGGAAACTCTAGGATAAGATCCAACAAATTATTATAAATATTACAAATACAATTACAGTATTTAAAGGTAGCAAAATTCTCTCTTGTGGAAATATCACAGTCATATGCTTTAGTTATTCTTAGACCTCTGGTCCCAAACACACTATCCATTTAGGGAGAAAAACACTTTCAATACTAATTTGTAGAAATAAAGTAAAAATGAGAAAGAAGCTTTTAATTTTGATTAACTTAGGCTTTTTTTTCTATACTTGTTTATGTATTTATAGAATTGTTAAATATGTTTAAGATAATGATTTAAAATAAGTTTTTACACAAGACATGGACTTTTCAAATGAACTTTCAAGAGAGATGAAATTTATTGAAATAAATTTTCCATTTTATTGGTATTAAATCACATTTTACTTTTGTTTTCTGATGAACTGAATAACTTTTCCTTATCATGTGAATGAGCATTCTTTTTCTAATGAGCTCTGATTGTCAATGTAAGTACAATTCACTTAAAGAGTTGGCAGATTGTTTCAGTAGAAAGTTGGATGCTATAAAAGAAGAACATGTATTGTGTTCCTTTATCTAGAAATTTTTATCAAATGTTTATCTCTGCATTGGAATCTGAATATCCCTAACAATACATTAGAAGATATATCCACTTAATTTTTTTCTACTGCAAAGTAAAAATGACTATGAAAAGTTTTAATGTAAAAGGTGATTTCCTAGAAGTAGATCTGATGGTAGATTTCCATTTGCTGTCGTGAAATAATCTAAAGTCCTATAAATTCATCTGGTTTTATGTCCATACCTTTTAGATTTCTCTCTTGCCAATTGAACTGTGCTATAAATCTAACAGCAATAATCTACAGGAACCACACACACGTTCTTTGTTCAATGAATCAAAAATTAGCACATTGAGAGAGCTAGTCTATCCCTTCCCCAACAAATCAATGACATTTACTACACTTTCATAATAAAATAAAAGTGGTGCTTTGAGGTTGAGCAGTATTTTCATATCTATTTATATATTATAAATAGTACCAAGCAGCCTATCTCTAGAGACAGAATAAAAAGACAACTACCAAATACTTTTTTACTAAAAAGAACAATTAAAAATTTTAAGAAGAGAAAAAATAAAACACTTTTTTGTTCCCAGATTTCTTTCTCATCAGATTGCCACTATCCTATCATCAACCTGTATAACTATGCAATTTAAAATTACTAAACCCAGGGAATTCTTATTACAATGTACTTGGGAACACAGTGTCATATTGGTGGTTTCTGAGTATTAGCAATGCACTTTAAATCTAGCAGGAAACAGGAAGTGAAAGGAAAAAAAAAAACCTTCAGATATATTCCACAAACCTCTAAATGTTCCTCAAAACCAGAGGAAAAATGTACATTTGTACATGTTTATCTATATCTACATTAATTTCTATGTCATCTATATGTAGATACAAATATGAATGTAAAAATATGCCATCCTTGGCTATACTTGATGCTCAGAAGAAAGAAGTTGTAAAGAAAGTGAACATTCAAAGTTAAAACCAACTTTGGTGTTATCTGTCCCCACAATTTTATGTTGGATGCAAGGATTTTAAGTTCCCATGCACAAATGAAGTTGTAATTACTTCCCTTTTTAATTAACCACTGATTTCAAACTCAGGAGAGCTGAGTAACTATTTAAAACATTTATGCCATAGGCAGCAGGAGCCATTGATGAGGAGCAATTAGGAAGGCGTTTTCTTTCTTTCTTTTTTTCTTTTTTTTTTTTTTTTTTGTATGGTAGATTTGGCTAAACTTGTTCAGCTTCACTGAAGTGCTCCATTTCAAAAATAATAATTACACAAACAGAAAAAGAATTCCCTTGCACGTGATCAGTTTTATAAACTGCATCCAGTTTTACTGTTCTCATGGTGCTCATCTTATGACAAGCCTTCTTAAACATTTTCAATGCCATATCTCTTTGGCAGCTTGGTGAAGCACATGGACTATTTCCCAGAATAATGTGGTTAAAAGCACGAAATAAAATATATAATATAGTAATAAAAGTCAATTGTGTCTAAATATAATGAAATTAATTTTAAAATAGAAAATTGAGTTATAGTTCAATCTGAGTTTCTTTATTAATATTAAATAATAAGCTCTAACAGTGAGCTTAATAAGTAATATAGTTTTGAAATAATGATGAGTGTATTGTGTTTTGAAATATCTGCAACAACTACAATAGATGATAATATCTGCGATTTTGGGTGGTGGTTAATTGACTACTAATCCTACTGTAGTTTGTTGCCTTCATTCATTATAGAAGGAAAAGTTAAATTTCTATTAGAGAGTAATTACTAAAGATACAACATTGTTCCTATTAAAGTTCATAGTCTCCTTAAGTTCTATTCACAAATCTGGTTAAAATTCTCTGCTTTACACCAAGTTATTATTAATACACTTTATACTTCAAATGAGAGCTGGCTCTGAATAATATATCCATTAATCATTAATTACTCAATTTTCACAACAACTCTAAAGTAGGAATAATTTCCTTTTACATATAAGCAAGTGGAGGTTAAAACTAGCAAGTAAGTCAATGACAAAACTAAGGGGCAAATCATCGATTTGAAAATGCAACATTTCAATTCATCTCTGTCCCTGACTATATAAGAAGCTTACTTCTACTTCTGTTTTACGGAGTGAATTCAGATAAGTGAACATTGTGGCTTTAAAAGAAAAAAAAAATCAGAACTAGAACTCAGGTCTTTGGAATTCCATTTAGTCATTCTCTCCCCAAATAAACAACAACAAAAAACTCCACAGAAATGAATGAACAAAAAAACACACATGCATAGCACCATCTGGTGATAGCTGCAATTCAAGAAACTATTCTCTAAATAGTCCCGAGATAGAGTGCCAAACCTCTGAAAACTGCCACTGTAGAAAGATGTTCTCAAGAGATCATAGAAGCAATTCCCCCATGAGAAAAGTCAATGATGAGTGGAATTATCTCCGTCTGCTGACTAAAGACAGTACACAGTAAGATTAAGCAATCTGAACAAAAGCCAGAAGGGTAGAAAAGTGCTCATTTGTGAGCATCAAGTTCATCTAACTAAAAAGCCATGCTGGGGCTTTGCATAGAGTCCCTTAAAGTCGAAGAGAAAATGGGTGAAAAAAAGTCATTTGATCATCTAGATTTCATCTGCATCTTGAGATTGAGTTAGGCCAGTGCTGCTAATGTACACCGATTAGCCAGGCAATCAACATACACAAGTACAGAGATTTTTAGGAAAAGTAAGTGTGATGAGAGTTGTATAGAAGCATGGAATCTGTGCCATCAAGAATTTTTGACAATTGACTTAAGTGTTGATGGTTAGAAAGGAGTCTATTAAGAAGAGATAAGCATATTTTGGTAAAATTTAGATAATATTACACATGAAGAAGAGGATATTAATGATTCCTATTAGGAACATTCAATCTAACATTTGAAATGATTTTGAACAACAGAATGAAAGTACAAGATTTTTCTGGAGTGTAGAAAATTCTATTTGCAGTCTGGGAGAATGGATAGAAAAAGAGAAATATAGGTGTCAGAAAACACTTAGAAAGACATTAGAAAATAATGCACAAAAATCATCAACCAAAGTTTTGGAAATGAAAAAAAAAGTTTTGAAAAAGAAATCTTTTTTAAGACATAAAATTTCTGTCTCCAGAAAAGAATTTATGTGGGGATGAACAAAGAGACAGTGATCAACATCAGGGATGACATCAAGATTACTAAGTAGGTTATCTTGATCTGTTATAAGAATGTTTCTGGTGATAGGACATGAAGAAGAGAAGCAGATGAGAGGTCATGCTATTATTTCTTGTGTGAATATGGTGAATTTGCAGGGACAATGGGAGATCTTCATAAATTTGTTCAGTAGGAATTTGGAAAAAAAAATCCTTAGAATTAGAAAGAGATGTTAGAATCAGAAAATAGTGATTTGGACATTATAGTCTTACAGAATAAAGACAAAAGTAAAAAAAAATTGGATAATATGGCAAACAGAAAGAGTGGAAACAAAGAGGCAAACAAATCCAATGATGGAAGTGTAGGGTATATCTTTAATGAGGTCAGGAGGAGAAAGGGAAGGTAACAAACATATGAAAACCTGCCATGGAGAAGACCTTGAGTAAATAAGTAATGACATAGGTTTGCAAGTAGGGGAAGAAACATCAGGAGAGATCAAAGGAGAAGCACAACAGTATTGTCATAGAATCAAAGCAAAGTGAGTCTCAGAAAGATTCTCCTGAACAGTGGCAGTTTTAAAGGAATGAGACCCAAAATGAGATTGTTGATTTTGGCAATGTGGAGGTCATTAAGTTCCTCTTAAGGTCAATTTGCAAGGACAGAACAATATTGCAGTAGGTTGAAAAATTAGTCGAAGAGGAGAAATTGGAATAAAATAGCTATATTTAATTCTTAGAACTGTTTTCTAGTTGAAGGTAAAAGTATGATTCTTAAAAAACAAATAGGGTTAAGATACTTTTTTTAGGACATAGAAGAACTGACCATTTTTAATGACCCTGTGTACTGGCAACAGATAAAAGCAGAAGAAAAAAATGCAGACAATAATTAGGCAAAATCCCAGGGGAGAAAAGAGGCCTAGAATTGAGAGCAAAAATATGGGAATCGGATGTGAAGAGTGTAAGAATAAGATGTCTATGGAATAAGGTGTCTATGGAAGGACACACCTATTTTACTCCCTTGGAATAGGTTTAACCCACTCTTCCTGGAGGTACTGGGATACACTGAAGGAATCAGGCTACCCGAATTGAGTGACCTACGTCAAATCATAAAACCAGCAGTAGACTATATTCTGTAGTGGTCTAGGGCTACAGAGGCAGACCAGGGGAAGTTCTGATGCAAACACTGGCTTCAGTTTTATTATTAGATTTCATGCCAGTGGGGAAAAAGTGTCAGCCTAGTATTATTATTAGAGATCAGGTTTCTCTTGATCTTTCCTACTCAGTTTGTGCAGGTCAACCATTGCCTCCCTAGAAGAGTCAGAGATATATGCTGTAAAAACCACTTGTTGTATAAAGTTTCACTTATCTTAAGGTAAAAAATATTTACAAGCTTACCTAACAATAGTATTAAATATACACTCTACTTTTATATTTTAATATTATACTCATATATATAATATATATATATATATATATATATATATATATATATATATATATATATATATATATATACACACACACACACCCATAGCATAATATACTCTTGCTCCAATATTTCAAAACTGTTCTGTAGTGCACAAGAGTTACTGAAATTACTAAGAATGATTCCTAGGGAATTAAAGGAGTCTCCTCAATGGAAAAACTTAAATAAAATTAGGGGATTGGATAAAATAGTGAGAATATGTTTCAGAGAAAGAAAAGGTACCAAATGCATAAATATAAAATGACTATCAAGCAATACCAAAGAGCCAATGCCCTGGTATCAGAAGCAAAGGAATATGATCTGGGTAAAATCATCTGGCCATCAGTCATAGTTAACCCATTTTATATTGTATACCAACTGATATTTTCATTTAGTAGAAATGTTCTTGTACTTTACATAATACCCACTGTCGATTCAGACTTTGTGTACATATTTTGGGGAAAATCACTCATTTTATATTCTGGTGGTGGTGGGATTTTAGTGATAATGATTAATTTTGGGTTCTCACTATTCAGGCCTGAGAATTACAAACCCTGGGTTCCCATGCCTCACTTTGGATGAGTGAAGAACATGTGACTCACATTTGACTGAGGTCTTCCCTGGGATTTTTCTTACTGTATGATGTGGATCTGAAGGAGAAGCGATTGTGACACAGGGTGCCATTATCAATGAAAGAGTCTATTAGAGATAACTGACAAAAGAGAATCAAAACCGTCAAGGTGTACAACCAGAACTCCAGTGCTTGAAGTTTTCAGATCTTCTCTGGTTCCTGAAAAGTGACCTTCATTTTTTTTTTTCCAAAGGACCTAAATACATTTTCATCTAAGTAATTTTGTGTTAGGGTTTTTGTCACTTATACACTAACTAAAATCTATATTGTATGGAATTCAGTTTTCATTCATTTTACCTGACTCTATGGAAATAATTGATTCAGTAATATAATCTATATTTATGATAATTAAGGTAGAGTAAAGGCTAATATTTGATATGGTAAATATCATTTTCAAATTAAAAATGATAATAAATACACTCCTAAAAGTAATATTTTAACCCCCCAAAATTACAAATGATACTTGGTGCTTTATTCCAATGTATCTTGCTGAATAACTACATAGAGAACAGTGTATATTTTTTCTGGAAGGTGTTTGATAATTTTTAACGTATTTTTTTGTTGTTAGAAGTAAGATGAATACATTCATATTGTTAAATCACCAGGCTCTATTCAAGTTTACATTTTTGTTGATTCAGAGAAAATTCAAAATGGGTGTTTCACCCAGAGATAATTACTATCTCAAATCTCATGTTTATCCTCCCAAATGATATCCTTCTATTTCCATATTTATAAAAATATTTAGAACTCTATGTATTTGTCACTATGTTTCTCTGTGTATTTTAATATAGATGTAATATTAAACCCTTTTCACTCATTACTATTCTTGTAAGATTTTTCCATGGAAGCAGACTTAAAATTAAATTATCTTTTTAAACCAAGTATTTTCCCCTGTAATATTGATATGTAAATAGTTTACTTAGGCCAATTACCTATTAATGGGCATCTAGGTAGAGTATGGATTAGTGAATAGTTGACCATATTTTTCTACTTGTTCCCAACAACAATTAAGCTGTCTGTTGTTCCTAGACCTCTGGCTTCTCTCTTATTCTTTCTTCTTCTCTTATTTTTTCTTCCACCATCAACATCACAAGGGACCAGTGTTTCATGAAGAACATCCCCCCATATATAGTGTATGACAAAAAGAAATAAAAAACTCTTAAGGTTAAGAATGAGAGCTAATCACTTGTTTAAAATAAATAGCAAATAACAAGAACTGGAAAGTTTTGGAAATAGGATTTGGACACTCATCTTTATTACTCTGAGATAACATCAAGGAATTCCTTTCAAAGTCTGGTGAATTAAATTTAAAACTTCCCATGCTAAGGTAGGGCTTGAGTCAGACAATACTGCCAATGTAATTGAAATGTTTGGGTTTCTCTTTTATGTCATAGTAATTTTGGGGAGAAGTTATCTGTAAATTGACTTTGTACAAATTTAGACATATCACAATTAAAATTGTTGCCATATATGTTTACACTTGAGATGGTAAATTAATTTAACCTTTGACAGAACTCATGGGTAGTAATAATTCTCGAGGTTCTCCTAAAAATAATGTGCACCAATATTACACTATCCATTGTGTGATGTTATCTAAGGAAGGAAATAGTAAGTCTGCAAATGCATCAAATGCTTTTTAATTGTGCTAAACAACTTAGCCAGGATGCAACTTCGTTGACATTTTCAGAATGTTGTTTATTTCTTAAATGATCAATAAGAACTGGTCTTTGTGTCCAATCATCTTGATAGCAGATAGTCAATATAAGCCACAATAGGACCAAGTCATGTCTTAAAAGCAGAGAACCAGAAAAACTAAGAAGCTGTGACCATGGCAACAGCAGGAAAGTTATACTCTGAAAGGTTGAAAGCATCTACTGTTGGTATTATTCAAATGCTATTTGTTAAACAGGGCACTTTGGAAACAAGGAATGATCTCTCATCAAACTTTAAATCTGTACCTTTTGCTGAAGTAGAACAAGTGCTAAATTCAAAAGATGGAGGTTCATTCTCCAACCAAACATCTTCCTACTCTAGCACAATTTCACTGTCTAGAGATGTAACAAGTTTTCATGAGAAAAGTGTTTGACAGCATCTCTGGAACTGCATGGTACTGAGTACTTTGGTTTCTACCTGTAAGGACCAGGCTTATATGAAATGTATGTAAGAGGTAAAATTGGCAAATTTTTTTGTAATAAAATATCTTTTAGACAAAGAAGTTATGGTAGACTCACAAAAATAGTAGTAAATGTCCTTTTATATTTTTCCAATCTAAAAAACATATTAAGTAAATTTATCCCAACCAGGGCAATAAGCACAAATCCAGATCACCAAGTTTTCTCTAAAAAAAGGTCAAAAAGATGTTGGATATTCTACACATCTTAAGTAAATTAAGTCACCTAGGAATCTATTTTATTTATGAGATATAAAATCTTTCTTTTATGCTCTCCTGTTTCAGATTTAATCTATGCTGTGTTATAGAGCTTGTATTATAAAATAAAGCATTTTATGAGTTGAACAGATGGTTCTGTTAATATAACACACTTGAGTTATTTAAACTTACATCATTGTTTATACAGAAGTGATCTTAAAAGCACCTCAATAAGGATATGAATAGCATATTTTAATTATATTTAATGAAATGTCAGAAAACCACACATTACCCAGAGACGAGTAAATTAAAATTAGCCCTACAATTTTCATAAATTTGAATTATTGTTGTTAGACATCTTTGATGTTTGTTGTATAAATAAGTTTTATTAAATCAAAACCATTAAAGATATCAGTGAGTATCCAAAATTTAAATATATGTGTTTTAAGGATAAATTGAAAAGTTAGTATTCTTTCTTTTTCATGCAAAAGATTTACTCTTTTGTTCTTAAAAAGAATGTGTTTCAACTAAAAATCAGGAGTGTGATAAACAAGTTTAAAGCTCATAACAAGTATCATATGTGGAAATAAACTTCAGCAAGTAAAATAAATGATTCAATAAATGAGAAACTAATAAAAATACTATGCCTTAAATCATATTTTTCTATTCACCACTCCTAATAGTGGTTGAGAGAATTGATGAAATATGAAGATAAAACTTTTCTCAGCCTTTCTGTAATTATTATTGTAAAAGAATTGGGATCTTGTCTAGCAACCTAGAGCTGCCATTCTTATGCTGTCTCTTAGATTAAGAGCTACAGAGGAAGTGCTAATAGATGCTTGACTCTCTTTGGGTCCTTCTTCTGCCTTGAAGATATACTTAATAATTAGGGAACCAGTATTTTCTAGTTCTCTGTAACAAGATCAGGAGAACACTACATGTGAAAAATAAGCATCCAACTTATGCAGACTTAAAAATATCAATCTGTTCATCTAATTATGTAATAGCATTATATTGTACTAGACTCTTTAAAGATCATCTCTCATGATGCATTGTACATCATTGTAATGCATATATATATATATATATATATATATATATATATATATGCATTGTGTGTGTATATATATATGCTTATAAATATGTTTCTCATTCTCTGTATATATATGAATCACTATGGCATCTGCAAAAAGAATACTATATAAGTAGTTCTAAGTTATGACTATTGTAATCATAGGTACAAGTTAAATCTACATTAATTTTCTCTGTCATGTTTATTTAAAACACTTTGTTCCAATATTTCTTGCCTTATTTTGGATTACTCTGTTTCATTTTTCTTTTATTAATTTTCTCCAGTACAATCACAGAAAAAAAAAAAGAATTAGTTTTGTTCTTTTGATTTTTAGTATTCTGGACCAGGACTAAAAATGGTTAAAAAAAAGATTACAAATATTTATAGAAAAGTTTGGAAGTCTAGAAAAAGTTGTTTAAAGCTTAAATGACTTTACTAGGTAATCTGTCCTAAATCTTTTTTGTTGGTTCTTCACCAAATGTTGCCCCCTTTTTAATTCTCAAGGTTTCTGTGTTGCATAAGAAAATTATAGAAATAGTGTACACTGAGGGAAAGGAAAAGGGGGTTCATCTCCTGACGATTATTTTAGAATTAACTGAGGGAACTTAAGATGAATTGTGAGAAGAAGGCAATTCATAGATTGACATAACAACTGTATAAAAATGTTTATAGAAATGTCACATGGAAGAAATTGTATAATTTAATTCCCCAATTCCAAACATTTAGGTATAGAAATCAGAGATGTGAACCAATGGAGTCAAAATATAAAGATGGCCACCTGGTTGTTAGGATAGGACCAGTATGAAAGTGGGCTGCTTCACAAAGTTTAAATTCCCTCACAGTAAGGCATTCAAGCACAAGTTGGACAGCTAAAAGCTAAAAGAAAAAAAAGCACAATATATCTGATTGTGACTAGCTTGGACTGCCTTTTGGTCTCTTCTAGTCACGAGATTATAATAAAATGACAGTGAGGAGTGGAAATAATATTCTGTAGTATATACAGTTTTATGTTTTCAAGACTAGTCACCTTTACCCCCTGGATTAGTATCTGATCGCTGCCTTTGTTTAGTTTTGCAAAACTTTCTAATATCAGTAATAAAATCAGCATTTGGATGAACCTGTATAGGAGAAAGAGAATAAAAATACATGGTTTGACCTTCTTCTTCTTCTTCTTTTTTTAAATTTCTAGATTATTTTTTATTTTTCTAAATTTCTAGGTTTTAAAAATTCTAATTTGTTATGTATGACAGCAGAATGCATTACAGTTCATATTACACATATAGAGCACAATTTTTCATATCTCTGGTTGTATACAAAATATACTCACACCATTCGTGTCTTCGTACATGTACTTTTTGTAGATTTGTGTTAGGTTCTTTTTGTTTGTTCATTTATTTTTTGTGACCAAATTAACTAACCAGAACAACTAAAAAGAGGAAAGGTTTATTTTGGCTCTTGGTTTTTAGATTTTTAGTCCATGGTTGACCAACTCCATTTCTCTTGGCCTGAAGTCAGTCATCATGGCACAAGAACACTGCTCACCTCATGGTGGCCAGGAAGCAGAGAAGAGAAAAGGGCAGAAGGGAAAAGATGAACCCTTCCAGGTCACACCCTTAGTGACCCATCTTATTCAGGGATACTCCACCTGTGTACAGTTACTACTCACTCTCTTTAAACTAGGACGACTGATTAGGTCACAGCTCTCACAATGCAATCATTTTATCTCTGATCATTCCTGCATTAACACAGGAGCTTCCGGGGGGGACACAGCATATTGAAAGCATAACAACTACTGTAAATATAATATTTATTATTTAGTCCTTATTTTTTTTTCTTAAAATATGGCATTAGCTGTTCAAATAGATTGGCTATGGTTCCAACTGCCAAAACAAAAAACCTCTACCTATTAAAAGAGAATAAAATCATGGTATTTGCAGGTAAATGGATGAAATTGGAGAATATCATGCTAAGTGAAGCAAGCCAATCCCCAAAAACCAAAGGCTGAATGTTTTCTTTGATATGAGGATGCAGATACATAATGGGAATGGGGTGGGGGGAGCATGGGAGGAATGGAGGAACTTTAGATAGGGCAAAGAGGAGGGAGGGGAAAGTGGGGGCAAGAAGGTAGAAATGGTGGTGGAATGAGTTAGACATCATTACCCTAAATACATGTATAAGACACGAATGGTGTGAAAATACTTTGTGTACATGCAGTGTCTTGAAAAATTGTGTTCTATATGTGTAATATGGAATGAATTGCATTCTGCCATCACATATAACAAATCAGAATTAAAAAAAAACATATTGGACTTTTTCATTTCATATTCTCAGTAAGTTGTTTATAAAGTACCCAGGTTCCAAATCAGTGTTTAAACTTAAGAGAAATGAAAGTACTAGGAAAGAAAACAGAGAGAATAAAAAAGACAATTTAAGTTTATATTTACTCCAAATATAAACATATTTACTCCAAATATAAATTAAGGTTCTCGAAGTAATTCTAAGATTTTTACTTGCTGGTCTTTTTTCCCTCCTGCTTTTTCCATTTTTTTCCTTCATGGTTCTTTATGTTTTTGTACCTTTCTATTCCATTAGGTCTAGTTTGTAAGCAATCCAGAATTAGAGTAAATATCAAACAATTGAATTTTGACCTCTCCTGGGAGTCTCAGGTGGGAAGAGTCCCTTTTTCACTACCCATCTGACAAAGGAGGATCATAGTGGGTCCTGGGGATAAAGCTAAAATAAAATATGATGTTCTAGACCTTAACATGTAAAGCATTTTCTTAACAGAACAATAGAGCTTTGCTTTTATCAAGTTCAAAGTATCTGAGAAGAAAGAAATGAGAGAATGAACTGCAGTTATAGCAGCATCTTCACTGACATGTTATTATTATCTAAAAATTTGTTCTTGCAGAATGATCAGAATGATGCTTAGGATAATGAAACTCTTCTTGCCATTATTCCTCTAATTTCTCCTTCTCCTTTAGTGTTCTCTTACTTTGAAATCTTTTGTAGGAAAAATCAAAAGTTACTCAAAGATGGCTTCTTTTCATTTATCTTGTGAAAGACAATTTAAGAGATTTGTGCTAGATATTCCAAAGTGAGAAAGGAGAAAAAGGGAAGTCATTGAATTGGAGAAGAGGCTAAGTAAAACATTTTTTATTAAATAGGCAATAAAGGTCAGTGTATATATCCAGAATATAGATACCCATGTTCCAAGTAAGTGGCAAACTTTCAAAGATCTATTGCTTTTGTTTGTGTCCAGGTAGTCTGGACCCCAGGAATCAGGGCATTTATATCACCCAAAGCCTACCATAGGTCTACTTAGAAATAAAGCAGA
Source organism: Callospermophilus lateralis (assembly GCF_048772815.1). Taxonomy (NCBI): domain Eukaryota; kingdom Metazoa; phylum Chordata; class Mammalia; order Rodentia; family Sciuridae; genus Callospermophilus; species Callospermophilus lateralis. Next base: position 40,901,984 of record NC_135318.1, read on the forward strand.
ACATCTACTTGCCATGCCAAAGCATAGTATAAATTTAAACAAATAAAGTGTTAGCAACAGGCAGGTGGTTGAAATAGACCTGTTTTTTGCCTCTATGTGCCATATAAACTTCAGGAGATTTCTTTCATAATCCTAAAACTGGAGAACTCATTCCTAAAGAGAAAAATATATTGAATTACTGCCAGTTGAAATGTTTATACATCTGCACTGGTCTCTTACAAAAATTTTGTATCTGTTCATTCATATTCATTATACCCATATTCTGTAGCTTAGGTTAATTTGAATAGTAGGTAAATCTCAGACATATCTCATTAAATACAATAGCCAGTTGTTTAATTACATATAAATACATGACATACTTTGTGTCACATCTAGATTCCTTTTAAGATTATTCAGAGGGAACTCCTTAGATCTCTCCCTGCCCAACTCTCTCACCCTCTCTCCCATTCTTTTTTTTAATTTTTTTGTTCACATATTTTTCTAATAATTATTTAGATTTGGGATATTTCTTGTTTAAAAGTTGTTTTGATGAGAAATTTAAAAAGTCATCTTAAAATTTCATGCTACCCTTTTTCCAATCTTCTGATTTTAAGATTGAAAGTATCTGAAACTTAGAGGATTTATTGACTAATAGATTTACCATTTTGAAATGTGAAACATTTTATATGTACAAATAAGGATTTTTCATAGTATTAAGTAATCAAAATAAAAAAAGAAATTGAAAAGTTCAAATTCAAGTCATAACCCTTTATTATAAATATCCATATTTATTTAAAACCCTTAGAATGTTTACTAATTTTATAATATGTAAATGTCTTTAAAATATTCTTTATTGGTAGGTGATTGAAAGAAGTAATTAAAAAAAGAGTGTGTCATTTAATGAAAAATTTAAAATTCACTTGATTTAGCAATGTAAGTGAATTAGAAGATGGTGGCTCTTGGGTGTCATCTGGTACTTGTGCATATCACCTTGGTTCACCAGGACTTGGAGATGGCAACCTGCTCCAGCATGTTTCTTTATCCCCTTGGTTTCTGTGCCTTGAAACAGGTAATTATAAAGCTCAGGATCTGGAACCATTTAAATAAGCTCAACAATGCACAAATGCTTAGCAGATAACTGTATTGAGACATGTTAGACCTGAATATGTCATGTTACTGGATTCTTCCATTGGGTTAAATGACCTTATGAGAGGCTCAATACAAACTTGATTCTATCTATTGTCAGTTGAATCACCTTTATACAAAATCTAAGAATTCCCAGAACCAAAAAAGGAACAAAAGTTGTAAGGAGAAACAATGCAGGACTTTCTAACATGGACTTATCTGAAATTAGTAGAAGAGTCAGAGAAAAATAGATTTTCAGGTCACATCTAGATTCCATTTAAGATTATTCAGAGGGAACTCCTTAGATCTCCCCCTGCCCAACTCTCTCACCCTCTCTCTCATTCTTTTATTTATTTATTTATTTATTTATTTATTTATTTATTTATTTATTTATTTATTTTGGAACTGAAGATTGAATCTGGAGGCACTCTACCACTGAGTTACATCCCCAGTCCTTTTAATTTATTTTTTTTTTTTGTTTTGAGACAGGGTCTTGCTAAGTTACTGAGGCTGGCTTTGAACTTAAAATTCTCCTGCCTCAGCCTTCCAAGTCACTGGGATTACAGGTGTGTGCCATGATGCCTGTCTTTAGATTCTCTTAACTATAACTGATAAAGTGCAAAAAAAAAAAAAAAACCAAACACCATAATTAACATTGCATCACTGTGCTTTATTAACATGCTATGGCAGGCTGGTAGAAGACTGGTTCTCACAGTGGGTGTCCTTGTCTAATCACAGCCATAGGAAACTGTTTGGGTTCAAGGTTAGAAAGGACTAAAACAATTCAAATGCACAGGAGTTTGAGTAATAAAATTTGGTAACAAATAAATTAATCCATTAAAGGAAACTATTAATTTGCAGAGGAAATAAAAATTAAACCATAGTCTATGGTTTTGAAAAGAGAGGAAATATTGAGAGAAATTCTATTCAATGTTATATTGCTCTTTTTCATACAGTTAAAAAAATATGACAAATATATTCTCACATGTGTTTTCCATCAGAGTTTTAGAACATCTGCCACCATTTATAAGCCATAATATTTAATGAGATAATCTTTTAAAAAAGAAAACAACATGACATTTTCTTCCAGGCATGTTGAGGATATCAATACGGATGGATTCATTTGAAGCCTGATGACCCATTAGAAGAATGATCAGACACAGTTCAGAGGAGACAGAACAGGCAGATCACACTGGAAAATAAGACTCCTTTTAATGTCAGAAAGCACATCAGCCAATGTTTATTTTCATGAAGGCTATTCCATCCAATTTTGGTCAGTTTTTATGGCCTCTTACGTTGTAACTTACTTAAGATAATCATAATTGTTGGTCAATATATGCAAGGGTGGCTAATTTGCAGGCCAACTCAGATTGATGGATGGTACTTGGCAATTTTGGTAGAAAGGGATTTTCAGGTCACATCTAGTTCAGATAGATAGACTATCATAATTAATTGTCAGTAATTTCCATGGTTACTAAGTAGAGAGAAGAGAAAGTGCTATCAAAGTTGTGTTATGGTTGTGTTTGTCCTCTCTTCTGATATAGAGAATGTCAGGTAGCTTATCATGATATTTTATTTTATTTACTCATATATTTAAATATTAATTCAATAAACTTTTTAAAAGGATGTACTGTGTGGTAGGAAGTGAACTAGGTACAGGGATTTGCTCCTACTTCATAGTTTGGTATTCAGTAATGCTACTAAAATGCTAAAAAAAAAAATTGGTTTTAATAATGTCATGGAGAGATACCCTCAGCACTGAAATCTTTCAGGAAGTGCTTTTGATATTTTCCTGCTTTAAATGTAGCCCCATTCTGACTTTCATCTACCTCTGATTTTTATGATTATTTTAGCATCTCTGTTACATTGAGGGTGGAAGTGATTTTTGAGGTTGAGGTGCTTGTCAGTGCTTTTCCTTCTGTCTTTTCTGGTGCTGGGTAAAGAAAGAACAAGTTTATGAAAACTCACTCCATGTAAGACTACTGAACGGAATCAATCCCCTAAACCAAGGGTCTCAGAATTCTTCAGTCAGAACCCCATGTTCCTAATAGTCCTCTAGGTTTGCTTACTCAAAATATAATCTGCATGGGAGAGAGTGTCCAGAGTAAGGTCTTGCCTCTAACCTACAAAACAGTGTTTCCCTGATGGTAAATTTGTGCTTTTTGATCCCAGAGAAAGAAGCCATAAGTATTGGAGGTCATGAGAAAGACTTAACTTGAAACTTGATATAGATCTTGATGAAAAAGAAAGAAGAAATATGAGGTCGAGAGAAAGACAGCATTTCGGTTGACAGGGGAAACAGAGAAGATTGATATTGAAGAACAGTTTCCTTCATTGTATGTCCTAAAGTTTACAGTTAAAGATTTATTAGGGATTATACATTTTAATGGATTTTTTAAAAAAGTGTTGGGGTTGGATTGTGGAGATATTTGAACAACATTATGGAGATATTTGAACAACATTGCGTATCATGATATCCATATCATCTTTAAAAAAATTTTTAAGGTTATATTTTTCAAAATGCCTCACATCACATCCTTGAGATAGCAGAGCTGAGCTTGGTCCAGAGGTCACATTTCTCTGGGAAGGTTAAATTTCAATACATGCTATAAAAAGCTAGGGGAATACATTGCATACCAATGACTAGATATATTTTCTTCTGGAAGGTTTAACAAAAGAGACTATCCTGTATCTTCCCTCTTTAAAAAATGGTATGTGCAATATATATTGGCATTTAATTAACAATGAAGAAGATGCTTGTATAAATGTATAAATGTCATGTCAACTTGAACTTCAAACTCTGAAATTTGGTCTACATGTAAAAACTGTCTAAAATTAGAAAAGAAGCAAGCAAGCAAAAGTGATAGCTTTTAATGATTCTTAGAAAGAAGAAACTAACTCATAATGAACCAAAATACACATTTATCAAAATTAAAGTCTTGGAATTTGTTTCAACTTTGAGGTCTTGATCTCTTGGACTTGAAATATTATGAAGAATACAGGGCGAGTATAAACAAGTTCCTTATGGTCTTTATGTTTCTAAAATCAGGATAAGAGTATAAATCCTTAGGGGGCATGTGTAGCCTCAGTTGGGGTTTATTGTACTGCCTTAAAAGGATAGATTAATTTATATGGTATGAATATTTGTGTCTAATGTTGTGACATTTATTCAATACCAAAGGAAAAAAATCACTCTTAGGATTCATGTAATAGTTCTAATTAATCCCACCTTGATTTGGCAGATAATTTATGGGACAGTAATACAGACCAACAAGCTTCCAATTACATATACACACAGTTATTACTTATTATTTCCATTTTTTCTGTCATTATTTCCTGAAGGTGTATGAATATTAAGTTAATATAAGAGGCTTGAACAAAATAGATTTATGGATGGAAATCAAATGACCAGTTGGAAATATAGGATTGTTTTGATTGAGCATAATTTTGACCCATTCCAAGATACTTTAAGATAAATGTAATTGAAATAAAGATTTTTTTTTACTGGACTTTGGTCATATGAATCAGGATTACACTTATAAAAAGTGTCCTTATTTCTATTTAAACAATGGATCTGTAAATACAGATCATTTCTGTTGCACTAGAATTAACACACAAACAAACACATACACCTGCATATATGTACTTTCAGATAGGTATCTATCTATTGTTAACTGCCCAGATATTTCTCTAGTAATTGCTAAAGGAATTGAGTTCACCAACCTTCTTCTAGTTTCCTAGATATTCTAAAATCAGACAGCTAATCTCACCCACACCTCACACACCAAATCAAGCAAAAATGGAAAGAACTCTTAAACTCTGCTTGTCTTTTCTATTCCTTTTGTAAAAGCTGACTGTTTATGTAAATCTAGACATTAAAATGTCAAGGGACTCTGAAGTCATTTTCACTGTCAGAGATGAGACCTGTCAAAGCATTATGACACACTTGAGCACTGGGACATGAATGGATAAGGAAGAAGTGCCGTTAAGGCTTTGCTATCAAAGAGGGCTGAATATTTCATGAGTCACCTTAGCTCATCATTTCTTCCTGGATCTGTAAGATGTGGGAGCTAATGTATAGTTAAAATATAGTTCTCAGTCATGAAAGAAAAATCACTCATCATCCTATACTATAGTGTTTAATCTGTATTTTTAACTTTAGATAAAACATTGAATTTAGAAAAATTAATGGGAAAATTTTCAGGATATAAATGACATTTATAAATTTTATAGTAGGTAATTTACATTATTAAAAAGGAACTCCTCAAGGACATATAATTACTTATACTTTCAAAGCATACTGGGTATATTATGTAGACTCAGCATGCTTCAGATGCAACTAATAGTAGCACCTTGTCAGTAAACTATATTTTTTGATTTAAACATGAAAACAGATGGATACCGGAGAAATGTTTGAAAAAACAATTCAAACAGGAAAAGAGAAACTTCCTACCCAATGTGGATGTATTCTATGAAACCCCAAGACATAACCATTGTTAAAAGTTTCATGTCTATTTATTAATTTACACACAAATATATTTCTCTCACTCTACCATCTATCTATACATGTACACACACACATATATATATGCATTTATGAATACTTAATGTTGATGAGATTGCCCTGTACATTTGCTTTGCAGCTTGAATTTTTCACTTATATGAAGAAGACCTACCCATATCATTACTTTAGATCTATCTCCTTTTAATGGTTGTGTAATATTCCACAAAATAAATAAATAAGGTTTAAGTGTTTTTAATTTTTAACTCATATAAAACACTTCAATAAACGTTCTGTGCATTATCTATCTATCTATCTATCTATACACACACACACACACACACACACACACACACACATTTTTCTCCATTAAGTGAAAACAATTTCTAAGAAAAAAGTATAACAGACAGTAAGTCTGGGACCCTCCTGTGACTGGCAGGCACCTGCCACAGCCCAGCCTCTGGTACAGAACCACCCCTTCCAACCAGCAGACTACCATGGGAAGTCAAGCCCAGAGGCCCAGATCCACCCACACAGGCCTGTGCAGGACCCAGGCTTACAGTAAGCCCAGGTTCATCCTTCCACCAGCAGGCAACCACCAAAGACCAGCCTCCGGCCCAGGGCCACTCCTGCCAACTAGTAGAGAGGCCAAGCCCGGCAGTCCATATCTGCCCACACTGGCCTGCGTAGAATCCAGGCTCACAAAAGGCTTGTGTCCACCCCTCCACTGGCAGACACCCACTGGAGCCCAGCCCCTGGCACAGGTCTGCCTCTTCTGACCATCAGAGTACTGTGGGAGCCCTGGCTCAACCCAGATCCACCCACACCAACTTGCACAGGACCCAGGTCCAGGGTAGGTCTGAGTTCGCCCCCTCCTCCCCACCTGGGAGCCTAAGCCTAAACCACTTCCATCTTGGGACACTGCAGTCATCACCATAGCTCTCCCGACGCAGCAGCCCCTAACTTTTTGACAACAGACAGGGCCTAGAAGCACCTGCACCTCAAAGCAGGCAGCCCAAACAGAGTTAGGCCCACCCCTTCAGCCCCATCTCTTTAAGACATTGCTTTCATCTTGGGACACCTCAACTACTATCTCAAGTTACCTTGGCTATTGCTGCCACCACCTTTATGCAGTAGCATACATCGAGGGACTGGAAGCCCAACATCAAGGTGAGGTACAGACAATCTGCACAGGTACTACAAGAATATAGGGTAGAAACTGTAATATCTCAGATCCATACTGCAAGAAAGGAAGACTCATGGACAACATGAAAAAATAAGGGAGGAAAGTGCCCCAAATAAACCAGGATACGATACAAACAGAACCCATGGATAGCAAAGTTGATGAAATGTCAGTGAAGGAGTTCAGAAAGTTCATAATTAAAATGATCTGTTCAGAAAGTTCATAATTAAAATGATCTGTGAATTAAAGAATTGACTGAATGAGCAAATACAGGCAAAAATTGATCACACCAACAATGAGGTAAGAGAACAAACACAGGTAGCAAAAGATGACCTCAAGAAAGATAGAAACTCTGAAAAAAAAAACAGTCAGAAATCCTTGAAATGAAGTATACAATAAATCAAATAAAAAACTCAATAGAAAGTATAACCAACAGACTAGATCACTTGGAAGAAAGAACTTCAGATATTGAAGACAAAGTATACAATCTGGAAAATAAAGTGTATCACACGGTGAAGATAGTAAGAAACCATGAACAGAACATCCAAGAATTATGGGATAGCATCAAAAGATCAAATATAAGAATTACTGGGATAGAGGAAGGCACAGAGTTTCAAACCAATCTCTTCAATGAGATAATATCAGAAAATTTCCCAAGCATGAAGGACAAATCGGAAAACCAAATACAAGAGGCTTACAGGACACCAAATGTACAAAATTACAACAGATCTACACCAAGGCACTTTATAATGAAAATGCCTAGCATACAGAATAAGGATAGAATCTTAAAAGCTGCAAGAGAGAGGAATCAGATCACATATAGGGGGAGACCAATTTGTATCTCAGCAGGTTTTTCAACCCAGACCCTGAAAGCCAAGAGACAGTGGAACAACAATACCAAGCTCTGAAAGAAAATGGATGCCAACCAAGAATCTTATATCCAGCAAAAACAAGTTTTAGATTTGATGATGAAATAAAAACCTTCCATGATAAACTAAAGTTAAAAGAATTTACAACTAGAAATCCTGCTCTACAGAACATCCTCAGCAAAATATTCCAAGAAGAGGAAATGAAAAACAATGATAAAAATCAGCAGAGGGAGGTACTACATTAAAGGAAAATCTAATCAGAGGAGAAACCAAGTCACATTAAATACCAAAAATAAACAAAAATGACTGGGAATACAAATCATTTCTCAATAATAACCCTGAATGTTAATGGCCTAAACTTACCAATCAAAAGACATAGGCTAGCAGATTGGATTAAAAAAAAAAAAAGACCCAACAATATGTTGCCTCCATGAAACTCATCTCATAGGAAAAGACAACCACAGACCAAAGGTAAAAGTGGGAAAAATCATACCACTCACATGAACTGCAGAAGAAAGCAGGGGTTTTCATCCTCATATCAAAGTAGACTTCAAACTAAAGTCAATCAAAAAGGACAAAGAAGGACACTACATACTGCTCAAGGGAACCATACACCAACAAGACTTAACAATTATAAATATATATGCCCCCCAAAATGGAGCATCTACATTCATCAAAAAAAAAACACAACTCTTCTCAAGTTCAAGAGTCAAATAGACCACAACACAATAAGTTTGGGTGACTTTAACACACCTCTTTCATCACTAGACAGATCTTCCAAACAAAAGCTGAATAAAGAAATTATAGAACTTAATAATGCAATCAATAACTTAGACTTAACTGACATATATAGAATATTTCATCCTTCAGCAAGCGAATACACTTTCTTCTCAGCAGCACATGAATTCTTCTTTAAAATAGAGCACATATTATGCCACAAAGCACTCTTAGCAATATAAAAAAGTAGAGATACTATCCTGCATTCTTTCATATAATAATGGAATGAAATTAGAAATCAATGTTAAAATGAGAAATAAAAGCTACTCCAACACCTGGAGACTAAATAATATGCTACTGAATGAACAATGGGTTGCAGAAGGGATTAAAAAAATTAGAGGTGAATGAGAACACAGATACAATGTATCAAAATCTCTGGGACACTATGAAAGCAGTTCTCAGAGGAAAGTTCATTGCATGGATTTCATTCCTTGAAAGAAGAAAAAAATCAACAAATAAATGACTTAACAGTACATATCCAAACCCTAGAAAAAGAACAACAAATCTATACCAAAAGCAGTAGAAGACAGAAAATAATTAAAATCAGAGCTGACATCAATGAAATTGAAACAAAAGAAACAATTGAAAAAAAAAAATGACAGAACAAAAAGTTGGTTCTTTGGAAAAATAAATAAAATTGACATACCCTTAGCCATGCTAATGAAGAGAAGGAGAGAATAAAACTCAAATTACTAACATCGATGATGGAAAAGAAAATATCACAACAGACACTACAGAAATACAGAAGATAATTACAAATTAGTTTGAAAACTTGTACTCCAATAAAGTAGAAAATATAGAAGTCATTGACAAATTTCTAGAGTCATATAATTTGCCCAAATTGAATCAGGATGATGTACACAATTTAAACAGATCAATTTCAAGCAAAAAAATAGAAGATGCCATCAGTAGTCTACCAACCAAGAAAAGCCCAGGATCAGATGGATACACATCTGAGTTCTACAAGACCTTTAAAGAAGAAATAATACCAATAATCTTCAGTGTATTTCAGGAAATAGAAAAAGAGGCAGCACTTTCAAACTCATTCTATGAGGCCAATATAACCCTGATTCCCAAACCAGGTAAAGACACAACAAAAATAGAAAACTTCAGACCAATATCTCTAATGAACATAGATGCAAAAATTCTCAAGAAAATTCTGTCAAATGGAATACAAAAACATATCAAAAAGATGGTGCATCATGATCAAGTGGGATTCATCCCAGGGATGCAAAGTTGGTTTAACATATGGAAATCAATAAATGTAATTCATCACATCAGTACACTTAAATGTAAGAATCATATGATCATATCAATAGACTCAGAAGAAAAAGCATTTGACAAAATACAGAATCCCTTTATGTTCAAAATACTAGAAAAATTAGGGATAACAGAAACATACCTCAACATCATAAAGGCTATGTACGCTAGGCCTCAGAGCAACATCATCCTAAATGGAGAAAAATCGAAGGCATTCCCTCTAAAAACTGGAAAAGACAGAAATGTCCTATTTCATCACTTCTACTTAACACAGTTTTTGAAACACTTGCCAGAGAAATTATAAAAATGAAATAAATTAAAGGGATACACACAGGAAAAGAAGAACTCAAATTGGCACTATTTGCTGATGATATGATTCTATTCTAGAAGACCCTAAAAGTTCCACCAGAAAACTTCTAGAACTAGTAAATGAATTCAGCAAAGTAGCAGGATATAAAATAAACACCCATAAACCAAATGCATATCATTGACAAATCCTCAGAAATGAAAATGAGAAAAACTACCCCATTTACAATAGCCTCAAAAAAAAAAACCTTGAGAATCAACTTAATGAAAGAGGTGAACGATCTATATAATGAAAATTACAGAACCCTAATGAAAGAAATCAAAGAAGACCTTAGAAGATGGAAAGATGTAATTTGCTCTTGGATAGACTGAATTAATATTATCAAAATGACCATATTACCAAAAGCACTATACAGATTTAATGCAATTTCAATCAAAATCCCAATGACATTTCTCATAGAAATAGAAAAAGTAGTCATGAAATTCATTTGGAAAAATAAGAGACACAGAATAGCTAAAGCAATCCTTAGCAAGAAGAGTGAAGCAGGTGGCATCACTATACTAGACCTTAAACTATACTACAGAGCAATAGTAACAGCATGGAACTGGCACCAAAACAGACTGATAGACCAATGGTACAGAATAGAGGACGCAGAGACTAACCCACAAAATTACAGTTATTTTATATTAGATGAAGCCACCAAAAACATGCATTGGAGAAAAGATAGCCTCTTTAACAAATGGCGCTGGAAATCCATATGCAACAACAAAAAAAATTAAACCCCTATCTCTCACCATGCTTAAAACTCAACTCAAAGTGGATCAAGGACCTAGGAATAAAACCAGAGACCCTGCATCTAATAGAAAAAAAAGTAAGCCCTAATCTCCATCATGTGGGATTAGGCCCCAACTTCCTTTTAAGACTCCTTTGGTACAAGAATTAAAATCAAGAATCAATAAGTGGGATGGACTCAAACTAAAAAGTTTCTTCTCAGCAAAAGAAACAATCTGTAAGGTGAATAGAGAGCTTACATCTTGGGAGCAAATCTTTACCCCTCATGCATCAGATAGAGCACTAATCTCTAGTGTATATAAATAACTCAAAAAAACTAAGCACCAAAAAACCTAATAACCCAATCAATAAATGGACCAAGGATCTGAACAGACACTTCTCAGTAGATGATATACAATCCATCAACAAATATATATAAAAATGTCCATCATTGCTAGCAGTTAGAGAAATGCAAATCAAAACTACTCTAAGATTTCATCTCACTCCAGTCAGAATGGTAGCTATTATGAAGACAAACAATAATAAGTGTTGGCAAGGACATGGGGGAAAAGTGCACTCATACATTGCTGGTGGGACTACAAATTGGTGCAGCCAAACTGGAAAGCAGTATGGAGATTTCTTGAAAAACTGAAAATGGAACCACCATTTCACCCAGCTATCCCTCTTCTCAGTCTATACCCAAGGAACTTAAAAACAGCATACTACAGGGACACAGCCACATCAATGTTTATAGCACAATTCACAATTCACAATAGCTAACCTGTGGGACCAAACTAGATGCTCTTCAATAGATGAATGGATAAAAAAATGTGGCATATATACACAATAGAATATTACTCAGCAATAAAAGAGAATAAAATCATGGCATTTCCAGATAAATGGATGGAGTTAGAGATGATAAAGCTAAGTGGAGTTAGCCAATCCCAAAAAAAACAAATGCCGAATGTTGTCTCTGATATAAGGTGACTGATTCATAGTGGCATAGGGAGGTGGAGCATGGGAGGAATAGACAAACTCTAGGTAGGGCAGAGGGGATGGAGGGGAAAGGAGGAAGCATGGGGTTAGAAATGATGTTGGAATGTGATGATCATTATTATCCAAAGTACATGTGTGAAGACAAGAATTGGTGTGAATATACTTTGTATACAACCAGAGATGTGAAAAATTGTGCTGTGTATGTGGAATAAGAATTATAATGCATTCCACTGTCATATATAAATAAAAAAATTAATTAAAAAAAAGATGACTACTAGGGAAATTCCTGAGCAAAAAAAAAAAAGTATAACATATTTTGAATTTTTAAAGAATTTAATCTCAAAGCTGTTGCACTCTTACAGTTTTACTAATAAAATATGACTGCTCATTTTGTCAAACACTTCCCAACACTGAATATTAATAATCTTCTTATTTGGGCTCATCTATTAGAACACATGTTGTATCTCATTTTAATCTGTATATTCTGGATTATTAAAAACATTGGCATTCTATTAATTTGTAAAGTATAGTTCTAAAATGCATGTACATGTTCTTTGAAATTTTAAATGGGATACACATTTTTTTTAATCTTTAAAGACTTAATCAGGATTTTTTAATCTTTGTATTATGTATGTCACAAATATTTTTCTAGTTTGTTACTGAATTTTGTATATGGTGTCTTTTTAATAATAAATTTAAAGTGTTTATGCATCCAGATCTGTCTTTTAATTGTTTTTAGCTTTGGGGTTTGGGTGTGAAGTTTTAAAAATTTCATTTCTGTTTACATGTATTAAATCTGAAATGCATTTTAAAGAAAACTGGTCAGAAGCATCTAACTTATTATTCCCCAGTGCACAGCTGCTTATTAGTCTGACTTCTCTGCCACTGATTTAGAATGTCAAATTTAACACCTAAGACCTTTAGGCCCGATATACATCATTCCCTGTTTTATAGAGCTGAGGCCTTCTGAGAAACTAAGGCAACATGAAGGCTCCCTTATTCAAATCCTGATTCTCAAGGGTTCTTCAAACACTTTCAAGGGAGAGAGTGGGTCCTCTCAGAGAGAAGAGGGACCAACATGCCTCTCCTGCACTCCAGTTTTATTGAAGATTCCCAAAGAAGTTTCTAGGGTATAGTACCCTGTTCTACCTCTTGAATTTGACTGACAGCAGGGTGACGTCAGACTTTCAAGTTTCCACTGTAATGGCAACTCTAAGTCCCCTTGGCCCATGCTGACCCATTCTAACTGGGCTATTAACCACATATTCTTACAGCTTTTATGGTTAGGAGGAACTATCCTCATCTCCCAGAGTTTCGGGATCTGTTCACAAAAATTTCCTGGATTCACCATGTGACCCAGCTATCCCACTCCTTGGTCTATACCCAAAGAACTTAAAAACGGAATACTGCAGCCACATCAGTCAGTGTTTATAGCAGCACATTTCACAATAGCCAAATTGTGGAACCAACCTAGATGCCCTTCACTAGATGAATGGATAAAAAAAACTGTGGTATATATGCACAATGGAATATTACTCAGCATTAAAAGAGAATATAATTATGGCATTTTCAAGTAAATGGATAAAGTTGGAGAATATCATTCTAAGTGAAGTAAGACAATCCCTTAAAACCAAAGGCCTAATGTTTTCTCTGATAAGTGGATGCTAATCTGTAATGGGCGGGGATGGGGATAGGAAAGATGGTGGAATGTGATGGGCATCAATACCTTAGGTTCATGTATGATTACACAAACGGTGTACCAGTAGTGAAAAATTGTGTTCCATTTGTATACAATGAATGGAAGAGGATTCTGCTGTCATGTGTGACTGATTAGAACAAATAAATTTAAAAAAATTTTAAAATTTTTCTGTATTCCTCCTATCGACATTATATTGGGCCTGCATTTCTTCTGCAGTTAACAGGTAGTTTTCTGAGGAATGTGACATATCCTGCCTGTTTAGGCCAGGCAGAGTTGCTGGTTGCATCTTGCATCTTGGAAAGAAAGCATGTGGGAGTTCAGCACAGTGGGTCCATTTTATAGGAATATTTTCTTAACTTCGTGTTCCCACCATCCTCATCTGTCTGTTCCCTGACACCTGTATCTATCCATTGAAACTATTTAGAAGATATTTATTGTGCACTGGGTTTCAGAAAAAAATTTGAAGAATTAGGGATATTCTAGAAACGTTTGAGCTAAAACAGGAGAGGTCACTTCCTTGAGGAGGGGAAAAGGAAGGAAGGAAGAACAGGAGCAGGCACATTTTGGTAAGGGCAGTTCAGAGAAAGGAAACAAAAGGAAGCCTGGGAGGCTTAAAGCAGGGTTCTGGAAGCCATCTGTGAAATACACAAGGACCTTCTCTCAGCATGGAAGCCAGGGAGGGACAGGCCTGTCATTAGGAACTTTCCATAGCTTTCCAAAGACAATAGATTGCCCAATGCACGTGACCTTCCTCTCCACTCTGCTAGAAGGGATCCTCATAGTAGTACTGGAGGTGGGTGTATCCCATTAGGAACTGAACGGCCCACCTTTATCCTGTTTTGGTGAAGAACATTCTATGGAAGTCCTTTGATGTTTCCCAATATAAATAAAGCAGGCAGAGCCCCATTTGATCCAGAAATTCGATTCATCTGATCAGCTTGCCCGTCCTGCCCCCAATTTTTTGAAGGGAGGGCGGGTATTGGAGATTGAACTCAGGGATGACTCAGCCACTGAGACATATCCTCAGCCCTATTTTTAATTTTATTTAGAGACAGGGTCTCACTGAGTTGGTTAGTGCCTCACCATTGCTGAGGCTGCCTTGGAACTTGTGATCCTCCTGCCTCAGCCTCCCAAGCTGCTTGGATTACAGGCATGCGCCACCACACTTGGCCCTTCCCTGTTTTTGAAACTACTTTCTGTGTTGTGTGGGGGTTATTTTGCCATTTTATTTCTCTTAGCTTTTACTTCTCAGTCCATTCCTCCCAAGGGAACCCCATTCCCACTGCCCACGCAGGATGTAGGCGGCAGTGGAGGATGTGCACACAAGGATTAGAGAGCCAGAAGGTTGCCTGGAGTGAAGGAGAGAGCAGAATTATTCAGGGCACTTCATTCATACTGAGGTCTTGTTCTCAGTATGACAGGAAGCCCCTGAAAAGTATAAAGAAAGTGAAATATTCAGACTTTCATTTTGAAAGATCTGTTTGGTTGCAGGTATGGAGAACAGATTTTGTGGGCAATGATGAGGGAGCAAGAATGAAATAGTGTGTCAGTTAGGGTTTTCTAGAGAAATAAACAACAGATATATGTAAGTATAAAGAAGAGGTACTATGGAGAAATGGGCTCATGAATCATGAAGACTGAGGAGTCCCAGGATTTACCTGAGATCAGACATCCACCTGTGTTTAACTCTCAGTGTTCAAACTGAGCTTCCAATAATTCTTCATTTATAGATCAGGTTTTCCTACCCCTTGCAGTGTTTTCCACATTAGGATCTTGTGAGTCTCTGCTCATGACACCTGCCTTTGCCTGTCTCTAATCTTGGGGCCAACAGTTTAGTCTGTTCTTATAGATCCAAGAAGCGCTGTTCATTTTTTCATTCTGTTTATTAGGGTGGTGTGGCCAACTTTTAAGATCAACTTTGCATACAAGAGACTGGAAGTTCAGTGTTATATAGGTTTGCTAGTGTCAATTTTAAAATGATAGGCGGAAAATGCGGTTGTTTTGCAGCATCTCAAAAATATGGAACTTAGTGTTACTACACATGTCAGTTATGTTATCTTTTACTATTTGTCCACTCCTAATGTATTTGACAATTTTCTGCAGGTCTGCTGTTTTTACCTCTGCTAAAGGATTATGTTCTGGAGTTGAATTTTAAACTATAGGGTATATCTCTCATGAGATTTTTCTATTTTAGTCTTAGGATATGACCCTTCCATAAACAAGATTAAATCTGAATTTTCTATGAAAAATTTGAGACTTTTTTTTCCTTCAAAGCTTAATCAGTGTGTTGGACAGATTTTAAGATGACTTGTATTTATCACCACCTCCCACACTCATACTCTTGTATCAAATATGGGTAGAACTACAGAATATGGCTAAGGTGACCAGAGTCACTTCTGTGGTTGTGTTACATAAGATTCTAATGTCTGTCATGCTAACATACTCTCTCCCTCGTTGATACTGATTAATTGGACATATTAGAGATACCTGTGTGGCATGGAACTCAAGGCAATTTTAAGCCTAGCTGACAATGAGGAAAAAACTAGGACCCTCAGCCCAACAGGTCCCTAAAGACCAAATCCTACCAGTACATTAGCCAGGAAGCAGATCCTTCCCAATTTGCTTCAGATGCGACTAAGCACTGGCCAGTGTTCTAATTGCTGCTTTTCAAGAAATCTTGAAGCAAAGAACCAGTTATGCCCTGCCTGGAATCCTCACTGCAAAAAAAAACTGTGAGATACAACACATGTGTTTTCTTAAGCCACTAGATTGATGGTAGTTTGTTATGCAACAATAGATAATTTAATCATAGTTAGCTTTTTTTTTTTCATACAAAGCCTAGACAGACATAGTCTTCCTTCTTTAGATAATAACAGCAGGATTCAAAGTATGATCTGAAAATATGTGAGGGAGAAAATCACAAAATTTCATATAGTATGCCTGTTTTCTGGGAAATAGTTTGTATGCATTAGTAAGTAATAGTGACTAGACTGCATGGGGAACTGTCAGGCTTAAAGAAGATGCCCAAATCAAGAAGGCAGACAGCTTGACAAGTTTAGTCCCTGCTCCTACAGGTTTTGCAACTGTGTGTAGCAAATGGCTATATCGATGGTTCCAACTTACCATGGTTCAACTAAAGATTTTTTGACTAATGGTCATGCAAAAGTAATATACATTCAGAAGAAGCCTTACTTTGAATTTTGATACTTTCTTGATATATAGTAAGAATATGCAGTAAGGTACTCTCTCTGGGGACTAGACAGTGGCAGCAAACTGAAGCTCCATAGCAGCCATCCAATCCCAAGGGTAAGTAAACAGCTGATACTCTACAGGATACTGTGTTGCCAGAATTTGGGGGGGTATTGTATTTGGTATTTTTACATCCTAACATATCTACAAAATGCCCATCTCTGTCACCTGCTTTTGGGGAGAAAAGGAAGTAATTACTATTAAGATGGAACTCAAGATAATTGCCCAGTATGAAGACAGAGATGGCCATCACTCATGAGTTAAGGATTTTGTAATCCACAAGCTCTACCATTCTAAAGGATAAGCTAATCAGTGATGCACTAAAAAATGTCAACATTGGTTAAATCCACTGTCATCATGAAGAAAAGAGCTGGGTTAATTGATGATATGCAAAACTTACTTGTAATACGAATGGAAGACCAGATGCTGGAGTGCATACCTATTAGCTTACTGACATGACAATCCCGGCTAAGAAGCTTTTGTTGCTGTTGTTGTTGACATGATGAAAGAGCGTGCCAACAATCCAACACATATGCAAATGGTTACAGCAAATCATGAGTGATTTCAGTGCTTCTAAATTGTCATAATTTTCACAAGGTGAAAGTCAGCAGTGAGGCATCAAGGGCCAATACTGGAGGTGATGAAAATTTTAAGTAAGAGCTGCATAAGATAATTGTGGATTAGAAACATTTATCATAGCAAATATTAAATGTCAGTGTAAGAGCTTGTTCTGGGAGTGTATGCCTGAGAGTACATATATTCTTCTAGAGTCCAAGACAATGCTGGGATTCAAGGCATTCAAAGACCAGGTAATACTGCTTAGGGATAGAATTGTTATGGGATTCAAATCAATCCTTTGAAATCTCATACTCAGAGAGCCTTACAGCATTCAAGAATGTGAGCAAGCACACACTCCCCATTTCTTTTTGCCCTGTCAAGAAAGCCTGCATGACATCAGTATGATTTGAAGACTGAATTTTGAACAATTTTACTCGGCAGACAAAAGAATACCATAGGCAGAACATCCCATTCAAGTTTCTCCTGATTGAAGACAGTGCTACAGGGCATCTGCAGCATACTGGTGATAAGCACCCTCAGGTTAACGTTGTGCATTTACCTCTGAACACAACCACACTTATCCAACCAGTGTACCAAGGTGCTGTGTTCTAAGCTTACCCTTTACACCAAACATTTGGTAGGTTTGTTCAAGTGATTGAATCTGGCCAAATGCTCTGAGAGTTTTGGAAAGATTTTAAAATTCTAAATGCTATCCAGGACATCACTGCAGCATAGGAAAAACCATACAGCCACACCTGATTAGCTTTTGGAATAAATTTTAAAGATGTGTAAACATATTCAAAGGCTTTAAGACATTTTTTGCTATTAATGATGGTACCATTTATTAATGCTTGGGAAACAACTAGAGTTATACCTCAATGAAGTAATTACTTATGAGGTTATTGATATGGAGACTGAAGAGCTTTCCAATGAGAAGTTGAATGAACTGGAGGAAAAAAGAAGTAAAACAATTGAGGCAGAGAAAGGAGAAATACTTAACACACCAAGAAAGGACAACAAGGAAACAGATGAAAGCCTTTGCTATGGTCAGCAGTGGTGTAAAGATGTTAGAAGAAATGAATGCCAATTATGAGAGATCTGCAAAAGCTGATAAGCAGATACAGGGTACTCTTGCTCGCTATAGAGAAATATATATGAGAAGAAACAAACTGTACAGTCAAAACTTGATCTCTTCTCAGTCATCCTGATGCCTTCTCAGTCATCCAGTATTGATATACCAGTGCCTGATTCTACCAGCTCTTCTCAAGCCTAATCAAAAGAGAGAGGAATTGACGACCCTGTCATTGTAGCATCATCATCAGCCAGAAATGAATTTTATCTACTTTTATTTCCATTTAATTTTTTATCTTTTGGCATACTGTGGATTGAATCCAGGGCCTCCTGCATGCTAGGTAAGTGTTCTACCACTGAGCTACACGCCCAGCCCCAGCATGTCATCTTAGTTCAATGCTTCAAACATTCTTATATATTTAATTATACATATTTAAAAAATTTTTGAGTTTTAGATGGACAGAATGCCTTTATTTTATTTATTTTTATGTGGTGCTGAGGATTGAACCTAGTGCCTCACTCATGCTAGGCAAGCGCTCTGCCACTAAGCTACAGCCTTAGCCCCCACACACCCCCACACAGATAGGCTTTGTGTTAAATGATTTTGCTCAATTATAAACTAATAATTTTATTTGTTTGTTTTTTGGTACCAGGAATTGAAACCAGGGGTGCTTAACCACGGAACTGCACTCCAACCCTTTTTAGGTTTTTTGTGTTTTTTTTGTTTGTTTGTTTGTTTTGTTTTTAATTTTGAGACAGGATGTCTCTAAATTGCATAGGGCTCTGCTGAATTGCTGAGGCTGGCCGAGAACTTGCAATTCTCCTACCTCAGCCTCCCCAGTCCTTGGAGGTGTACGCTGGGCTAATCTTCTGAGCGTGTTTAAGGTTGGCTCAGCTAAACTCTGAGGATTGGTAGGTTAGGTTTATTTGGACATAATGCTACCCTAAGTGGAAGTACTTTTATAGTAAGCAATTCCTCTCTGATTATTCTCATAAAGTAGAGTGAAGACATAAAGTGCCTCATTTGCTCAAATACAAATGAGCAGTTGTTTAGACAGAAAGGAATGGAATATGTAAAAAAAAAAAAAAAGGCAAAATCTTGGTATTGGATGAGTTCAGGATAGGAGTCAAAAGTTAGTATAAAGATCATTATGCATACATATGATTTATGGTGGAATAAAAGAGAGACAAGTTTAAGGTTTTCATAGTTATTTTTGTTTGTTGTGATTAAAAGATCTTCTAAGAGCACATTTTTGAAATCAGAATTTCTCCTAAAAATTTCTTCATATGAATAAAATCCAAATAATCAATAGTCTTTATTTCCTTTCTGTACTACAGTGTTTCTCAAACAATTTTGTTTGTGTCAAAGTTTTGTACAGTAGGGTGACTACAGAAAATGATGCACTGTGTATTTTAAAATCTAGAAGAAAGGATTTTGAAAGTTGTAACATAAATAAATAATAAATGTTTGAGGAGATAGATTAATTTAAGCTAATTTAAACATGATACCATAAATATATGCACTCCATTAATAAATATAATTTTTAAAACTTTTATTTATATGACAGCAGAATGCATTACAATTCTTATTCCACATACTGAGCACAATTTTTCATATCTCTGGTTGTATATATAATAAAGTATATTCACATCAATTCATGTCTTTATACATGTACTTTGGATAATAATGATCATCACATTCCACCATCATTTCTAACCCCATGCCTCCTCCTTTCCACTCCAACCCCTCTGCCATATCTAGAGTTCATCTATTTCTCCTATGCTCCCTCTCCCTATGTCACTATGAATCAGAGAAAATATTCAGCATTTGTTTTTTTTGGGATTGATTAACTCCACTTAGCATTAAGTCTCTAACTCCATCCATTTATCTGCAAATGCCATTCTTTTATTCTCTTATTACTGAGTAATGTTCCATTGTGTATATATGCCACATTTTTTTTATCCATTCATCTATTGAAGAGCATCTAGTTTGGTCCCACATATTAACTATTGTGAATTGTGCTCCTATAAACATTGATGTGACTGTGTCCCTATAATATGCTGTTTTTAAGTCCTTTGGGTACAGACTGAGAAGAGGGATAGCTGGGTCAAATATTGGTTCCATTCCCAATTTTCCAAGAAATCTCCATACTGCTTTCCATATTGGCTGTACCAATTTTAAGTCCCAACAAGTATAATTTTTACATTTTTATATATTAGGTTTAGAAAGAAATTTAATTAAAAACAGTTCACTGAACCACCACTCCCTGAGTCACAGGGACAGGACTTATTCTATAGTAAAGTTACCAGTCAGTCAAGTCTTGGTATTCCTCAGCATCTTGCACTGCATTTCCATTTTCCAGTGTGGAACATCAGAAACAAGGAAAAATACAGTAGACTACCTGTTGAAGAAAGAGAGCTAAGAATATTGGGAGACCAACAAAACATGAGACAGTATAATGCTTACATAGCATTTACTTTGTATTAGGTATTATAAGCAATCTACGATAAGTTAAATTATAAGGGAGGATGTTTAAGGTTATATGCAAATAGTACTGTGTCATTTTCTCTCTCTCTCTGTCTCTCTCTGTCTCTCTCTCTCTCTCTCTCTCTCTCTGTGTGTGTGTGTGTGTGTGTGTGTGTGTGGTGGGGATACAGGAAATTGAACCCAGGGGTGCTTTACACTGAGCCAATTCTCCAGCTCTTTTCATTTTTATATTGAGATAGTGTCTTGATAAACTGTGAACACTAACCTTGAACTTGGAATCCTCTTGCTTTGGTCTCCCAGGTTGCTGGGATTATAGTCATGCCCTACTGCTCATGGCTACTGTGCCAATTTCTATAATGGATTTGAGCATCTTTAGATTTTTCTGTCTGCAGGTGGTCCTACAAACATCCCTATGGATACCAATAAATAACTATTCTTGTTTTCTGAAGACTGTTTAATCTGTTGTTAACTCTCTAACAGCTCTCTTTCTTTTGTTTAGAATGGCTTGATATACCTTTAATATTTCTCAAACTCTTTGCCCTCATGAACCATTTGTTTTATGTCTTTTTGGTTATTTTTATATTCTCCCTGATTTTATATTTCCATTTGATACAGTAAGAATTTTAGCACACTCACCTGTCTCCTTTCTCCTCCGCTCCCTTCATGTTTATACTCTCTAGAATTTTATCTATGGATCATTATTATTTTTATATTATTTAATATTATTTTCAACACACTGAACTTTACCTATGCATTTGGTTATTCTTACACTGATTATTTCTTGTAGCAATCCTCAGAGTTTTGTCTCTTTTTATTTCTCCACCTTTCCCCAAAGTATTATCACTTTGTGGCTTAGAATGGCAAACTAAGTAGTAGAAGAACAGAAAAGGTGAAGACTGAATCAAAAGCTAATCAGTCCCTCTATGATTTTGTGATATTTCACTTATTCTGGATTCTGTGTTACCTATGTTTTACTACTATAGATATGGAACAAGGTATTACTTTCTCCCACGACTCCATACAGCCACTGGAGAGGAACCAGAGAGATACTAAAGTGTCTTGTAACCCTTCCCAGAGCTACTGTGCCACCACTGCCTCTGGTCTTGGCTGCAGACTCAGCCTCTTTTATCTTGCCTCTGTGGACTGTTCTCTCACCCTCCTCTGGAAGTCCCTGTGTTTTTATTGTTTTTCTTGCTATTTTATTGCCTTGGGATAAGAAATAATATTAATAAAAGGTAAAATCACTATTTTCGTAGAGATATAAAAGAGGAATACTTTTAAAAGATTTTATTCTACTGAGTGATGAATGAGGGAATCAGACAGATGTTTTAAGAGGTTTAAAAGAGAATGTGGTGAGCAGACACATTTAGGGATCAGGAATATTCCCATGAATATGCAAACAGAGTCCAACTGTTCCACAGGGAGGGACGCCAACTGAATCTCTATTGACGGGCACAGAATGGGCCCGTCTATGGACAGGAATTATTTTGCATTGTTATCAGTTATCTACAATTTAAAGTTCTAAACAGCTCCATAGAAACAGGTAACCCTGAAAGTTAAGTTTTAGAATTTTAAAAATGGATGGAAGCAGTAATATTATCCCTCTCTGGGTTTGGTGTTATTTCTACAGTTTCTACAAGGTTAATTCCTGGAGAGAAAACCAGTCATCCATGATGTTCAATCTCTTGGTAAATGGAAGATGAATTTCTGCAAATTTATTATTATTTCTTTTTTATAGTATAATTTTGCCCCTGCAAGTATTATGGAATAGTTTTTTTTTTTGAAAAATGCAAAAATAACAATATCAACATTTTTCATTGTCCTAGGGGTTTGAACTTTGTGTTTAAAAAAATTTTTTAAATGCTATGCCAAGTAATATTTTTTTTCTATTTTGCACTGACATAATATACTTTTTGACATACTATGACAATTTTGACTTACTTGTGTTAAATATCATATATTATGGCCTTAAGATTTTAGAGATTTTAAATTTAAATTGATATAATGTATATATTTTCCTAAGCTCAAAAGTATTTTAGCTAGGACTGGGGATAGAGCTCCATTGATAGAGTTCTTGCTTCTAATGCACAAGACCCTGGGTTCAAACTCCAGCACCAGAAGAAAAAAAAATTGTCTAAACAAGAATATAAGAATGATTAAATATTAATCTGAGTGGTATAAATTGTCTATAATCAGTTTAATGTCACATATTGAAAATCATCATTTGATATTTCAGTATTCTGCCTGATTGATTTAATGGCTTTGTACACACACACACACACACACACACACAAAATATGTATGTCATAAATGCTAATGATATTCTTCACTTGCTTGTACCTTTAGTTTTAGTCACTTAATGTAAATTTATTCACTTTATCAACTATTCACATGAAACCAGAATTTACATATATAAAAGAAACTTGTGCACATCGAAACAATAAATGTCACATCAGATTTTTAATAGGAAGAACAAATATTAAGAAAATAATGTGGTATACCAATCACGGTAATCATCTATTTTTTGGAGCATGACAAGAGGTTTAGAACGCTCCTTTGCGAGGTTGTTGTAAATGATTTCCTTTCTTCCTTCAAGTATCCTTCTCCATTCCCCATGCCCACTATTTCAAAACAAGAGAATGATAATGATAAAAGATCACTTCATTGAGTTTGTTTTTCTTTTATCTCTACAGCTTGGTGAAAAAACAATCCTTAAACAAGAAAAATAAAGAAAATAAGTGATATTCAGAAAGCCTAATCCAAAGATAGTGCTGACTTGATTTTTTCTTATTTAAATGCAAATACTTTATCTTGCTGAAACATTCACTTTCCATTTCAGAAGCAATTACTGACTGTGCACAGCTGTGCCCCGCCCCTCAATTGTCAATAATGTACTATTTCAACCATGGGAAAAAATTATTCTCTAACTGTTGTTGCCACACTATTTTTGGATGTATTAGCATCATCTTCTTCCATGTCACAGGCTTCACTGCACTCCAATTCCAACTGGCTCTGTGACGGCTATGGTCAATTGTACTCAAGGTACCTGAACGTAGGTAAAGTTTCTAAGGCAGGAATTTCTTTCCATTTTCTTTCCATTTCAAGCTTTCTCTGTCCACCTATCCTAAACCTGACCAATTCTACCTCCTCTCTTTCAGCTCTGTCAGTGTCTTCCTTATTGTTCTCAAGAAATCTTGCTTCAAGAAGTGTGTATAAATAGCACTTGCTTAGTATAAAATTCATTATGTCTGCTATTTTTGAAAAAAGAAGACATACTGAGGGGGACTGTGAATTTTGAGACAAGTACTCATCTGTAGCTTTTTATATGTTCCTCTGGAATGGCTTTCCCAAACACCAGAAGATCCCCAGTGTCATTGGATGGTTAAAGAAAGAAATTAGTCTCAGGGACTTTGAGTTCTGTCTTCTAAGTTGAATTTCCAGGGAGGGTGGAAATGCAGAGGAAAATAAAATGGTTTCTCTTCAAACTTATTAAAAAAAAGAAGAACAAAGGATATACAAACTTGTAATTTTAATTAGGGCACTCTTTGTGACATGAAAATCCACAGAATAGGTTCTTGGAGATGACAAGGGCTTCCAGAGAGGCGATTGTGAGTGAAAACTGATGACAGTGACAAAGACGAAGCAGTTTATGTTCTGGATGAAATTTAGAGTGCCTTGTTTTAGCTTCACAGACTCTCGAAGTGGCAGCAGCGTAACACTATGTCAACTTAGTTTCTAGAGCCAGATAGTGTTGCTTTGACTCCACACTCCACAACTGCCTCCCTGGCTGACTTTGGTAGATTTCTTATGATAATCTATAAAGTGGGGACATTAATACTAAAGGAAAAAAAATGCACAAAAGGGCTTGGTACATTGTAAAGTCTTTACACATGTATTATTACCACCATCTTACAAGGGAGAACATTTAAAATGAGAAAGGTCAAATAGTATACTCAAGCAGGTAAAGCTGGTATGTGGTCTGACGAGTACAAAACCCAAGTGTTTATAATCACCATCTCCAGTGGTTCTGGAGTCAGACTCTGGCTTCCACCTACCAACCAAGCTTTCAAGGGTATTATTAAATCTTCATAAGACCCAGTCAACATCTTTGAAAGCTGGGTGATAATATTTCAATGGTCATCCTGATCTGCTACTTGAGGAGTAGTATTAACACAGTGGCTTCAATTAGCAATCAATTGGTGCTCAATGATTATTACACTATGCTATTTCAGGGGATTTTGCAAGGTTAACTATTTTCTCAGTCATTCAGTTTTGTCAATATAAATGTTGTTTCTTTAATCAACTTACCTTATTTTCACATTCAGATACATATTTTCCCACCATCTTTCTTGCAACTTAATCTTACTGAATGCCAAGTTAGTTCTAAAATGACAATGAATAAAATGACATTTTTTTTAAGAGAGAAGTGAGAGAGAGAGACAGAGAGAATTTTTAATGTTTATTTTTTTAGTTTTTGGCGGACACAACATCTTTGTATGTGGTGCTGAGGATCGAACCCGGGCCGCACGCATGCCAGGCGAGCGCGCTACCGATTGAGCCACATCACCAGTCCTAAAATGACATCTTGAGTAGCAAATTCTGTGGATATAACTTGCCTTGCTTGGAACATGCCGTTGTTGTTGTTGTTGTTGTTTTAAGTAGGAGTATTCAGACAAAAAGCACAACCAAGATTGGGATTCTATTACATTCTTCAAACAGATGCCTTATAGGATACACTCTTTTCTGTTTTGTTCTAATAATACCTTGGATTTCCCCTTCTAATAATACTTGTTCTCTGCCCTTTTATTAATATCTGGAATTTGCCACCTTATTTTATCTTTGGAAAAACAGTTGTTATTGGCACAGATAGGAATGACTTTACCCCTAAACTAGTTAATATGACTCTGTGATACCAAGATTGTTTGATCTCAAATAACACAGGTAGTTTCACCTGTACCTCTGCAATTCTCAAGGTAATTGTTTCTGCAGAACTAAGTCAATTGTTAGTAAGTCACTGGTGTTCAGGAAATTTTATCAGTAAGTGGGATTTTAACAAAATAACATATGGTTCCTACCTTTGAAGATATTATTGAGGAAACAGGTCAAGGAGCCTTTATTTTTGTTTATTACAAATAAGGGGAGAATAATAGTTAATAGATATCTTTTCACCTGGAAAAAAAAAAAAAAACAACTAAATTTAAGAGGCCAGTGGGATAGGGTTGCAGAGGGAAGAAAAAAGGATAAACTCTTGATTTAAGAT
Source organism: Callospermophilus lateralis (assembly GCF_048772815.1). Classification (NCBI taxonomy): domain Eukaryota; kingdom Metazoa; phylum Chordata; class Mammalia; order Rodentia; family Sciuridae; genus Callospermophilus; species Callospermophilus lateralis. The sequence continues at coordinate 40,928,077 of NC_135318.1, forward strand.
TGGTAAAAAATATTTGTGAATAAAAACTTTAAAAACAAATTTAAAAGGATATAGATGAACAGAAGAAAGAAGAAAAAGAAAAAGAATTTAGAGAGTTAGGAAGAACAATATGCATAGATAAACAATGCATAGAATGTTTAAAGTATGTGTAGGGTGGGGAGAGAAGGAGAGTAAATTTTTATTTAAAAGACAATGGCAGAAAAAATTCAATTATTGAAGAAAAGAGTCCACAAATTTTAGAAACCAAGATAACTCCAAGGATAATAAGAAGAAGGAGGCCGGAGAGGAAGAAGAAACAGAAGGGAGGGGGAAAAAATGAGGCAAAGCTTCAATGTATTTTCTTAACTTAAAAAATACAAAGAAAAAAATATTTACAATCAAAGAAAAAAAATACTTTGAAAGGAATGGCACCTAGACAAAGAAATATTTATTTGAACAGCAATCTAAAAAGCCAAAGGTGGTTGAATAATATCTTCAATGAACTGAAATAATATAATAATCAACTTAAAAAATTTTGTATTCTGGAAAAGATTTTTAAAGAATGACAGAATAAACATGTTCAGGAAAAAGAAGTTTGTCACTAGCAGATATTCATTAAAGAAAGAAAGAACAAAAGTGATACTAAATGGAAACTCTGCAATGAAAAAAAGAAGACGGGAATATTTAAATGTTGACAAATTAAAACACATGTTCCAAGTGAAAGAGTATTAATCATACAGTACTTCCTAAAATCAAGATTGGATTAAAATGACAACAAAGTATCATTTTCAAGAGTAGAATTATTGGAAATGAAATGTTTTAAAGCACCTTTTAAAAAATGTGTTTTGAGTTGTTGATGGACCTTTCTTTTAATCATTTATTTAAATATGCAGTGCTGAGAATTGAACTCAGTGCCTCACCATAACTCCAGCCCTTTGCTTTTTTTTTTTATTACCTGGGATTGAACTCAAGGGTACATGATTACTGAGCGACATCCCCAGCCCTATTTTGTATTTTTATTTGGACACAGGGTCTCACTGAATTGCATAGTGCCTCACTGTGGCTGAGGCTACTTTGAATTCACAATTCTCCTCTTAGTTTCCCGACTTTTAAAGCACTTTTAAGAGAAGAAGATAAAAGTTTATTTAACTTCAAGGTTTGATAAACTGGAAATAATTGTGTGCTTTCTAGATAAACACTAATGGAATAGAAACAGAATTTATAACTTTAAGACCATGGTGAGACTGAAAAAAAGAAATGATAAAAAAAATCACATAGTTTAAAAAAGGATAAAGAAACATAACAGGTGCAAGAGATATACAGAATAAAATAATATTTTAGATTTACTCTTAAATATAAGTATTTACCTAAATGGAAAAAGAATGGATATATGCTTCAGTTAAAGACAAAGATTATCAAATTGGAGGAAATGACTTCAACTACATGCTATTTATGGGACACATCAAAAACATAAAGATACAGAAGAGTGAAAAGTTAAAAAAAAGGAAATATAGATTATGATAATATTATAAAAATGAAGTTACTATATGAATATTAATAAGCTATAATTTGATGATACATTACAAATATTATCATGAAGAAGGAAATTGATTTCATGATAACAAAGTTTTATCAGGTAAATGTATCATTTTGAAATATCTGAATCTAATGGCATAGACTCAAAAAGTGAAAGTGAAAATTGATGGTAAAGAGAAAAAACAGACAAATCTACAAATATAATGAATTACCTAATATAATCAGTATTAGAGACACAAAGAATTAGTGAGAAAATATATTAACAACAGAGTTCACAGACATGACCTAATCAACACTACTATGACTACTGCAGTATATATTCATTTCAAAGTTAGAAATATTTTTAAAAATTATCAAAAATAAGGGAAATTTAGTAAAAGGAAAAAAAACCTCTTCAAATAGTACATTTATGCTTATTCAAGCACAAAAACTTTTAAAACAAAAATTCCTTCCGAAGTGTGTGAGAAAGTGTTAACATTGCAGTTTCTCTCTGGGAGCTATTCACTGGCTCTGTTTTATTGAGCTTTTTCTTTATTACCCTGTTTTAATGTTATTTGCATATCTGTCACAATATGTGGTATCATTTTGAGGCAGAAATGTGAAGACAGCTGAAAGTAATCACTGATAAAGATACTGTCATAAAAATCTCATTTTTATGTCATTTTGGAAAAATTACCCACAAAGCTAGGCCAACTTGAGTTTGAATCATGACACCCTTGCTTGCTAATCTCTATCATGTAGACAAGTATCTTTTATCTCACTTAGCTTCCTCTTCAGTGTTATATGTAAAATTTGGATAATAATAATGACTCTCTACTCTCCCCTTCACTCAATAGTTAGGTCAGTACTATACCTAACACACTTACACACCCAAAGTGTACCTGTGTGCATGTGTAAACACACACACACACACACACACACACACACAAATATACATTTGGTGATGATAGCTGTTACTGTTATTATTATAATACATCCCGTGTATCTTAAACATAACATTTTATTTTAAATATGATGAGTTTTATTAAATTATAAATTTAGTATCAACTTGAAATTCAGGAGGAAGAAAAAACTATTTTAAAATAAACTTTCAAAAGCAAGAGTTCAGATGTTAAAACTGACTCCCAAAGGCAATGTCAAGGGTTTTCCATCACTTAGGTCATTAAAAGTCGTCTAAGACTTTCTAGTCAATGCAGAATGATGCGATTCTGGGTTGTCAAGGAGATGAACAAGATAACCTAAATGCCCTTTCCATCCTTAAAAGCTCTATGATCTTCAGTTACATAAATACTTTTTTCTTTCTCAATTATTTTTCCTTTACCATTTCTATTTATCAGATTTTAGTGAAAATTGACAGATTTATATTTTTATAACTCATCTACTCAGTGATAAGTTTAATACCCTCTTTTAAATGTACATTAATATTTTACATTATTTTTCAGAGGAGTTGGTTCACTAGTTACTTCTTAAATGTATACAAAACCTGAGTAGGAAATTTAGTTGCTTATACTAAAAAATAAATCTAAATGCTGCTTCTTATTACTGGCATAATTGTGGATTTGATTTTATATGTAGTTTTTTTCCAGTTTACACATGAGAGTCCTTCTGTGACTTTTCTTCAAATATTTAACATCATTCCCATCTTTCACTATTAAGCTACTGAAGTAAGACTTTAGGTTAAGGCTGTACTCTCAAGGCTTACCATGGATCAAAGGCATCTTGATATAGAAACAACTGACCAAGAAGTATATAAAAGTCAACTAGGGATAGCATTTTTTGAAACTCCAGAAAATACAAGAAGACCTAGCAAACATTATCCAGTATTCCAATACTTAATCCTTTTTATAATCCCATAAAGCAGTTATTTCTATTCCCATTTTGCAGATGAGTAAAAACATAGATACAATGCACACATTCTCTTCAGAATGAGGTTGGAAGCCTTTGGGGTATCATGCATTGAATAGTTGAGGGAACATTATTTTTTTGTGTAGCATCAGCATGTGTAAGTCTTTTCTCCTATTTAATGAACTCTTTGAGCTAATTGTGACAGTTCGGTATTAGTCTGTTTATAGTGCTGATAGCAGCTACTGAATGAAATAAAACTTAATTCTAATTTTAAGAAAAGATCCCAATACATTAGCTTCACTTTGCAGATAAGCTGGATCACATTTTGTACCCACCCATAGTGTATATATCAAGAAAAAGAATAATATCCATGCAATATGACAAGTTATAGCAATTCATATCTGAAAACTGAAATGTGTTAATCACCATAAGAATGACAAATTACCCAAGATATGCCCTATGTAAATATAGAGTATAAAACTAATAATAACACTATATTATACAATATTATGTATATTGTATTGTGTATATGTATCTATATATATATATAATATTGTGTTTATACATTATATATACTATTCCATACTACTATAAACTTAAATCTGACTACACAGTTACAATTCCTTGGAAAAAATCCTTGTAGTCTCCTCACTATTTAAATTCTTTAACTTATCAATAAACTGCATAGAATTATTCATGCAGCTTTCCCACAGACACTCTTTCAAAGTCACATTAAAAGGTCGTTATTTCCAAGGATTTTATAATTATTAACTATTTAGCTTGTTAAATGTTTCTCTGAAGGAAAATCTTATCTCAAGGTCATGACATTCAACAACAAAAAAGTTCAGGTAAGTTTTCAGACTCAAAACTTTCAAGTCATTCTCTAAAGCTTCCTAATTATAATGCAGATTATTGTACTGGTAGCTGATGAGTTAATTCACCCAATTTTAACAGTGTATGATGAACAAAAGTGTATTGAAGTGCCTATTATTTTGAACTTCTTAATTCTGAGCTTTCTACAAAACCAAGTTCATTAATCAAGATGCCAAGCAGAAAACAAGCTAGATTTGGGACCTCTAAGTTTATAACCCTCTTTAAGAAAATTAATATATTAGGCAAAAATTCATACCCACTTAAAAATAAAGTGTTAAGGATATGTGATAACAGATTACAAACTGCTTTTAGTACCACAATATCGTAAGACCAGAAAATAATCTAAAATATATTTATAATGTTTAAACTTTTTATGAATTATCTATTTACTTCTGTAATCCTTTTAAAAATATTTTAGCTGCATGCTCTTTCATTTTATATGATAATTTTAATGTTATTTTGTATTAAAAAAACAGAAATATACTTTTTCTCTAGCATTATCAAAAATATTTTTTCCTATTTTTGGTATTTGGAAAAGTTTCTTTCATATAACAATATGTTACAGTAAAGAAAGTTACATAAACTTGTAGGATTGTGGTTAAATTTGGAAATGGCTATTATTTTTCTTTTTTTATGTGACTTGTTAAGAGTCATGCAAACATTCTGTAATATCTATAGGTTTGTGCCTTAAAAAATTGAGTTACAAGAAATCCTATTATGTTATGCTATTAGTAAAGGGTTGAATTATGTTTCCCAAAAACATATTCTCAGTTCTAATCCCTGTTACCAGTGAATATGGGCTTAGTTGGAAATAGATAAAAGTATATGTAATTCAATTAGAATGAGGTCCTCCTGGATTATAATGAGCCCCAAATTCCATGATAATTTCTATGCTTTGCATTTGAGTGTGCCCCAAAGGCCCATGTACTGCAGGTTTGGTCCCTAGCTCAGGGTTATTGGAAGGTGGTAGGAACTTTAAGAGGTGGGCCTGGTGAGAGTCTTCAGGACATTACGGGTATAGACCCAAAGTGCATTGTGGGAACTTGGTGTCTTCTTTCTCTTTTTACTTTCCAGGCCATGAGCTGAGTGGTTTTGCTCTGTCATACACTCCCATCATGATGTGCTGCTTTGTTATGGGTATAATAGCAACAGACCAAACTGATCATGGACTGGAACTTCTGAAACTAGGAGCCAAGATAAACTTTCTCTTAATTAGAAAATTTTCTCAGATATTTATTATAGTAGCAAAAAGCTGGCTGATAGAACTAGTGACTTTATGAGAGAAAGAAAAGAAAGATTTAGACCCAGAGACCCAGAGAAGACAGACGCTAAAGAAAGAAAGGCACCTGAAGACTGAAGCAGAGATGGGAATGATGCAACTGCAGGTCAAGGCTTGTCCAGGACTTCCTGGACTCAGCCAAAGTAAGAAGCAGCAAGGGAGGATTCCTCCCAGGAGCCTTCAGATGGTAAAGGACCCTGATGGAATCTAGATTTGGCCACCCAGCATCCAGAATTATGAAAGAATAAAATTTATGGTTCAAGCACCCAGTTTGTTGCAATTTGCTTTGATGACCCCAGGAAGCTAACACATACATACATGCACACACAAACATACACATACAGACACACACAGGCACATCTTTAACACCAAGTGTTGTTTTAAAAGATGTCTTTGATATATTTCTCATTTAGGATAAGGAGCCTATCCTTCTTATTACCCTCCCTTTCAGAATAGGCTGAGTTTAGTGACTCACTTCTAAAGATTAGAATGAAGACAAAGTGACAGTGTGAGACCTTCTTTTTCTCTCTCAGATTACTATCTCTGGGATAAACCAGATGCTGGACCATAAGGATGCGCAGGCAGTCCTGTGAAGAGGACTATGAGATAAGATTCCAAGGCTTCCTGCCAACAGCTGTGCGACTGAGCCATTTTGGAAATGCATCCTCTGGCCCCAGTCAAGCCAGAATACACAGCTAAACTGTTTCTGGACAACAGCTTCACAGTCTGTGTGAGGGAAGTGCCTGTTGTTTTATGGAACTAAGTTTTGAGTAATTCATTATGAAGCAACAGAAAACTAATATTCTGAGTATTTTTCTGATTCAAAAGAATTGTCACTTTTCAACTTCCAATAAGAATTTAATGAAACATTTAATTTTATAACTCTGGTGATATATTTTCTACAGACTAATTTCTGGCTCCATATATTTTACACTTTGTTTTCCCTCTACTTCCCACGTGTTTCCAAGCATGGATGCTGCAGGGCAACTTATAAACACTCACACATATAAACTCTTGTCCTAATAGAAATACCTCTGGAAGCCATTGCCATAACATGATAGATACTTGAACATGTGCCACAGGGAGTGTGAATCACATCCAAACCCAATCTAAATATGTACCCAAGTCATTCACCACTTAACTCAAACTTGCAAGACACCAGTTGCTACTCCATTGCTACCATATATGAAAATAGAGGAGAATGATAGGAAACAAAAGTGGAGTCAAACTGTACTTCTACTTATGGTTAAAATTCCTCACTTTACAAACTACAATAGCATGTGATGAGGTGAACAAATTACTAAAGCTCCTTCCAGAACTCAGAAAGGGGGTTTTCAGATGAGCCAACCTAAAGCTTAAGTTTCTTTACCTCCACTATATATCTACTTTTGGGCCCCAGATATTTAAAAAGCCATATGTTTTAATCTGTATGTATTCAAAACAAGGGTGGTATTTTATTCATTGATTAAGTTTCTAAACACTGTGAAGATCAGTGTGGGGCCATTTTCATAATTTTGTGAAAATGAGAACACCAGACTTAACTAAAATGCCAAATGAACATTAACTGGTGCTTTAAATATATTACAGCAAGCTTTGATTCTGATAAAAATAACCATCACAGAAATGAGCATGCCAACTATTTGTTAAGACTCATTTGCTTTTAATTGTTTTCTGCTGAATGATGAAGTATAGAAAAGAAGAAGTGCCATCTGCTAGATCATATTTTCAAGAAATGACAAAGAGCTGCCCATCACCCCCTTTTCATTATGCTACCCTCAGCATTAACATGTGCATGACACCAGATTTACACAGGAAGGAAAAAGAGTGGAATAAAAGAGGGAACTAAGTCTGTTTGACAGTACAAAGAATATACAAAAATGTATCTACTAATCAGTAAAACTAATGTTTGATATATATTAAAATATCATGGTTGGCTAGTTCCATGTTAACAAAACTCTTGGTAGCTTTTTGTGAATGGTCAAAACAATAAAAAGGCTGAGCAGAAAATCAACAACTCTTCTTGGACAGACTACAGAATAGAAGTCACAGTGTAAACTGCTGGAGGTTGAGTAGAAACTAATTACAAAGGTCTGAGGTGGGGGGACCTGAACTTTTTGTGAATTTTACTTCCAGGATTCCTACACCAGTGTTCATGGTAAGCATCATAACCCCCACACCCGCCAAGCTTTCAGTAGAGAATTGAAAAGAAACTGTGCTGAAATATGTTCATAAAAACACTAGTTCATTTTGAAATAAGCCAAGAGCAATCTATGGCAAGGGTTAACCCTCAAGAAAAATACTTTGTTGGAGCTTTGAGGGACATAAGGGAACATTTAGACACCTCAAACCCCTCCTGTCCTTTCCATCTCGCATGGGGGAGAAAAAGAAGGGCTAAGTTACTCTATTGAAGGTCACAGTTCTAGGGAATCTGGTTTGTTAAAAGAACAGAGATTTAATCACAAGATCATACCACCACTTTACATGGCTACCATATAATAACAGTGAATTCCAAGGAAGAGAACTGCAAGACACAGACTCTACGGAGAAAGGAGTTTCTAGGAAAATTCAAAAACAACAGGGAAACAAAAACAAGTATGTTAAAAATTGAAGCCTCTGACACCTACAGTTATAGCAAACACTGTGCATGTGAGGAATGCTAGAAGAAAAGAGTAAATTAAACAGAAATATATGAGGTAATAGCTAAAATTTCCAAAAAAAAAAAAAGAAAATAATGCTAGAACAAAAGCACAGACTCAGGAAGTCCAGAGACAAACCTAACATAATAAATACAAAAAACCCCCTGCATACATGCATATCATATTCAAAATGCAGAAAACAATAAATAAAGGAAAACTTTACAGAGAACAGAGAATAAAAAAATCTTACATATAGAATAAAAGGTACAAGAATTAGACAGATTATCCTTCAAAAGCCATGCAGGTAAGAAGAAAATGAAAAATTTTAAAGTGCAGATTAAAAAAATAATAAAAACCCCTCTAGCCTCCATTTTCATGTGTTTAGCAGAGAAGTGAAGGAGAAGTACAGATTTTCTCAAAAACAAAAGAACAAAATACAAACCAGAAAAACCTAACAACTTGAGTTGTTTTTCCCAATAAAACTGACTTCCAAGAAATATTAAAATGTTCTGCATATAGAAGCAAAATTACATAGGTTGGAAATGCAGAAAGGCATAAGGAAGGATTATTAGAGAATACACAAATGATTCTGAGCTGACTTAAGAGAAAATTATTCTCAATAGTGAAATCAAGGATTTGTTGGTTAATTATAGCTATAGAGAAGTGAATAAAACAGATAGCAATGTGTGGGGCAAGAGAAGAATGGGGAGCACTGTGTTATAAGGTTCCTGTTTACTAATGAAGTCGTGGAGGGTTGAGAGTATTCAGATTAGGTGCAACTGCATACTGCACAATCTACCATAACTACTAAGGTCAATTTGAAAAGAAGTATAATATATATGTTAAGAAAGAAGTGCAAAAGAATAATATAAAATGTTTAATAAAAACTAGAAAAGGCAGGGGAAAAGGAGAGGATTAAAAAATAAAACAAAATTTAAAACAAGTACATGGAATAAAAAGCAATTTTGAATAAAGCAGATAACTCAATTTTCTGGATAATTATATTAAACATGAATGCTTTACAAATGCTAATTAAAAAGGCAAAGACTGAGAAATAAGAAAAAAAATCCATCTATATATCATCTTACTCTTTATGTCATCTTACTTTTTGTGATCTATTTATACTTTTTTTTAAATTATTTATTTGTAGAAGAACACAATTCACTGGGGTTGGGGATCAGTGGTAGTATGCTTGCCCAGCACCTGTGAGGCACTGGGTTGGATTCTCTAGGAACATAAAAATAAATAAGTAAGTAAGTAAATAAATAAATAAATAAAGTCGTGTGTCCATCTACAACTAAAGAAAATAAACAATAAAGTAAAAAGATACAATAACACTAAAAGATATCTAAAATAATCATATAAATTTTAGACAAAACAAGAAAAATTATTAATAAGGAGATTAAATGATGATAAAGAGATTAACTCCTCAAGAAGGCATACCAGTCCTTAATGTAGGTATGCCTACAAGAAAGCACCAAATTATGTGAGATAGAAATTGACACACCTGCACAGAGAAATAGACACATTCATTATTATAGTTGATGGCTTCAACACATCTCTATCAGAAATTGACAGATTGAGCAGACAGAAAAATCAGTAAGCAGATAGTTCAATTGAACAGCACCCTCAATCTACTGGATTTAATCATCTTTAAAATAATTCATCCAATGACAAGAAAATACACAGTATTCTCAAGCTCATTTGGTGCATTTACCAAGCCAGACTACATTCTCAGTCACAATATAAAACTTAATAAATTAAGGTTAAATAAAATAATATGCTATATAAAATATGCTTCCAGACTACATGGAATTAAAGTAGAATTCAGTAACAAAGATTGTTGGAAAATCTCAACATATTTGGAGATAATACATGTCAAAGTAATGGGCAGGTCAATTAAAGAACATGTTTTAAGAAAAACAAAAAAATAACTTTGAACTAAAATTATAACTTAAGATTTGGGGATGGTGCTAATGAGACTTCATAGAAAAGGGAACACTTATATTCTGTGGGTAAGAGTATAAATTAATAAAGTCACAATGCAAAATAATATGGAGATTTCTAAAAAAATAAAATTAAAACTACTAGTAATCCCTCTCCTGATGTATGTTAAAAAGACATTGAACTTGTTCATTGCAGCACTATTCACAACCATCAAGAAACAGAAATAACCTATTTGTCAACGGATGAATGGATAAAGAACATGTGGTGCATATATGTAAGGTAATACTACTGAGTCATAAAAGGAGTGAAATTCTAACAAGGAAGATGAAACAGGAAATTAGGAAGTTAAGTGAAATAAACCAGGCACAGAAAGACCTGCACCACATGATCTCACCTACATGTAGAATCTAAAAAAGTTGATCTTACGGATGTTGAGACTACACTGGTTAAAGTAGTGGGAGAGATGGATGGGGGAAGGATGATCAGTGAGTACTAGGTTATAGTTAAATAGAAGAATTTCTGGTATACAGTTGCTTAGTAGGATGACTATTGAGAACTATAATGTACCGTACATTTCAAAAAACTAGAAGTAAGGATTTTGAATGTTTTTACCATAGGAAAGTGATAAATGTTTTAGGAGATAAATGTGTTTAATCTGATTAAAGCATTGCACAATGTACACATGTATCAAAATCTCACATGGTACCTCATTAATAAATATGACTTTTGTGTTTTTATGTATCAGCTAAAAATAAACCTAAAGTAAGTTTAAAAGAGAAAAGGAAGAGACACCAGGGTTATATGAACTCAGAGGAAAGGCCACGTAAAAAAGCAACAAGAAAGTGACCATCTCCAAACCAAGGTGACAGGCATAAGGAGAAGCCAAAGTTGCCAATATATTCATTTTGGACTTCCAGCATCAAGAACTGTGAGAAAATAAATTTATGCTTTTTTTCTTTAAAAAATGGAGACTGTAGCAATAACAATACTTATAGGAAAATTTATAGTACTAAATGAAAATATTAGAAAAAAGAAAGACCTAAAATAAAAAAAATCTAAGATTCCACTCTAATAAACTATAGAGAGTGCAATATAAATCTGTGGGGAATGGAAGGAAATAATTACTAAAGAAAAGTCCAGAAATAGATGAAATTGAAATCAGGTCAATAACAGAGGAAAAAAAATTTAAAAATCATTTTTTAAAAAATCCAGACTACTTTTTAAAAGACACAGCTTACAACTCTAAGAAATAAAAGAAGGCTCATTGTTCTTGAGCCTATGGATGTTAAAAGAATAGTACAATGTTAATAGTAAGCCTATGCTCATAAGTGATGACTTGTAGTAAAAAAAAAAGCAATTCTTTAAAAGATGCAACATACTAAAATGCGTAAGAGGAGAAATATAACATTTTAACAGACTTATATCTATTGAAGAAACTGAGTCTTTAAAAACCTCTCAAACTAAAACTTTAGATCACATATTTTCACTTGAAAATCCTAGTGAACATTTCAAGAAAAATTTATACCAATTTATAATATCTTCCAGAAAATAGAAACAGAATATTTACTAATTCATTCTATGAGGCTAGTATCACACCAATAAAACTAGAAAAAAATAGAGGAAAGCTACTGAACAACATTATGAACATAGTTGAAAATATCAACAAAATATTAGTAAATCCAATTCAGTTAAACAGAGTTTTAAAAGAATTATGCATAATGATATTTGAATTTATTTTGAGTATTTATTTCAAGAGAGGTCTAGCCTCCAAAAGTGAATTATCATAACCCATCATATAGACTGGCTAAAGAAGAAAAATTATACAATTACATAAAAGAAGAAAAGTCAAGTGACAAAATCTAACACTCATTCATAATAGAAACTCTCAGCAAACCAGAAATACTGCTGACCCTCCTCAATTTGATAAGAAACAATTACAAAAACCTACAGCTAATATCATTCTTAGTGGTGAGAAACTAGATGTTTTTCATCTAAGATCAATGAAAAGATAAGGATATTTTCTTACTCCTCTATTTACATTATACTAAAATCCTAGCAAATGAAATGTGACAAAGAAAGGAAAGAAAACACATATAGACTGGAAAACAAGAAATAAAACTATTGCGGCTGGGGATATACCTCAGTTGTTAGAGTGCTTGCATTGCATGCACAAGGCCCTGGGTTCTAATCCCCAACACCACTAAATAAATAAATAAGAAATAAAACTATCTTTGCTTGCAGATGACATGATTTTTATATAGGAAAATTTCCCAAAATTCATAAAATTCACTTGAAACTAACAAATGAATATATTAAGGATGCAGGACAAAAAGCAAATATACAAATATCAATGCTTTTCCATTCGGAGGTAATGAAAAAACAAAATTTGAAATCGAAAATGTAACCATTATATTATAATAAGAAATTATATAATACTTCAGTATAAATCTTAGAAAATATACATATAATCTATAGAAGGATAATAACAAAACTCTGATGAAAGAAAGATCATAACAAATGGAGAGATATTTTGTGCTTTGTAAAGCAATACACAAGATTATTGGTTGGTCAGTTTTTCTCAATTTGATCTGTAGATTCTACTAGGTCATAGTCAAAATCATAGTATGTTAAAATTTTCACAAAAAAAGTAAAAATATCCAGAATAGCCAGCACAAAATTGAAAAAGAACATCAAAAAGCTGATATTGCCCACTGTTTTCAAGCCTTGCTATAACACTTCAGTAAGCTAAATAAAGTAAAATATTTTTGAAACTTGCAATATAGGGAAATAAATTCAAGCACATCAAAGGGTATATCATCTATGTTTGTTTGAGAGTGATAAATATATGCTTGTATACACACATATTTTATTACTCAATTTACATATTCCTCTCCCACTCAATGTTTCAGTCTACATAGTTTCTGAAGAAATATAAGATATTCTTAGTTAAACTAGAAAAACAATAAAACTTTTCAAAGGAGCCTTAAAATACTCTGAATTGAAAAAGAACATCTAGAACCTCAGAAGTCAAACTGGTGAGGCAATATCAGCTTTGGAAAACCATTAACTAAATTGTCAAAAACTGCTTATTTAAACTGATCAGAATGGCCAATCCAAATTTCCTTACAAGATAAAAGACATATTCATTTTATTATTAGTTAGCTTCTAGTAAGTGATATAATTATTAGAATAATTTGTCAACTCTTACTGGACATTTTTAAAAAGTCTTTTCTGGTAAAAACTTGAAATTTTCATAAAGTGGAGGTGTCTATTTGCACATTTCAAATAAGCCATTTGTTGAGAGATCTCTTTTCTTTGTAAAAGAAATACAAGAATGCTACCAAACTGAATATGAGGAAAGATTTGTATCAATAACAAAAATAAAGCACAATTCTTGGTATTCTAAGAAGAATAAGCCTACTGGATTCTCATTAAAATAGTAGGATGCTGTAATTATCATGGCATTATGGGTATATTCCTCCTTTTTCTGCTGTCACATTTCAATTTTCTTATGAAGATAGAAATTCAATACCTACGTTAAAAAGACATTTGTCCTTTGAAAGTGAGCAATTTGTGAAGACTCAGATGGAACAAATGTAAGGTTCTAAGCTTGGTACAGTGCAAATGAGATTGTAATTGAGAGGAACATAGTTTTACAAGGTTCTTATACTTTAATTATTTGTAGTCATTTCCATTATAATCATTTCCATTTGCTAATCTTAATGACAATGGTTCAGAAAATACTTTATAAAGAAGCCTTCTATCTCTTACTTCAACCATAATAACGACCCATAGTCTTCTGAGAATCCAAATCTTTTCTTGGGTCGAGAAAGTATAGTGATCATCTTTCCAGGGTAGGATTTTGTTATCCACATTATATATGACAAACAACAGACCTACTCCTTTTCTTGACTTACAGATCAATTAGTAGGATATACTACCTACCAAAGGGGCAGAACTAATGATCTACTCCACATAACTTAAGAGACTGATGGAAATAGCTTTCAGGTCCCAGTATTTTCTAGCAAGGACAACTTCACAATGATGTGATTGACCAAAAAAAAAAAAAAAAAAAAAAAAAAAAAACCAAGCAAATATTTTATACAACCCTAAAATTATACTCTAATGCACACAGATAGCACAGAAAGAAATTAACCAAATTATATTGTTAAATTGTGTGTGTGCACACACACATTTATATATATATATATATATATATTAAAAAAACACTGAATCCTACTATTATGCATAAGTAAAACGCACAATTAAAAACAGTTTTAAAAGGACACATTGGAAAGAACAACAGCAATTAGACACTGATTATCAAACACTGAGTCTCAGGTTATAGTGTTTCTAGCTTAATACCAATTTTCAGTTCAGCAGTGGACATACCATGAGCACTACTATTGCAATTTCCTATTAAAACAGCCTCTTCCAAAGGCCAGCTGATTCTCTGCACATTCCATTCCAATAAACACAGGTTTAACTGTACTCCTTAGCACAGCCTTCAGTCACCCCACACAATGAACTTCCACGGTACATTATTATGGTCAAATAGAACGACTGGATGGAGTTCCAAATCCATGATTATTTTATTACTGCTATTTAGACATTTGTAAGACAAGATCACTGGGAGGGTAATCTAATCACATATTTAAAGTTTCTGCTGGAGGGCTACTGTTGAGGAAAGGGTTGGACATTTCCTTAGACAAAATTAACAGCAATCTGCAATTTCCTAAGCACAATTTGTTTTGCTCTCAGCATTACACAGCTATTTAGTTAGAATACAGTAGATATTGTTTTTAACAAAATATTTCTAATTTTTTTTCATTTAGCTACAAATTATGTTTACTGGTCATTTTCATATGAAAAAGCTTATCCCTCCATTTCATTTTACCACATTCTTTACTCTCAGCATTGGGCATTCATGGTCTATTTATTATAAGCATCAAGCAAACCATACTTTCAATGAATACTCCAAAAAAGAAATATTGATTAAGTAGTTTTATTTGGAATTGCAATTTTTTTTCTTACACATAAAATTGGTACTTTGAAACCTGAGCTGAAACTGTATTACTTTATGGCTATACCCAATTCTCTGAAAGACAATCTGAGCAAGACCCAAAGCCTGTATAATGTAACAATTTGATATCTCAGGAATTTTTAATATTAATTGTAATTCACTTTAATTAAATCTGATATTAAATAAGGTGTTTTAAACCTGTTAAATAAAGTGTTCACTTGAAGTGCAGTATTGGAGTCCAGACTGCATTTTTTTGGCGGGTGGGTGGGTACTGAGGATTGAACTCAGGGGCACTTGACCAGTGAGTCACATCCCCAGCCTTCTTTTATTTTTTATTTAGAGACAGGGTCTCACTGAATTGCTTAGTACCTCACTTTTGCTGAGACTCTGCAATTTTGATATGATGTTAAACCTTCTTGGGCTTCAATCTAATGAAACAACTACATTCTTCACAAGAGAGGGCATGTTAATTTAATAGCTTAATTTAAGCTGGTACAAGCACTCTATGTATAATAGGAGAACTTCAAGTAAAAAACAATAATATAAAGTACAACTTGAAATGGGTAGAACTCAATGATTTTGCGTAAATTAAAGGTGAATGGATTTTTACTAATAACAAAGAAAATTGATATTCTCTATTAAAATGTTAATTCATTGTCCAAGCAAAGTGTTAATATTATATTTTTCTAATTATTCTTGTCTGCCTAATTTAGTGACTTTTCTCACTATAATGTTACAAGCAATTTCAAATTATTGATATATTCAATAAGTTAATGTTACATGATATGCATAAAATGCATATATATATATATATATATATATATATATATATATATATTTAGATGTTGATGGACCTTTATTTTTATTCATTATTTATATGTGGTGCTAAGAATCAAACCCAGTGCCTAACATATGCTAGGCAAGTGCTCTACCATTGAACCACAACTCTAGCCTCTAAAATGCCTATGTTAATGCATGTAAAATTTCAGAAAGATTGACATAATGCTAAGTGACCATGAGTAGAAAATTTGGTAAATAATTTTTTGTGGTATATAATGAAATACGATGTAAAATGGAAATTAAGAAAGCTTAATTATACACCATGAATTAATCTGAAAAATATAACTTTGAACAAAGCAAGACAATTTTTATAATTCTATTTATATAAAGTGATATAGATACATAATCTTTGTTGTCAAGATAATCGTTATCCTTGAAAGGAAGGGATTGATACTAGGGACTCGGAAGGGTTTTAGGAAATGCTGAACCTCTTCTTTATCTTGATCAGAGTGCTGGTTTTGTGTGAGTTCATATGTGAAAAATTATCACATCTTATTTGTGCTTGTTATTAATGCTATGCTTCAATAAAAATGTACTAATTCTTTTATTTTTTAATAAATGCCTCACTTAATAGTTCTCTTAGACAGAGACCATCAATTTTCCCATATTGTTAAATTATTTACATTTTGACTCTTAATTTCATAAACCCATCAGAATATTAATCATATCTGAAGATAATGAATATAATGAATAAGCATATTTATTTTTAACCAAACATGGCCTTTGTTAAAGTGTCCACATTGTTAAGATTTAGTTGTGAGAATTTTCTGGTTTAACTCAGGAGGGAGAAGTCAAGACAATAATGCAATAATGTTGAAACTCAGCACTGGGATGTCAGCAGAAAGACAGATTTCTACCAACCCCAAAATTCACCATACATTTTATTTCTCACTATAAAATTGGGAGTTGAAGTCAAGAATTAATAATTTCTAGTTAAAGTGAAATTATGATGTTGGATTTGGTTTAGTTTTTTCCTGTTATTGGAAACAACAAGCAGTCTACACATCAGATGAATAATTGGCCAATCACACTGACATGTCTTTAAATCTTTAGAAGCATCACATCAGGTGAATAAAACACGACTGGTCAAATCAGAAAAGCATTTAACAATATGAAAAGCAGATTTTATTTTTCTGTAGAAATGTTATGCTATTATTTAAAATGATTAGGAATAACTGTCAAAATGGAAAGGAAGGCTGATTCATTATGGACAAAGAAATCAATATTGTGTCACTCTTTTAAATGGAAGGAAATACATTTCCCAAAGGAGGAAAAAAGCAAGAAATAATTTTCTGCTTTAAACTTGTATTGTTTTGGAATGAGTTTGGGGTTTTCATCTGTTTATATTTTGATGATGTAAACAGTGAATCACTATCACAATTTCCAGTGGATTGCAGATACTAAAATTTTCATCATCCTTTAATATAAGAGAAAGCATTAGTAAACTTATTTGATTTTTTTTAGATTGAGATGAATAGTTGGTTAATCTGTCATGTAATTACAATTTTTACATAGATTACATGAAATTATATTACTATGGATACAAAAATAATCATCATCTTTTATACAAATACGGTTATACATATCCAGGGAAATACAAATGGAAAGATCAGAGCTAAAATAGACATAGAAAATGTACATATGTATTCTTTGATCTGTACAATAAGAAATGATCAAATTGTCATCATGCACAATGTACATAACTCTCCTTTTTCCTGAAATTAAATTTCATATACTACAAATTCAGAGTTTTAAGTTTAAATTCAATTTTTTTAGTACATTCTTGGAATTTTGAAAACATCACAGCAATCTAATTTTAGAACATTTTAATCACCTCAAAACAAAACCCTGTGTCTGTTAGCAATTACTTCACATTTCCAAGTGCCCCCACTGCCTAGTCCTTATACTTCTGTCAGTTTTAGACTTTTTCTTATGAATAGAGTCATACAGTATGCTGCTTTTTCTCCCCCTTTCAGTTAGAATACTGTTTTCAGGTGGATTCATATTGTTGCATGCACCAGTATTTCATTCTTTTTATTAATGAATACTGTTATTCTTTGGAAAAACGTCTATTCAGACCATTCATCCATTTTAATATTGTGTTGTCTTTATATTGTTGAGTTTAAGGTGTTCTTTATATGTCCTGATACCACATTTTTATTAGATATGTGATATGCAAATTTTTTTTCTCCCTCTATGGATTGTCTTTTCACTTTTCTGATGGTATCCTTGGATTTAGAAAAAATTTAATTTTCATTTAGTCAAATGTAGTTTGTTTTTCTTTTGTCGCTTATGCTTTTGTGGTCACGTATGATGAACTATTCCTTAACATCAGCACATGATGATTTACTTCCACAGTTTCTTCTAGTTTATAATTTTAGTTCTTATGTTTAGGTCGATGATAATTTTCAGTGAAATATTTTGTATGGTGTGAGGACAGGAAATAATTTATTCATTATACATTGATCTGCACTTTTCCAGACATCATTTGTTAAAAAGAAAATTCTTTCTGGGGTGCAATGACTTATAATCCCAGTGACTGGTGAGACTGAGATAGGAGGATCCCAAGTTTGAGGTCAGCCTTAATAACTTAGGGAAGCCCTAAGGAACTTAGGGGGAACCTGTTTCAAAATAAAAAGTGCTGGGAATGTAGCTCATTGGTAAAGTGCCCCTGGGTTAAGTCCTTAGTACTTCCCACAGTAAAAAGTACTTTAAAATAATAAGATAAATCTTTCCCTTTTGATTTGTTTTGGAATCCTTGCTTAAAATTATTTGATCACAAATATATATATTTTAGACCCTCAATTCTGATAGATCTATATTTCTATCCTTACTGCCTTGATTGCTGAGCTTTTGTAGCAGATTTTATAATTAGGAGATATGTGTCTGCCAATTTTCTTCTTTTTCAAAATAGTTTTAGCTATTCTGGGTTTCCTATGATCCTATGTGATTTTTTTTTGGATAAGTTTCCAATTTATAAATAAAAATAAGTCAAATGTGAGTTTTATAAAGATTACATAGAATTTACAGATCAATTTGGAGATGGTGCCCATTTTAATCATGTTAACTTTCCCAACCCATGAACATTGGGTTTCTTTCCATTTATTTATGCCTTTACTTTTTAAAATAGTAATTTATAGTTTTTAACATACAAGACCTAATCTTCTTTGTATAGAAATACAATTGATTTTTGTATATTGATCATGCATACTGTCACATTGTTGAATTAATTAGCTCTACTAGTTTTTTTTTTTTTTAAAAAACTGGATTCCTTATGGCTTTTTATATACATCATAACAGTCTCTAAATATGGAGAAAAAATTATTCTTGACTTATCTGGAAGCATATATTTATTTTTATCACCTAGTTGCTAGAAACTCTAGTACAGTATTGATTCTGGGTGGTGAGAACAAAGATCTTGTCTTATTGAGCTTAGAGGGAAAGTATTCATTTTTTTTCCTCCAAGTATAATGTTAATGTGGGCTCTCCCATAGATATCTTTTAACAGATTGAGGAAGTTTCATTTTATTTGTACTTTGCTCAGTAATTTGATGGTGAATTTTTAAAAAAATTGTGTCAAATGCCTTTACAGCATCCATTGAGAAGTTCATGTAGAATTTGGCCTTTATTTAATTAATTTGGTGTGTTACTTTGCTTGATTTTTGGATGGTAAACCCAGGTTGCATCCCTGAAATAAATTCTACTTGTTTATGGTGTATAATCCTTTAAATATGCTGCTGGGTTGGGTTTGTATTTTTTTTTAAGTTTTGTTTCTATATCCATATGCAATTTTTGTAGTGATTTTTTCTTATGATGATTTGGCTATAATTCCCTGCTAGGCATTGGGTTATCCCCACTGAAAACATACCCTTATACAGTTTTGATGTTGCCTACAAATTGTTAATAGTTTTCAGTGATGCCCTGGGTTAGAGTGATTGTCTGTTAATGGAGCTCTGAGTCCAAATACTGACCATCTCTGGAGAACAGAGATTCTTCCAGGACTTGGAAGTTAGCGCAACATTCTCAGAGTACAATCTTCATTTTCCCTTCATGTTCCAGTGTGGGGATACAATGCCACTAAACTGGAGTGAGATGAGGCATGAGAGTACTCCTAAATTAAAATATAATGGACTCCACTATTTTACTTAGATTCATTCTCCTAGGTGAACAATTTTCAGTTCCTTTTTTTATTTTTGTTAATTGACAAACTTATGAAACTGTTAACTTTAGTTGTTTTGTCCATATTTTCATCATTTTAAAGCAAGAGTGATTTCAGTCAAGATCTTACTTTACCATTTTAAGAACATATCTTATTCTAGAACATAAAACTTAATTAGGAAAAAACAAATACCTCTGATAGAAAAAAAATGAATCATGTCCTAATCTCATTTATATATATAAAATATATAAATTTACTTTAACACATAGTAATAGTACATATTAATGGTGTTTCAATGTGATATTTCAACACATCTATAGTATGTGCTAATAAAATTCAACCTTATTTTATCCATCTTCCCACCCCCTTCCTAACTTTTAATAATTACTATTCTATATTCAAGTTGACATTTTTTAAGCTTCAATTTGTATGAGACAGAACATGCAGTGCTTGTCTATGTCTGCCTTATTTCACTTAACATAATCTCTCTTAGTTTTATCCATAAAGGAGAATTTCATTCCTCTTTATGGCTGAATAATATTTTATTGAGAATATATACCACATTTTCCATTTACCCACTGATGGATATCTAGGCTGATTCCATATTTTAGCTATTGTGAATAGTGCCACAATAAACAACAGGTATGCAGGTAGCTCACTTGATATTAAGTTCAATCATTAACTCACCACTCCCGCTATTCCATTTTATTTACACACTGCATTTACTAGTTTCAAAACCACATACAAATTTGTGTAAAGTACTGGGTAAAATCAAACATACAATGGAATAATGTCCATAACCAAAAAGCTACCTTTGAAATTAAATGTTACCAAATAACTGAGACACACAAACACATATTGTTACCAATTAGCTGAGGTCTTTACTACCTTCCTTCTCAATTTGACTAGAAATCAGTAAGCAGAGTGCAGACTCTCTAAGGTTAGCTGCTCCGACCCTTGAAGTCCAATGACCCTCATCAATTAATATTAGCAATCCTGAGCCTTTAATGCCAGTGGTTCTCAGCTCCCTGGAGCTCTTGGAGCAGGGGAGCTAGTCACTCTACAAAACCCCCTCCGTTCTCTGCCACCTCATCATTTCATAGTTACCAGACCCAGCTGTTGGTGGCTTTCAACAACAGCAGTCTTCATTTTCCGGCTTTTATTGCAACCAACTCAGTCTGCCGGACTCAAGTGTATCCATCAGAAAGAGACTGTGCAAGCAGGCTCGCGCATGCGCAGCATCCTGCCTGTGCACTCTAGGGGAGCAGCTCAAGTAGAGGACAGTTCGGGAGGCTGCAGAGGGGTGGAGTCATGGGCATGAACTGGAGAAAGAGGCCAACAGAAGCCAAAGCAAAACTACCAAGTGGTCAACAGGCAAGTTTGATGTCAAAGACGGAAGAATGAAAAGTACCTCAGGGGGAGCGTCGCACTCTCCTCTTCTGTCTCGAAGGTTGGTAAGTGAGCGCCTTTCACTCCTCGTAAGGATCATGAGGAAAAGTTAATGGTAGCAATGACATGCACACGGATGTTTACAGGAGAATGCCACAGGGGAAGGCATGATGAAATTACATAGCTGTAAGACTGAAGTGTCTAAAATTATAAAGAATAATTTTACTCACTGGGCACAGTAACATATACAGGTAGTCCCAGCAAGTCAGGACGTTGAAACAGAAGGATCACAAGTTCATGGCCAGCCTGGGAGAGGCTGTCCAAAATAAAAAGGACTGGGTATGTATCTCAGGGGTAGAACTCATGGAGGCTCAGGGTTCAGTCCCCACTGCCTCGGGAAAAAAAATAAGGATATTATTATTATTTCCCAAGACTGGGTCTCAGGTGATCCTCCTGTCTCAGCCTCCTAAGTAGCTAGGACCACATTCCCAGCTTAAATTATATTTTTAAATTATAGAGACTAGTTTTTGTTGTCTAAGGCTAAATTTAGAAAGCTAAATTTAGGCCAATTTCTGAAGGACCTTAAAATGGGAAGATATGATATTATTAAGCAGAAAATGGAAAGAATTGAGTAACGCTTTAGGAAGATTAGCTGGAATGATTTGGAGAAGGGAGGGAGTAGTTCTGAGTCTACTGAATAGTCCACTTGAGATGTGACAGAATCTCTTTGACCAAATGTTAGTTGGGCCCCTCTGAATTTTCTTCCTAACCAGGCCTTGACTTTTGGATTTCTGTGACTTTTCGTTGGGGTATAGACTGAGTGGCTTAAACAGCAGAAAATTTTATTTCTCAGTTTTGCTGACTAAGAAATCTAATATCAAGATACCAGAAGATCTGGGGTCTGGTGAGAGCAACTTTCCTAGTTTGCAAATGGCCCTATCTCCTTGTGGAAAGCAAAGAGTGAAAGAGTAAGCTCCTGGCTCTCTTCTTAAAAGACACCTTTCCTGTTGAAGAGGGCTCCACCCTCATGACCTAATTATCTCCCTAACCCAACACATTGGGGTTAAGATAGCACCCTATGAAGAGCTCAGGAGCACAAAGTATATAAGAGTATTCTTCTTTTAATCAACCACTCTTACAAGAATCCTCCTGGGTTGAATTAGCTAGAATATCTACCTTTCATGCCTAATCCCCCTTGATATCTGACCAATTTCTTCATTCTATACTATCCCCTGGCTGATGTCTAATTACCCTGAACTGTCTATGACAAGAATCCTGTTAGGTTTACAGGCAAAGCTCTCTTTACCCCTGATATTTCTTCTTAGAAATTATTCGTTCACTGACATCCCCAACCCGCTCACACTTTTCTTTTTTTATGTTCTAATGGAGTCCAGTCTCTGTCTTGTGCTGCAAAACCCAATACAGTAGTCCTTACAAGTCCTGTGATAGTCCCACTGAATAAAACATGCCTTACCATTCTTGAGCAAGTGTCATGGATAATTCTTTCTTAATTAATTATGGTGCCTATAACCCAGAGGATCACATTCACCATCAACTCCCATAACTCTTGCCCAGGACCCTATGTGAACACCTTAGAAATCTTTGCCTTTGTTCTTGACTGACTGATCAAGAATCCACCGATGATTCAGACTTCTGAAGGACTGCTGCAGACACATGTCCACTGAAACTGCTAAGGACAGGTTTCCATTCTTACAATTCTGATACTATATAGAGCTGGGCTACAGTCTAGTAGAAAGGTGCTTCCTGGGCTGGGTGGTCTTCCTCCTGATTCCTTACTTTGGGTGGGTTTCAGTCCCTGAATCCTGAATGGGAAGACTTTCTTCCTTACCTCCTGGCTTGATTGGAGATAGATTCCTGAAGTCTTTCTTTCTACCTTTCTACCTTTCATTTAAGTAGAAATTTCTCCCTGACTCTCTGAGAGAAATCTTTCTTCCTGGCTATGTCAAGTAGGGATTACTCCCTGACTTTTTTGCAGGAAGATATTTCCTGAAATTTTTTTTCTTGGCCCTGCTGACTGTATGTTCTGACAACTCTGTCCATTTCCTTCTTTTTTGTTATTAATTTACCAAGAATATTTTGGCACATCAACAGCCTCTCTGGAAAATTTAAGGTCTCCCCAAATTGGCTTTTCTAAGACCTTCCTTCTCATTACTCCCACTGCTTTTTCTACTGAAGGATCTTTCCTTCAGTTCTCTGAAATCTTGTGATATGCCCTCCTTCAGACCATATAGGGATATAGGGATAAATATTCCTATATCCACCCCTTCCCTCTTCAGCACCTCAGTACCACACAAACATTAGTAATTAGAAAGCCTGTTCCCACTGGAGGTCTCTAGAGAATCAGGATCTCCTAAATTCAACTATCTGAGTCTCAAAGAAGAAAGGCTATTGGAGGCTTACTAAATATTTTATCAACCTAGATGGGCTTTAGAGACAGCTATGGAGCCACTAGTTTTTTTTTTTTTTTTTTTTTTTTTTTTTTTTAGTCATTTGCCTAAAATAGATCCCATACTGCTTTTAAAATTTCATATCAGGGCAAAATATAAATCTTCTACACAGATTTCGCCTAAAAAAATAGCTTTAACCCTCACTGAGTAAGTAATCTCAACTCATCTTCCTTTTGTCAATAATATAATTCAGATAAAAAGTATGAAGTGGAAATATCTATGTGAGTTTTGTATTACTTACTCTGCTACCTGACTAATGGCTAAAATTTTATTTTATATTTTATCAATAATATTTTTACTGACATATTTGTACATATTTATGAGGTACAATGTGATATTTGTTTTATGTGTATATGAGGTAATCTGACTAATCAGCAAATCATATCACCTTAAGTTTTTGTCATTTTTAATGGTGAGTACATTCAACATTCTCTCTTCTATTTTTAGATATAAAATGCATTATTGTTAACTATGTTCAACTTACCTTTCATAAGAAAAAGCTATTAAATCTCACTTTGTATCTGTTTGTATATGTTTGTATATGTGTGTATGCATGCAGGTACATATATGCATATGTGGTAATTTTCTATCTCAGGATGAAAATACCAGATTAATGTATAAAATCCCTTCTGGAAGGTCTTTTCAAATTGTCTTAGAGATAAGTGAGCACTTACATAAATTAATTGTTCCTGAAACTCTCAGAAATATGGATATCATTTCAGTGCTTTTCAAGTTTACATGTCTTGGGTATATTTTTAATATTTTTGGTTTAATAAAAATAGTTTTATCTTCCAAGTAATCATTTTTAAGTGCAATATGAGCATATATTTTTCTTCTGTTTGGGTTTACTAGTTAAATTAGTTAACACTGTATCTACCAGGTGTTTGAAATTATCAAAATTTAAATTCAACGGATCAAACGTATAAGAAAAGATTCAGCAGAAATAAATTGGTTGATACTCCGTGTTATGATTTGGATGTGAGGTGTCCCTCAAGAGCTCATGTGTGAGACAATGAAAGAAGGTTTAGCGGAGAAATGATTGGTTTGTGAGAGTCTTAACTTAATCAGTTAATTAATCATTGATGGGATTAACTTCGTGGTAACTGGAGGCAGGTGGGGTATGGCTAGAGGAAGTGGTTCATTGGGGGCGTGGCTATTCCATATGTATTTTGTATTTGGAGAGTGGAGTCTTTCTCTCTCTCTGTGCTTTCTGATCACCATGTGAGCTGGTTCCCTCTGCCACACTCTTCCACCATGATGTCCTGCCTCACCTCGAGCACTGAGGAATGGAGCCTGCTATCTATGGATGGAGACCTCTCAAACTGTGAGTCCCCATATAAACTTTCCTCCTCCACAGTTGTGGTAGTCGGGTTTTTTTAGTCACAGCAGTGACATAGCTGACTAAAACACTCAGTACTTCACATATGTCAAGTATGGTAAGTAGTAAAGCAAAACAAAAACATGTATTTAAGTTTTTAGGGTTATTTTGATATTTTTTGGTTTGGTTTTGTCTGACGTGCTTGTTCTGTAAAGATAGTTGACAGAAAAAGAACATGAGATGATTGTTTCCCCTTTTTATTGTGTGTTATGGTATATTTGCCAAAAAAAATTTTTAAATGTTTTTGCTAATGTGCAACCTTAGAATTATACAAAGTTAAGAAATAGATTTCATTAATAATTTCTAAATAAGATAAAATATCAAAACATTAATTACTGAGCCTGAGTTGAAGCTTCTGTACAGTTGCTCACCTTGTTTTTTTAAAATATGATATGAAGAAGCTAATTATATTTAAGTTTGTTAATAAACATAAGAAAAGATCATGTAGCTTTAAGAAATGAGAGGTGGTATGTAAAAACATGGATGTGTAACCGATGTGATTCTGCAATCTGTATACAGGGTAAAAACGGGAGTTCATAACCCACTTGAATCAAATGTATGAAATATGATATGTCAAGAGCTTTGTAATGTTTTGAACAACTAATAAAAAATAAACAAAAAAAGAAAAATAGAATAAAAAAAAAGAAATGAGAGATGGCCTATTCATAATGTTTGATAGTCTGATCATACAGAATCCTGGCATATATCAATTGTCTATTTCCTGGTTTTCTCTAGAAAATTTTGGTTACTAATGGTTAAAAATTATAATCTACATATGTAATTAAAACTACTAAAAATAACAAATGGGAAAGGAAAATAATTGGTATAAAAAGTATTCAAGGAAAGTAGGATGTGCTGTTCAACAATGAAAAGGATGTGATTTCTGTAAAAGGAAAAAAAGTAATTTATCCTAAAGTAAGAAGACTGGTTGTTCCAAAAACAGAGAAAAATGTCTCAGGAAAAAAAATACAGAATGAATGTAAGAAAGTTTTGTGAAATAGAGATATTATCTTATTTTGTCAAGTTAGCTAAAGATTTTAATGATTTATTTATAAGTTTTTTTAAACATGGGACTGAAAAATTGCTGAAAAATTAGAATTTGGTTTTCTGTCCGAAATTTTACTTTTCTTGGAATATTGATCTGTTCTTAATAAAGTATTATAAAAGGTTTTTCTTCATCTTTTAAGTAACCTGCCAAAGAAACAAGGATTAGTATTTTTGAGAATAATTTCTGTATTGTTAACCTTTATCATGTTATTGATTATGTAAGAGAACCTAAACATTATTTCATAATGATCTACAATCTTATTTAATCAAGTGTTCAAACCTTCTTGCTTTAATAACCTCCCATAATCAAATCCTGAATGGAATAATCTTATTCTTGAATTGACCTTGAGGTTTCCCAGAGGGCCCCTGGAAAATGTTAAAAATAATTCAGTTTATTTGATATACTGAATTTCACGAAAAGGCATTGTTGAAGAGGAATGTTTCAATCTCGCTGTGTTATTTCACGAGACAAGTATTTTTTTCTGGAAAAAATCTCTATTTCTTAAAACTTGCCAGTCCTCCTATTTTCTGTGGTATGTCTGGTACAATATTATCAGCCATAAATCTGGTTATCATATTAAAATTTTGTATATTGCAGAAATAATGAACTTTCCTTTCAAATGAACTCTCATCTGATACTTAGCATGGTCTTTTTTTTAATCATCCAAAGATGACTTTTCACCTCTTTTTTATAATCATAAAAATTGCTATTTCTGTAGTCCTTTATTATGTCTGCCTTACCTTCAAGCCAGTGATCTCTCTCCATAGGACCCTCTTAACAACTCTAGCACCTCACACTGGGTAAATGCTCAGTTAATGAAGGTGGCACCTAAGACCAGGATGATTCTTTATTTCCATTACCAAATGAGGGAGTCTAAAATATGTTTTGAACCTGTATTTTCAGTCCTGACAACTACCCAGAGCCCTATAGCAGGCAGAGAAAAAAAGATGTTTCTATTCCTGGAACTCCCAATGTCCTCTTCAAAATAACTCCCTGAGATGGTTGAGAGACTTGCCTGCTGCCTTCTGCCTGTCATGTATTTAATCTCTACTGAGTCACTTCAGACTGAACTGAACTTAAAGCTTCTAAAGTTAAACATAGTCTTCTCAGAGACTTATCAGTTTTAATTTTTTTGCCATACATACTTTTCTTCTTAGTCCAAATTATCCTGAATAATATAAAATGTATTTTCTTATATTTAATACTTGCTACTTGTTAATCAAAAACACTAATTATTTTGACTCCTTCAGATTTATTCATAGCTCATGAATTGGTCATTCAGCAGACACACTCCCAAATAGTTCTAGGAATGTATGATGATTATCTTATCTTTGCAATCAGAAAAATAACTTCTTGGACTTTTACCTCAAGTCAGATAATAAGAACCTCATATATTTTTCCAAGCCATAAAAGAAATGATACTGTAATCATCTATTTCCAGTGAATTGTATGGCAGAGGCTTCACACCATATAAAACAATAGTACATGCATAAAGGGTATAATATTTAACTTTTAAACCACAGTTTTCAACAAACTGGGAAATCAGTCTTTAATTTAAAGACCGTTTTTTCCCTTCCCTTTCATGTCTAAAAATTGTCCTGTATACAGACTAAAATTTTAATTGCCCACATTTTCTAAAACATGTACTCTTACAGTAAGGAGGATAATCATCCATCCAAGAAATTTGGTAGAGGAAAATTTAAATCCTCATTATTCAACTGGGTTTTATCAAAGGGTAAATTTCTGAACTACAAGATGACTCTACTGTCCTCACAAATTGAAGAGCTTGCCAGGCAGGCAGGAACATGTGCATACTTTTTAGAATTACACGTATGTTCCCTAAGTTATCAAGGGTCAACTGTACATCACTCAGAATCTAATATTCTTTGATTGACATAGTAATATTTGGAAGTCTGGGACTAGTAGTACAATTCCAATCCTCCATCATCAGGAAATATCAGTAGAGAGGATTATTTCACTATAGGCCATTTCTCTAGGGAACATGGACTAAACCACAGGAAAATACCTGGCCTGAGTCATTTATCCTACATTAAATTCTTTTAAGTGACAGCCCTAGGGACAAATCCAAAGGGAGTTTCACTTTCTCTTCTACCATTTAATAATCAGATCTTTCTACTTGTTTTTATTAATCAAACATTATATTGCCTTCCTATAATTGTTAAAAGCTCTTTTTTGTAACTAAGAATAAACAGACTATTTTAGATGTAGTTCCTGCCTTTGCCTCTTTGTTCTTAAAAAAAAAAAAAAAGAAGAAATAGCAGAACTTGTTTTTTTTTTTTTTGCCTTACACTAAAAGGAAAATGAATTGATTCTATGTTGAAAAATGAATACTGTCGTATAGTAATTACATCTTCTAAACGCAATTTCTTGAATTGTGATGAGATACATGATACAAAATTTACCATTTTAACCACTTTTAAGTATACCATGCAGAAGTGTTAAGTGTATGTTCTTCATCATGTCACCACATCCCAAATGCTTCTCATTCTGCAAAACTTAAACTTCAGATCCTGTAAACAAAACTCCACTTCTCCCTTACCCCAGAAACCATCATTCTACTTTCCGTTTCTCTGAATTCAGCTAATTAAGGTACCACATATAAACAGAATGAGACAATATCTGCCTTTTTCTGACCAGTTTATTCAAATTAGCATAAATTTCTCAACTTTCATTCATGTTGTAGCATGCTTCAGATCAGATGAACTTTCTGTTAGCTTTTGTTTTTATTAATTTTTATCGACATTTAATATTTTTCACAGAAATATTTTGCTTTCTGTGTTATTCACCTAACCAAGGAAGCATTTTCTTAAGTTTAAAGAAAACGTCTGGGGTCTGGGGATGTAGCTCAAGGGCAGAGTACAAGTATAACCATTTGCCATGCCTTAGGTTTGTTCAGCATTTCCATGAAATAAAAAAGAAAGAAAGAAAAGAAATTGTGGTTACAGTAGTATGATTTTCTGTGTCTCCACATATATACTTATAGTATATAAATTTGCTATTTCTTCTCTCTAAATTTCTCTTTTTCCCTCATTTACTTTGAATTCATCTTGATTTTATGACTTTTAACTGGGGAGTTCTTGGCATGTTTATCTATTGAAGTGGCTTATCAGTCACTTAAAAGGTATTATTTAATTAATACTAGGAAATAATGTAAAACATACAGCTTCTATCATTGATGCAGATACATCAAATAATTATTTGAGCAAATAAAAAAAAATATAGCTATGACAAGGGCTAAAGATAAAGACAAATTAGTAGAGAAAGCTTCCCTGAAAAGGACATGAGTTGATTTTAAAGAAAAGTTAGGGTTAGAAGGGGATAGGGAGGGTATTCCAAGAAGAGGGAACAGGTGAACAAAGAAGTTAGGTGAGAAAAAGAACTGAAAGGGTAAATGGCAATTCATGAGAGCAGAACGTGGTAAAGGAATGGTAAAGAGCGGGAATGGTAAAGGAGAAGGAAACAGGGTCCTACATACTGTGGATGAATGAATGCAGAAAATTTAGTTAGCTATTTTTTTCTAATCTGGAATGGAGGTTATTATATACCCCTGATGGTGGTAGTAGTAAGGGTAAAATGAAGAAAAGTCGATGGATGTAAAAATTCATTGCACTTATCATCAGTTTAGAAGCAAATACTACAGAATAGGGAAGGAGCAAAGATGAGTCTGAATCCAAGACATATGGTGTTATATTAATTATTACTGACTTTTGTTTTCTTATTGTTTTATAACTACTGCCATTTTGCTGGGTAGGCTATTTGATATTATATGATCATTTATAATCGCCAGCAACTTTTTCTAAAATCTCCCCACAGTAAATATTTTAGGCTTGTGGAACATATGGTCTCTCTGTGCAAGTACTCAACTCTGTCCATATAGCAGTGAAAGCAGATGTAGACCTATGTAAATGAATGGTTATGACTGTTTTTTTTTAAATAAAATCTTGTTACAAAAACAGGTAGTGTTGTTTTAACCCCCATTTTTAAAAATTTTCACACTTTAAATTATTTGAATCAACTCAGTTTATGCTGACATCCCTAGCTATGTACTTGATCTTTCATTATAGAATTGTGATTCTCCTATTCCCACTTCACCATCTTATGAGAAAAGCATTTTTCCAGTCTGTCCCAGCTTAATTGGAATTGTAATGCCAGATTCGTGGGACCCCAATAGACCTCCAGGAGCCGAATCCGATGCAATCACACGAGTCTTTATTGCAAGCTCCAGCCTGGACTCACAACCTTTCCTGAAGCAGCGGTCCCAGGGAGTGAGTCCTGGTCCTTTGTTTAGTGAGATTTTTATAGGTTTTGGGGGGGATACTCTATGCGTCACAACATCACACAGCAAATCATTCCATACCGCAGGAAAATCAAACAACTCTTAACAATGATTAGCACATTCAATGACAGGAACAAGTTGGGTAGGGGTGATTGGTTAGTACAAGAGGGGGATTCGTTTGAACTTATTGGTTTAGGCCATGAGGGGTGTATGTGCTAAACTACATGGTTTCCCAACATGTTATCAACTACCATAAACTACTGGGGGGTCATCTGGCATCCCAGGTATTTTCCCTGTCTCATGCTGATTAGTGGTTGCTAGGGGGTTGCTATGAGTCTTCACCTAACCTAACTGAGTCAGAGACACCAGATGCTACAGATCTCTCCTGTTATTTACAGACAAAAAACTCAGCAGGGTGGGTGTGTGCTTAGGAGTGCTCTGTGGGTTTTTCCCAGGACAAGGGTCACGCCCCCTTCCTTAGGACAGGACTTGAGATAGAAGCTGGTTTCTCAAAACTGGAGTCGCAGCAGTTTCTCAGAATCAGCTCTGGGGAGTGGAGCTCAGCAATCTTGTTTATCATACCCTCCAGGTGATTCTGATGCATGCTAAAATCTGGGAACTACTTTAGTAGAACAGTAATACTCAACACTGGGAGCTTTTAAAAAATATTTTAATCTAAGAACACTCCAGAACAATTCAGAATGTGTTAGGAATTCAGAAAATATTATTATTTTAAAAATGTTTTTAGACCATTCTTATTAAGCTGCTAAAAGCCATTTATGGTAGATTTAGATGATCAATTTCTTCTGAAATTTAAGTTAATTTCAATGACATTATACCTAAACAGATAATATTATGGAAATTAAAGTTTATGCAGAAGCAGACTTTTCTGAATTGATAATCATGGATAAATTCCATGTCATAGGTTATGGTTTAATTTAACTATAAAAATAAGAAGACAGACTTTGGAGAAGTTAAAACTAGCCTGTAGGTCATCTTAATATTCATTTTGAGAAAACAATTTCTATATATTTTTTTAATTCTGACAAAATTTGGGAGAAGAAACTTAGAAAATCAACAAGTCAACTGAAATTTATTGAAAGGTGACTTTTTTCAAACTTAACCATAAAAAAATTGATGATAGTTGATATCAATGATATATTTTGGCCTTAGCCATAACAAATCAAGCTCGCACATAACAAAATCAAGCATGCACATATATGGATATTGCCATAGTTTGACTTTCAAAAAATGTAGATGCATAGTCTTTATTTATGATTGTATAATTTATGGGATTCAACTATACAGTCTTATCATTCAAATTTACTGACAGCTAATTAAATATGTCTCAATAGTGGAGATTTAGCATTAATTCTACTTGAATTTGCTGCTTGAGGGAAAATACAAAACTTCCAATGGTACTCACATTTTTTTTCTTGAATTCATGAAGGGAAACCTCTTAGCATATTTAAAGCTAATAAGATGATGAACATATTCTTCATAGATCCTGTCCTTTTAGTCATGAAAAAGCAAAAATTCCAACTTTTCCACTTGGCATTTTGATACAACAAAGTTTATAAGAGTTTCAATATATATGATATTGTTTGGAATATATTATAAGGACTTGTTCTTTCCACAAAAATAGACTTTGATTAATAATTCTGTTAATTTTTACAGGAAAAGAATTTCAGATCTGAAGCAGTTTCCATGAAAGTGGCTCCAAGTATTAGTAGTTCCCTTTGGAGTCTCTATTACAATAATGAGTGTTATGTGAGTTATTCAAAATTCCCAAACTGGCAGATTTCCTTCCACTTTAAGATTCATTTATCTCAATTGACTGTAAGGCATTCAAGGAACATTGTTCATGAACATGAAAAATTTGCATAGCATTGTAGATGAACATTTAATAGCATCAAGTTACAATAAATATAAGGATATGTTGGGGGATAGGTTAAAAAAGCTCTTAGGATTGTCCGGATCATCTTCATCCAGATTATGGGTAAGCATTAGACAAGTTTCTCTGCTTACAACCGTGATACGATATCAAGGTAACATTCTTTTCAAAATCATTTGAATCATATAAAATCCAAGGTGTAAAGGAACCAGAATAAAATCACTATTCTGATCAATCATATTTATTTTCCTTCAGTTAGGAGAAGTAAAATCACTCTTTGGGTTATCCCTTGACATTTTTACTTTGTAACCTAAATGTTTATCTTTTTTTAAAAAAAGTGGATATCATATTTCCAGATGAAGTTTCCACTTGTGTTTCTGCTGTCCACTAATATAGTTGAAAAACTTTAAGCAGTATTGGTTCAGAGCATAGGGAGGTGTAATGTTAAAAAAAAATTGTTCAGTACTGTTGTTTTCTTTACCTTTATATAACTTACAGAAATATCAAACAGTTACTAAGCCAAAAAATAATTTTTAAAAAACCAAATCATCTTGAAGTCACTTTTAATTCAGTTGGATACCTACATTTATGGTTCTAGAAGTACAACTTATATCAAACTCACTTTCCAATTCAGTAATTCTGGTATATAACTCAAATAATTTACATTTTTAATAAGTTATAATGTAATGTTAATGCTACTTTCAGACCCTTATTTAAGAACTACTAAGGTACATCATAATTTAGCAACTGGAAGTCTATAAAATTAACCCTCTTAAGACAATTAGAGAAATGCCAATCAAAACTACTCTATTATTTCATCTCACTCCAGTCAAAATGACAGTTACCAAGAATTCAAGCAACAGTAAATGCTGGTGAGGATGTGCGGGAAAAGGTACACTGATTCATTGCTGGTGGTATTGCAAAATGGTGTAACCACTTTGGAAAGCAGTATGGAATTCTTTAAAAAACTTAGAATGGAACCACCATTTGACTCAACTATCCCACTCCCCAGTCTGTACCCAAAGAACTCAAAATGCATGCTCTAGGAATGTAGATACCTCAATGTTTATAGCATTTCAATTCACAATAGCTAAACTGTGGAAACAGGCTAAATGCCCTTTAACAGATGAATGGATAAAGAAACTGTGGTATATATACACAATGGAATATCACTCAGTCTTAAAGAAGAATCAAATTATGGCATTTACAAGTAAATTGACAGATTTGGAGAATATCATGCTGAGTGAAGTAAGCCAACCCCCCAAAACCAAAGGCCAGATATTTTCTCTGATAAGTGGAGACTGATCCTTAATGGTGGGGCAGAGGGTAAGGGGAGAATGGAGGAACTTTGGATTGGGGGGTGGTGTGGTAGGAAGATAATGGAATGAAATAGAAATTATTACCCCTATCTATGGGTATGATTGCACAAATGGTGTGACTCTACATCATGTACAACCGGAGAAGTGAAAAGTTGTGCTTCATTTATGTAAAAATAAAATAAATTCTTTTTTAAAAAAGACAAAGCTTTGATTTAAGAGTGTGGCTCATGTTAGGATCATAAAGCTTGTTTTGAATGGTCTTGACGGGGAAACTCAACATATAAGTGGACAACAGCCCCACCCTATGAGATTTTAGGATTTTTATTTGTTTGTTTGCTTTTGTGGTGCTGAAGATTGAACCCAGGGCTTCATGCACCCTCAGTAGGTACTCTACCACTGAGCTACAGCCCCAACCTAGCTACCACCTCAGAGAGCCAAACTATAGCTTCTGCTGCAAGCAGTACTAAAAGCCAAACCACAATTGCTATAATAACTGGTTCTGAGTGGTTAGGACTTTGTCAATGACAACTTGGCCAGTTTCCTTCTTTTTCACTCCAGCTTCCAATTCAAGACCATCAAAGAATATCAAATATGTTTATGAAACTAGTTACATGGGGGTGGTCCCTTCCAACCTCCCCTATTTAAACCTCCAATCAGAGTACATCTGAAACCTTCCTTTCCATCCTCTATAAAAAAGTCATTATATTAACTTGTATAAAAATATGCCTGATTTTGAGTATCTTGGAAACATCAGTAATGCTGGTTGACTCTCATGATAGAGCACTGTTTGAATAGGTAGCCTCTTTTTGTTCTCATTTCTGTGTTTTTTTTTTTAAATTACTATAGTCCCACCATTAATAACTCTGATATTGATAACTTAAATTCTCTAGGCCTCAGTTTCTTTATGTGTAAAAATCAGATAAAAATAGTATTCATGAATGAATGCAATTTTGTTCATATCATTATTTTAATTATATTCAATGTATAATCTTTATTTAGGATCAATAAAAACATTATTCCTCATTGTAATATACCTGTATGTAAGTTTGCAATACCATATTAAAAATATAACATCTATGGGGAAACATCAAACCTATACAATTAATCTCCCTTGAAATTTATGCCATGGCAGTATTTAATGAACAGTTTGGTAAGCATTACTTTATAAAAAAATTATTTACACCAAATTAAGTCATCTCTATTTATGTAATAGTTGCTTAAAAACTCAGAATTATTACTGTTTTTATATTTTAGGTCATATTTATTTTCATTATTTTGTCAGTGTCATTATTTAATAAACAGTCTTAAGACAGGCAGAGTAAACAAGAATAAAACACTATATATATACACACACATACAGATATATATAAATACACATTTTTAAAATAAGTTTATTTAGATGTTATTTCTAGTTAAGTCCGTGAATGCCTTCCCAAATATTTAGTCTTATTTAATGTATTATAAAATATGTGTATTTTTTTCCAAAAAGTTCTGGTAAATCTAAGTCTGAAATATATTTCTGGATGCTTTTTTAAAAAATTTTATTTTCCAAATTTAAAATAAATATTTTAAACTGATGGATAAAAGCATAAAAATTGTATATATTTGGGGTACCATGTGATTTTTCTGTATATTTAATGCATTTTTAATAAAATAATAATGAATATCAAAAAATTTGATTACACAACAACTCATATCTTAAAGAGTTGAAGCATCCAGACAAATTTCCTTTTGACTTTATCTTAAATCTCCACATAGTTTCCAAAGGTAACCAGAATATTAATTTGATATATAAACTTCTATAAACTTCTATTTAAAAGACTATAAATTTCTATTTGCTTTCTTTTTAACTAATTCAACTCATTTGCTCTTTGGAAAAATGTGCTTATAATAATATTTTGGGTTTTTTTTTCCTGATAACTATTGTCAGTCTCTAAGTATCCTACTTAGATTTTTAGTTTCAGTTTGTGAATAATACTTAGACCTGTGCCCTTGTTAACTGGCACACAACTATTTGAAAAGTATAGTTAGGGAATGTCACTGATAGAGACTGCTGTGAAAATACTACTATTCAGAGATTTGGGCTTAATCTATCTAGTATTTTTTTCTGCAGAAGCTAAGTTAATAAAGGTATAGGAACTGATTTTTATACTTACTACAAAGGGATACCAGATAAGAAGAAGCATGTATGTGACTTGATTTTAATACAAATTAGCTTCACTTGATTTAATCACTCAGTGAAACTTGTATGGAAATAATGACTAGGATCTATTAGTGCTTATTCGTTGCTTTGTCCATATTTGTTAATTTAATCTTATCCAACTCATTTCATAGATGGAGCCAGAGAAACAAAGTGAACTCCCAAAGCTCACACAGCTGGTGAACAGCAGGTGGGATGTGAACACAAGATGTGCACATTCAGAAACTAAACTCTTAATTTCTGCACTCCATTTCTTCTCAAGGAAAATGAATGTTCTTCCCCAAATAAATACCAACAGAAAAATTAAGAATATGAAACACTGAGTGAAGCAGGAAAATCTTCCTACCCCTATTTCTTATGTCCGGGAAATGGTGTCACATAGTTCTCAGTAGCTTTGCAACGGATTTTAGGTCATATTTCCATAGATAACAGGACAGCAGTTTCCACCTCCTTTCTCCTGACTGTGTTGTATAGACTGGCAGCTGTAAGATTGCAAAAACGCATTCTCTTTTAATCTGACTCATACAATACATGGCAATCTGCATGAAAATGAGCAGGACTGAATATGGAACACTCTTAGGCAAAAGATGGCAGGCATAACTGAAAAGGCCCTCTCCTTGCAGTCTGAATTTAACATTTCATTTTCTTATTAGCTCCAGAAGGGCAGGCTGATTTTCCACAGGTGTAAGCAATATGCATAATTAATGCCACACCTCAGGACTCAAAGAAAGAGCACTGGCCAGCATTAACTGTATACATGCTGGGTTGAAATTAGATCACATCCGATATTCAATTTTGAAGTTACAATTATGAATGATGTGATTCATTTATGCATTTGAAAGATGTTATTTCCTTTTGCTTTTATAAATAGCTTCAGAAAGCCAACATAGCATTCCCTTGGAAAAGAAAAGGCTCTCGTTAATCCATGAACAGGAATCATGTCGACTGTTAAAGCTGCAGTGAATGTGAATAAAATTGGGCTGAATAATGACATTTAAACTAAAACAGAAAGATCCACAATTTATTTGCAGTTGCTGAGCACTGAATGCACAGTTAAATTGCAGTGACTTGAAACACAGTGTCTTTTCAAGAACAATCGGCATCAAGACCATTTTCAAGCTTGAATTATGTGCATCTAAGTTATTGTCTAACTATTTGGGGGGATGAAAAATGGATTCAAACCACAGTTGTTCAGAAGGCAAAAGGGCTCCTCACTGCCAAGTTCAATTTTCAACACTGCAGTAAATAGAACAAAAGAGACCCAACTGGAATTTCACCTGAGTTTTAGTGACCCTATGCAGACCTTCTCAGCTTTGAACATTATATGATCTCTCTTTTCTTATTACTTTCACCACATTATTTCATCAACCTCTGACTTCTGCAGGAAGCTGATATGCCAAAATTTCTAAAGGAAAAGCCCCGATTCCAGTAGGTTGATCTGAAATCAATAGAAACCCAAGTGGTGTGCTCTCTGATTATCTTTGAGGAGAGCTCTCTGCCTGCTCGAGAAATTCTAAAAGTAGCTGTAGTGTTTTGCTAGGTGAATGATGTAGCAAAACTTCTTCCCTTATAATTTCTCTTATTACTATAAATAATCACTTTGCAGATGAGTATATAATGATATTACAGGCCAGTCAATTGGGAATAGTTTGCTATTATGGTGAAGAGATCAGTATTGTTCCAGCTAAATGTGAACAAGGGAAAATAATTACAAAATGGCTGATTGTGGCATGGTCAATTTTATGGCTACAAAATACAGAAAAACTAATTGAACCACAATAGGATGAAGGCCTTGTTTATTTTGTTTGTTTGTTTTGCCTTGTTTTGTAATCTCATTTAAGTTGCTCTGTCCAATTGGATTAGTCAATTACAAATAACCATTAACAAAGATAAATTTCATTTATTGAAGGTTTTTACTTCAGTGGTGTTATTTCTATCATTTTAAACTTCTTGACTCATGTATGATATAATTGTCACATGGCGTCAATCATTTTGTGAGTCATTGACTTAAGTATTTTTTATTTTATTTTATCTTATTTGTTGGTAGTTATGAATGGAGAGCATGCCTTTATTTTATATGTTTATTTTTATATGGTGCTAAGAATCAAACTCAGGGCCTCACACATGCTAGGCAAGCACTCTGCCACTTAGCTACAGCCCCAGCCCTGACTTAAGTATTCTTTAAAAAAAAAAAAGACTTTTAAAGACACTTTGTGCCAGAGACTATTCCACATGCTACAGTGGGGGAAATAAGCAAGATAGTAATAAGTGCTAAAGAGAATATGAGCCAAGGATTGGGAAATAGTGAGGTGGGCAGAGCTATTTTAGATTAGTGTCAGGTAAGTCTCTGAAGAAGTAACATGAATTATGTGACCTTACAGCAGGAAAACATATTACAGATGTGAGGAAGAGTGAGTTTAAAGTACTTAGCATGGTAATAAGCTCACTTGAGTGAGTTTAAAGTACTTCACAGAATTCAAAGAATTGAGTGCCAATAATATAGTAGGAGAAGGTAGAGTGACAGCAGATTAGGTTAAATTGTTGGGGTAGGACCTTGTATGACCATGTAAACTTAGGAGAGTGCTTTGAATTGTATCTTAATGCAATGGGAAGATAATAAGGGAGTGTATATCTTCAAATCCAATGACTCTGTTTTTATTGAATAGTTTTTGTGATAGAGAGGCAAGCATGAAAGCAGAAATATCAATTGGAAGGCAAGATACGGAATTTTCTTGATGGTTTCTGTTTCTTCAATGAAATGAAATGAAAACAGAACAATGGATACTCATGGGAGGTGGGATGGTTTGTTGGAGGTATAAGGAAAGAGGAAGAGGTACGAAGTGATCATTTAAGAAAATGGTGGGTTGAGTTGACCAAAAGTGTTGGTTCATCTGTAGTTCATGATGAGGGATGTTTAAGAATGAAGTTCATAAAAAATAAAAAGATTTGAGTTAGTTCCTCTAACTCATTCATTAGTGGATAACAACTGAGAGAAACAGAAGCAGGTTGAGTCTAAGCTGATAAACTAGCTTGAGTTAGTAATCGAAGGAGCTATGTTTGAAATGTCTTGTGAATTACTGAGGCTTTTGTATTTCCTTTTCTTTTCCCAGTTGCTTTCTAGGGGGATTTCAAAGAGCCTCCCATGTTCACCTGGGGAAAAGGGGAAGGTAGGGGTCCAGGCCTATTTATTCTAAGGTAGGTTGATGGTCACTGAAATTCTATCTTTTCGAGCATTTAGATGGTGCTCATGTCAGAGCACTTAAACCTCACTAGAAGGCTCTGGTAGAGCACTCTTTATAATATGCTGTCTGTTTGCCTCCATAAACATCAGGCCTCTTCTACTCCACTATTCCTCTCAGAGCATCTTCTTCATGGGAATTTATGAAGAACCTCTCTGCTAGGCATTTTTTTGGGGGGTGGGGTGGGGTTGTGTGTCTGTATGTGTATGCATGTTTCTGGTGACTGAACCCAGGGAATTCTAGGCAAATGCTTTAACACTGAGCTACATATCCAACCCAATACATGAAAAAATGTTCAACATCATTAGAAATTAGGGACATGCAAATCAAAGCTACACTAAGTTTTCTTCTCATACCAGTGAGACAGGCAGTTATCAAGAATGCAAATAATAAATAATAAAAAATGGTGCAGAAGTTGTGGAGAAAAAGGAATGCTTTTACACTGTTGGTGGGATTGTGAATTAATACAACTGCTATGGAATCAATATGGAGGCTCCTCAAAAGCCTAGGCATGGAACCACCATATGGCCCAACTATACCACTCCTCAGTAATTTACTCTGAAGAATTAAAGTTATACTGCTGTGTATACATGCATACCCATGTTTATAGCAGCACAATTCACAATAACCAAACTATGGAACCAGCCTAGGTATCCATCAGCTGATGAATGTGATAAAGAAAATGTGGTATATATGCACAATGGAGTTTTACTTAGCCATAAAGAAAAATGACATTATAGCATTTGCAGGAAAATGGATGGAACTAGACACCATCTTGTTAAAAGAAATAAGCCAAACTCAGAAGGTCAAGGGTCATCTGGTTTTGCTCATATGATGACTCTAGAGAGGGAAAAGGAAAGAAAGGGGATCAATAGAGGAAAAGGACCAAGGTTTGGAGTGGAAGGGAGGATAGAAGTGCTAGGGAGTGATATTGGCCAAATTGTACTATTATACCGTGTGCATGTACAAATATGAAAAGCAAATCCCATAATTATGTACAACTACAAATAAAAAATGTGGGAAAAAATGTATCTGCTGGTCTCTTGGCATGGTTAGTCAGGAATTCTGCATCAGGGTCTCCACAACAATTTTACTTTCATTGTTTGATAGACATTTTTGTCATGGGTTATATACAAAATCTTAGAGCCTCCCCACACTATGCCTGAAAAATCAGGCCACTATCCTCAAGTAACCTTGACTCCCCTATATTTATGCAGACATTTCCAAGCCCTTCTTTTCCAAGGTGGAGTCTGATAGAAGGGCATGGGTGGGGAGCCAGTAGAGCTGGTGGCCAGAACACTGGCATTTCACACTCTCACTTTTCTCTTCACAGAGACTAAAGTTAAACTTAGTATTTTAGTCCACCAGATTGGACTGTTGCAATGTTAATGGAGTTTAAAATTTTCAGAAGCTTTAAAAAAATCTTTAAATGTACAAAATGTGACTTTTAAGATCCTTGTTCTGCTATAGATATTTAGAAAGTCTGCTCTGAACTCTGAACTGTTCAGTGACCTTTTTTAAAAATATGTGTATAAGCATTGGAGATGAAAATATTCAAGGGATCATGATTTCATTAGGAATAAAAATACATTTAAAAAAATTCCTGTAATATCCACTTTTCATGGATATAAAAATAAATATTTTTACCCCCTCCTAAAGGGTGAAATGAGAAGAAAACTGGCAAAGAGCTTTTATCTCTCTTACTACATTTTTTTAAAGTTTCTGGGCAAAGAAAGTTTATTTTTTCACTGTTGCTGATTGAATAAGTATTTTAAACTTATATTCTTGTGACCAAAATGAAAATATAAAAGACTGAACATTTTCTGAAGAGATCGGACACAAGGATTAAATATGTATAAAAAAAAGCATATTACAATATCAAATGAGGGAGGACCATATTGTACCACAGCTCAACCTTCTGAATCAGTCTACTTTTCTTGGTACAGCCCTGTGGGTTACCTATTAGATGTGTAAATTTCAGTAAGCTGATTCATTTTCCTTGGCTTTAGTTTGTATGTCTGTGAGAACCCACAGTGGCATTCTGAAAATTAAGTGAGATAAATGGAAATTGCTACCACTAGTGCTGCTATTATTGTCATCATCATTATTAATTTATTATAATGCAAAAGACCAAAATCTACCTTCAAAGACATTACAATTTAATAGTGTGGATAAGATAAACATTCAATTCAACAGACAGATGCAAATGATTTCTTATATGAAATGTAAGAGAAGAGTTAATGGAGAGAAGTTCAAAAACCCCTTATAGATATGCTAAAAGACATATTATGATCATAGACAAATCATATTATGCAATCCTTTGTGTCAGCACAGAACTAGTAAAAACCTTCATTGTGGGCTATAAACTGATTTCAAACCTGTAAAGTTAGCAGACCTACTCTTCTTTATGAGATAAGGAGAATTATGAAAAGAAGGAGCTTTCCTCCCCTGGCAACATGTGGAGTCTGTGTTTCGCCTGCAGCTCATTCTCCCTCAAATAGAAAGTCAGAGATACTACCCTAAGGCAAGCGCACCTTGGCCAGGAGTTTTTCTGGGTAATTATTGCTGTCTACCAGGGCTCTCATTTCCTGGCATACCCTTAATGACTCTTCTTTCTCATTACTGTTGACCCCAGTCCTCTCTGACTTGAACCTTTATAAATAAGTCCCAGCAGCACGTAAAACCTTTCTAACAGACATCCTTTCCTGAATTCACATGACTTTCACCCATGTATTAGAACGTTTTTATGTTCAACAGAAATATGTCCTGTCCTTGCACTGGTATCATACACATTCTGAAGGATGAAAGATAATCTTCTAGTGATATCTCTCTTTCAGAATATATCACCGAGGACCCAGAATGATGCAAATATGTGTTTTTGAATGGGCTTCATTAAACAATTATTGGATGTTTTTATAATCCTTTGAATTCCCTGAATTAGTACTTTACCTGTAATTTTCCACTGAAGAAGAGAGCATGCTGTGGAACTCAGTGTTGCAATTGCATTTTGAGTTCTTACTTTCCCTTGTATAAGAGTTCCAGACATAATTAATTTATGAGCATGAGGTTTGGAGTTTGATTATTTTAAGGCATATCAGCAATATGTCCACCCTGAAACCACAGCTGCTGTAGCTGTGCATTTGCATCTGGACTCCTCTCATCCAAGCTGTATTTGCTCTACCATCAGTCTCACTTAAAATCTCAGTTCTGTGGGAGTAGGTACTCCAACTCAAGTCTCACAAGCAAACTAAACATAACTTAAACAAATCCCTTTTACATGTCTTCAAGTAGCCCACAATAAGAATACATGAATCCGATATGTTACTTCCATGTGTAAACATGATATATTGCTCATTTCTATACATTAAACATCGAATTATCAAGGTAATTAATCCTCTTGCCTGTATTATCACAGTGATATTTCAAATAACCTTAGGCTTAAATTGATTTTCTTTTGTATATTTACATTCAGTATTCTAAATGAAAACAAAAAAAAATTACATTTTCAAATATTTACCATTTATAACCTAACAGATGTTCTTAAAAATAATATGGAATGCAGACACATGGACTAGAAAAA
This sequence comes from Callospermophilus lateralis, assembly GCF_048772815.1. NCBI lineage: Eukaryota > Metazoa > Chordata > Mammalia > Rodentia > Sciuridae > Callospermophilus > Callospermophilus lateralis. Next base: position 40,971,006 of record NC_135318.1, read on the forward strand.
AGGGACACATGAGTGACAGACATACCCATATTCTACATGTGTTCTCTTAGTATAATAATGGATGAAATGAAACAAATTGTGATTCCCCTTCAGTGAGCATCAAGTCATCCGCCCAATGTAGCAAAACATAGTATTCCTGATGTATTGTGACCTCAGAAGAGCAAAGCAAAATGTCTGCTCTCAATTGAGAACTGGGGACTCTAATCACATTTATTCTCCATGCATACCGTATTTTAATAGAAGCATCAGCACAACTGGAGCAAATTTAGAGAATTGTTAGGGCAAAGAGCTCAGGGAAAGAATTGAAACTTGAGAGTCCCCCTACCCCCCAGGAAAAGAGAAAATTCAATGGGATATGATGGCCATTTTATATATCCGAAAGATACACCAGGTTAAAAAGTAATTTATTTTGTGAATTATAAAACAAATGAAAAACCAGCCTCTACCTCAGAGCAAAGCCTGTCCAAGGAAGGGGCATGACCTTTGTCCTTGGAAAGACCCACCCTGCTGAGTTGTTTATCTACAAATAAACAGGAGAAGTCTGAGGCACCAGGTGTCCCTGACTCATTCAGGCTAGGTGGGGACCCATAGCAACCCCCTAGCAGCCACCAATCAGCATGAGACAGGGAAATACCTGGGATGCCAGATGACCCTCCCAGTAGTTTATGGTGGTTGACAAGGTGTTGGGAAACCACGTGACGTAGTTCAGTACAAACACCCCTCTTGGCTTAAACCAATCAATTCAAACAAATCCCCCTCTTGTAGTAACCAATCACCCCTGCCCAACTTGTTCCTGCCAGTGAATGTGCTAATCATGTTTTAGAGTTGTTTCATGATTTTCCCACGGTGTGTGATGATTTGCTAAGAGATGCTCTGATGTATGTGAAGTCCCTGCCTTCCCCAAAGAGTGTATAAACCTGCTGCAAACCCTGGGCTTGGGGCCTCTCAGCATTACCAGTTGCTGTGTGTGCGCGCGGAGGACCCAGCTAGCTCCCAATAAACACCTCTTTGCTGTTTACACCGATCTTGGTCTCTGGTGGTTTTGGGGGAGTCCCGAATTCGAGCATAACACAAACATCTTAGTGTTAGAATACTGAATGTTTAAGAAAAAAAAAAAAAAATACATACTCTTGTAAACAATTAGAGCTATCCAATAATGCAGTGTATGAAAAGACACCAAGCCTTGTATCACCAGAAGCACTTAAATTGGGATTTTATGAAAGGTTATTGAATATTTCCAAACATTCTGATGGGGACTTGGCTAAAATGATCCTTGATGTCCCATGGGATTCTGTTATTTGTTTATCTAGAATGGAACTTAGTTGCTAAAGGCCTAAAACATTGAATTATCAATAACTTAATTCAAACACATTTGCAGATCAGTTATGTCATTTTGTCTGAAATAGAACTAGTTTACAGCTATTCTGCCAGCATAATTTTCTTTTTGTTTGTGTGGTACTGGGAAGTGAACCCAGGGTGATTTACCAGTGAGGTATAACCCCAGCCCTTTTATTTTCAGACAGGGTCTCACTAAATTGCCAAGGCCAGCCTTGAAATTGGGATTCTCCTGCCTCAGCCTCCTAAGTCTCTGGGATTACAGGAGTGTACAGCTTTGCCTGGCCAGCATATTTATATATTTATTCATATTTTAATACTATTCATTTTTTACTTTAAATATTGAAAGAAAAATCGTATGGTTATCTAATTATACTGGTCATCCTTTCAAAGCATTTATGATATTAGTACTTAAAGGATATTATTGAATTTCACTTATACCCCCTGATGATTTGTATATCAATAAACAAAGTATATACTCATCAAGACTAATTAATTGAATTAGTATAAAAGTAATATGCCATATATTTTCATATGGTGCTAAGGGAAATAATAAAATTGAAGATGATTCTTTCAAATTCACAAGGTCTTTGTTTATTTTCTTAAAAGAATTTAATGTGTATAAACTCCAAAAGATGCTTGGGAAAAGAGAAAATATTTGTAACAATATTGACTTTTAAAATGTGAAAACTTGGACAACCTGTGAGAGAAATGCCCTAAAACATATTCTGTATGGAAATAGGTTTTTGGATGGAGGTTTAGAGAAACAAAATACTTTTTGTCCTAGAGGTTCCACTTTTATTATGCTGCTTCAGGGCTTAAGGTATATTTGGTATTTATGCCAGCTGTATTTACAAAGAGCTGAGTAAACAATATTTCTTTCTCCTGTAACATCTTTACTTATTTCCCTGTGGTATAATTTAGGTATTAATAATGTAGAATATTGTTAAAGTTTGATTTGTAAAACATGGCTGATTGAACTATCAATGATGCAAGGATTTAAACCACAAAGAAACTAGGAGATCATTTCATATTGAAAATGGAATTGACTTAATTAAATGTTTACATACAATTTAGAAAGAGATTTTTTAAAAAATATAAGTAAATATCTATTTTATTCTACACAGGATTTCTGATACTATAAAATTATATATTTGATTTTTTATATAGCATTTGTGGTATGCCTGCTTTCAGGACAACATATTTAAATAAAGAATGGTGACGAGACACCTATTTTCTTTATGAAGCCACTTATGAAAAGTTGACATTAATTCTGCTCATTCTTTGATTTGTCAATTCAGTTTATTGAAGGTGCCTGGCACTGTTCTAGATGCTGAAATGGTGCCTGAATGTGCCATATGATACTGTAATTTATATGCTCTTATATTTTGAATTCATATGTTAAATATAAGATGAGGAAATTCTGAGCTGGGATTTGACTCTAAGCTTTACACTGTTAATTAGTTCTTCATGGCTATTGTTTCGTAGAGATTAGGCAACAGCATTGAGTACTTGCTTAGCTTCTCTAATAATTTCATATGTATCTACATCATTTTCTCAAACAATTAATTATTTTTATAAAAGGAAGAAGCTAAGGTTGTTTTGTGGTTATTTTTGTGTGTTGCTTGTTTCTTTGTGTCAATTGAAAATCTTTGTTTATGCCTTATGGTAAAAAGGTAGAAATTCTATATAGACATATCTATAGAGTAGTATAATATTAAATATTTGTGAATAACAAAATATATATGTAGAGAATCTCTATCAAGAGGTAGAGAAATTCCAAGGGTAAGAACAGGTCACAGAACTAATAAAAGAGCAAAATGATTTATTGGAAATAGAAGTATTATGGAAAGGTACATAAATAAAATATCAGTATGTACTTACCATGTAATACTTTCCACCATGCCCAACAGTTATCAAATTTTGCTGAGTAACCATATCTAATTATCCCATTACCTGAGGAAAAAATGAAATTATGATGAAATATGCTTTAGAAAGAGAATATATTAGGCATAAAACCTGTTGTTTTTAGAACTATTCTATTGGTATATGGAAAAACTAAATCTGAATTAAAATATGACCAATTGAGGACACAGGAAAGGAACAACACAGTTTGAAATATTTGTTAGTGAAGTTCTTTTTTTTTTTTTGACTGTGGTGGAAGAAATTACCAGTGAAATCATAAATGGCAGAAGTGTAACTGAAAAGATCAGACCTGGCATAGTACATTCCATAATAGTTCCTCTATTTTTAAGAGGGACAGAGACAAAGGTATTCCTGTTCAAAGGCAAATAAAAAAACTCTGTTGCAAGACATTAAACCATAGCCATGTAAGGATTGTTTAAAAAAACAAAACATTCAGTGACCATGATTACTATAACCAAATATTGAGATGATACTAACATGAAAACTACCATAAGATAGAATTTCAAATATACTTAACTGGTCAAATTGGCCTGAAATTGGTTACTTGAAAATAAGGGGACTTCCTAATTTTAAATATTTAACCCTGATTTAATCACCACTTGTTTGGATGCTGTGAAGAACATTCTAATCATTAAATTAGTGGTTGAACCACAGGACAGTTAGATTTTTCTACTAATGAAATTCTGTGATGACTGAGGCATTGAAAATGGAAAGTTCTCCGCAAGAGGATAAATTGGGTAACACAAGAAGAGCAAACTAGTTTAAAGCATGAGTCAAGGAAAGAAATATGTTAAAGAGAAGAAGAGAAATTATAGTAAAATCAGGAACATTACCTCTTCAGATGTCAAGGTACAACAGCATTACACAGATATCATCAAAAGCCTTTCATTCTGGAATGATAGCAGTCGTTTATGTTTTTTTTTCCCTTTTTGTATTCGCCAGATTTATTAAACTCATAGGTATGCAAGGGCTGTGAAGTATTGGAGATTTATTACTAAATATGAGAGGCACAGGGCTTGCTGCCTTGCAGCTTTTATTTTAGCTGGGGTTATAGAGATTATAAAGCAGATTTTACAATTTATTATTTAACCACAATAATAACATATGAATAAATGCATGAACGGAACTTGTTAGAAAAAAATTGCAAGGTGTTATAATGAAAGTGTATCCAATCCAAACTAGTTTACCACTTAAGGTTTCTTTGAACATGTAATAATTAAGCTAAGTTTTGAAGTATGAGGCAAAACCCATTGGGCAAAGTAAGTGGATTGGAATGTTCATGAAAGGAACTGAAAAGAGCCAGGGTAGGCAGAGAGCAAAGACCAAGAGTTTTCTGGAGATAAACTGGTAAGATTTGGAATTCTTAACTTTAATGAAAAGTCATGTTTAAAGAGGGGAATGAAGAAATCAAACTGTATATTTAATGATCATCTGTCTGCAGTTTGGGGAACAGTAAGTGTGAGAAGTAACAATGGAAAACGGTGACTATAGAAAGAACAGTTAAGCTATAATTACAGTATTTCTAGGCAAGAGACTGGTAATTTGATCAATGAAAGTAGCAGTAGAAATAAACGCATCAGCTTCTATAGATTTATTAGAAGGATTTGCCTTTGGAGAGAAAGAAAAGAGATAAGAAAAATTATAGCTGCTGGAAAGAGAAGCACAGACTTGAGGTAAGTGTCCTGGAGAGACAGAGGGAGACCTGATGCAGAGCTTTGAAATGTACGAGCAAGAAAAATGGGTGGGTGGCTAGGTGCTTTGTAAAAGAAAAAGTCCACTTTTACAAAATAAATTACAGTGTGTTTTCTTTTTTGGAGACTTCTTTTTTATTATGTTTGAAAGAGAATAGAGCTTACAATCAATGTATCTGTGTGCTTCAAGGGAAAGTGAGGCACACCTGTGGCCTCTGCCCTTGCACTGAGTTTCCGTAAGTCAGATGCTGCCAAATTGAAACCCTGGCAGCATTTCTTATAGTACCTGAATTATCACCATAAGGCTTCTACTCAAATGCTAACCTGGAATTACTCAGGCTTTTGAGTTCCAACTTGCTTATATCATTAAATGATATGGTTCCAGACCAGTGCTTAGAAAAGGAAATTGAACCCTTATTTGAAAAGGCTTAGTGCAAAGAGGGAAGGTGAAGAGTGATTGATGAGAGAAATATAAATAACAGGGATAATGACATATAAAAGCATCATCAGTTGTACAACCATAATTTTAGGGGATTTTCAATGACCAAGTCTTACAGAAAAAGTTTAAAGGAAAAAAAATAAATAAATCTTTCCTCACCTCCAAGTGTTGCAATGGGCCACACGTTAGGTAACAAAATACATTCAGACAAACAAGCAAATAAAAATATGAAGACATTGTATTTTAACATATTTATTTATTTATTTATCTATTTATTATGGAGAAAGGAGGATTTTACCTAAAAGGAAAAGCAACATACTTTTGTTTTACTATTGGATTTCTCTACCTGTTCTTCCCCTTGCTCCACAATACAAATACACACATACATGCCTGGGAGATCGACCGGTTTGCCTGGTTCTGAGTGAAGTCCACATGGTTTCAACCCTCAGCTATTCCACTTCTTGATTTGCATTTTCACTCTTATCTGCGTAACTCTGGAGGTGGGCTCCACAAGCCACATTTCCATCTTAGCAAAATTTATGACCTTGTATCTGACCTATTGATACTTCTGGTTATTGGTGACAAGTCCTCCTTCCTCGCATATTGAAGTATAACATTAAAGAAGCATGCCAAGGCAAACATAAAGCAGGGTTTATTTAAAAAGGGTAACATAGACTTCTCCTGGGATGGGAGAAGGGCACCATAGCTAGTATCCTGGTATCCCAAGGAGTGAGACCATTCTGCTTTTTCTATATGTCGAAGGTTTCCTTTTTCCTCCTGCTTTCTTCCTCTTATCTCTCTCCTTCCTGAGAACATGACTAAGCCCAGGAGATGCTCAGGTGGGATGGCCAAAAGCTGAGAAGCAGATGGACATGAGGAATGGCAAGAGAGAGCATCCCAGGACACAATTAAAAACTTTCAAAACTCCCTGTAGGGAGGGGGAATTCCTGGGACAGGTTACCTCAGCAACAGTTTGGAACAGGGGCAAGTTGTCTTGATAAGGGTGGCAGAAGGGCTCTGAAGGCATTTCAATCCCTCAGGACACAGTGTCCAACTTCCTGAACTCAAATTGGCCTCCTGACTCGATTTACCTACCTTACTGACTGCCTGTCTAATTCTGGCTTTAATATTATCTTTCATTTTTCCAGGCTCCTGTTGGATCAAACTCTTCCTTCCTATGGTTCCATTCTAGGGGGTTTGTCTGTGTTTCTGCAAACTGCTGAGTTCATCCTGCATTGCAGTCTTCACCAGTGCTCTCCGCATAGGACACTGGACTCCATTGCCGGGTCCTCTCATTTCCCACTGCTCTGTGCTGTCAGTTGCACTTCTCATAGCCCAGCTTTACTTCCTAGCACTAAACCCACGTTGTCATTCTATATTTGTTTTGTGTATATTTGTAAGAATCTGTCACCTCGACTACAAAATTTTCTTGAGTAGAAGTCTTTTGTTATAAGACCAGTGCCTAGAACAGAGCCTCACCCATTGGAGGTACCCAGTGAATAATTTTTCAGAGAAACAGCAAAGTGCAATCTTATATTAGTGAAGACATACAACATATGCCTAATAGTAAAGACACATGATTAATCAAAAAGTGCTTTTTGGTGATGAACTGATTTGCCACTTGCACTGCAACGTATTCTAAATATAATGTTGATATTACTGCAATAAACAGATCTGATAGCTTGTGGATATGTCTTTATAAATCTTATTGTTGACTGAGTTTCAACATGAAGACTTCAAAAATAAATGCTAATTTAGTTTTGGAGACACAAGCATTTGGATATTCAACTTTGATCATGTTCAAATTCCTGAGCACCAACATCAAATTATGTGACAAAAGTTATTTACAAACATACATATCTAGACTTGCCAGAAATTTAAGTAAATGGAAATGAAAGAGGCCTCTTAACTCCAGTAAGGAATAGATTGAGAATTCCCACAAACACTCTTTATTTTGCTTTCATTAAATTGGTTTGTGTGAATGCAGCTTCAGCTGGGGCAGAGAATAATCCCTTGTTTCACAGAATTAGGCCCGACTTGGCAGAGGCTTTTTTTGTCATGGGAAATGGGAAGATGTTACTTTGTGACTTTTTCAAAAATGCCAATTGAGAGAGTTTTCTATAGGAGTCACCAGGTGTGACACTTACAGAAGGATGGGGGGTGGGGGAACAGATCACCCCAACACAAAGATGATTAAGAGTCATGGAGGAGGAAAGTGAAAGTGGGATGGGAGAAGAACCCCTATCAGGTAAATTATTCTCTTTGCACTCTTCAAACTATTGGATTGTCACAGAAAAAGAACTCTCAAAAGCACACATGCAATTAGTACAAAGATAGATTCATCTGAACTTCCTAGACGAGGGAGAAAAAAAACACCCAAGGAAAATTCCACATAGGTATAAGGTACGAAATTAAGTAATTTCAAGGAACCTATTTGTCTTCACAGTCCAAATGATTGAATTAGTCTTCCAGACAAAGTTATTTCCTGAAAATAGTTTTTTTTATTATTATTACAACAGTATGAAACAAATGTCCCAAGGAGAGTAGAACTGTTCTTCCTGTATTTTTATTCTTGCATCTGACCAAGTATTCATATTTTCCAGGTATTTATGTATTGTTTTCATTAAATTCATCCGTTTTTTAATTTATAGCTCACTGAATTTTCAGAAAAACACAATCAAGTAATGATCACCCAATGAAATCATAGAATTGTCCCATTAACCTGAGTTTCCTCTTGTCCATCAGGAAACATTTTTAAAAAACCCTCCCATTATTCCAGCCCCATCAACTACTAGTTTGCTCCTGGTTATGCTAATGTTGCCACTGTAGAATTTCATCTAAATGGAATTACAAAATATGTAGTTATTGTTTCTTAGCATAATATTTCTTGGGAGGGTTAATTGGGAATTGAACTTAGGGGCACTTGATAAATGATTCACATCCCGAGCCCGATTTTCTTTCTTTTTTTTTTTTTTTTAAATTTAGAGATGGGGTATTACTGAGTTGCTTAACAACCTTGCTTTTGCTGTGGCTGACTTTGAACTCCTGATCCTCCTGCCTTAGTCTCCTGAGCCACTGGGATTACAGGTGTGCACCACTGTGCCCAGCATCTTTTAGTATAATATTTTTTGATGTTTATCCATTTATTAGAACTTTGTTCTTTTTAATTTTATTGAGAAATACTGTTCCAGTATGTGTCATATCAATTCAACAGTTGAAGGACATATGGTTATTAGTAGTCTGGGACCATTATGAATGATTCTGCTAAGAACAATTATTAAAATGTCTATGGTGATATGCTTTCTTTCTTGTTTGCAGTTTCTAACAGTGCAATACCTGGGTCATATTTTACATGTGTTTGGCTTTAAAACGTTACCATATTGTTTTCCAAAATTGCTATGTAAATTAGTACATTGAGGTGGGAAATCCTCAATGGTAATGCTAGCATTGCAAAATGAAGAGAAGTATTTATTTTTCTGTGTTCTGTGAGAGAACTTATAGATTGATGTTTTTTGTTTTGTTTTGTGTTCTTATATGTTTGGTACATTTGCAAGTGAAACTATCCGGGACTAGAGTTTGTTAGCAGGTTGTTAACAATATACTCAATTACAACTATATCTACATCTTTATCTTTCTTTGTGTATATAAATAGGTTATGTATAATAGGTTGTATAGATTCTATCTATGTAGAGGGATTTTATGTAATATATACTATATATAATATACATGATCTCTCAGAGTATCCATATAAATATGTTGAAAAGTTAGTGAGATTATATATACATACATGCAATACATATGTATGAATGTATATATGCATATATATATATGTTCTCTCATTTTCTTCTAATGTATTTCTTCTTTAGAGTTTTGATAGTTTACATTTTTTTTAAGAAATTGAATTTCATTTAAGTGGTTGAATTTATCAGTGTTTTTACAGTATTTTTTTATCCCTTAAATGTCTATGAGATAAGTTGTGACAGTCCTTTTTGGTACTAATATGGTGCTTGGTTTCTTTTTCTGTCTACTCCCTTGGCCAATCTGTCATGAAGTTAATGATTTTTATTGATTTTTTTAAACAAACATACTTTTGATTTAATTGATTTTTTTCATTTTTCATTGCTATTTTCAATTACATTAGTTTCTTCTCTCACCTTTATTATGTACATTTTTTTTCTTGTTCCTTTGGGTTTAATTTGCTGTTTAGTTTTTGAAGTGGAAGATTTGGTTACTAACTTTCGATCTTTCTTTTTTATTGTAAGCATATAGTATTAAAAATCTAAGTACTACTTTAACTGCATTCCACAAGTTTGAATAGTTATATTTCCAGTTCTACTTAGTTGAAAATATTTTTAGATTTAGTTTTTTTTTTTTTTTTTGGTCTAAAAATAGTTTACTATTTGTCCCATGGGATACGGAGAAATTCACTGTTTAATATCCCAACATATGGGGATTTCCAGATGTTTTACTGGTTTGGATTTTTAGTTTGTTTCCATTGTAATTTGTGTATGTTTCATGTGTACTATTCTGTGGCTATTTGGCATGTTCTATAAATACAAATGAAGTCATTCAATTTATCATTTTGTTTGGTTCACCTATATTTTATTCTTCTGCCTACTTAATCCATCCAATATGACAAAAAGGTGGAAATTTCTCATGTGATTGTTTATTTGCTTATTTTTGCTTTCAGATCAATTGGTTTTTGCATCAGATATTCTTAACTTCTGTTGTTAAGTGTGTGTGCTCTTAGGATTTTTATGTATGACTAAGAGTCTTCTTCTTACCATTATAGAATGCCCCTCTCTAACTCTAATGGTCTTCCTTGTTTTGGAATTTACTTTGATATTAATTTTTCAACTCCCATCTTTGGTTAGTGTCTACATGGTCTATCTTGTCTTTTTATTTCTTAAAAATGAACTTTTTGGGGAGCAATCCAAGATGGTAGGCTAGAGGGAGGCTTCATTCTGTGTTGCTTTATGACCTGGGATTTAAGTAGTGGAAATATTGTTTCTTTTAAAGTTATTAAAGGAGAGCTTTTCCTGTGCAGGACTCTTGGCTTCTGCTCACACATAGGACCTCCTTTTGCCACTCCTGTGTGGACCCCCATCTCCTAACTAGGGGCTTCCTCTGTTGCCTCCATCTTAGAACACTGCAACCATTGCCATAGTCCCCTATACATGGTAGCCTCTACCTGTAGGCACCCCAAAGGGGCTGAAGTCAGCCGCCAGCCACAATATTGCACTCCACAGAGCTGCATCTCTGGACATTGCTGCGTACTGTACTGCCACTGCCCAGTCTCACCCAACCTGACACTCCATCTCTGAAAGCAACCACCTCCATCTTTTGACATCTTTGACACCATCTTTAGTTGGGGCAACTCCCAGCTTGGAACACTGGCTCAGGACTAGAAGCAATATCAAGGTACCTATAGTCCCTAACTCCCCCGTCTCTCCACAGCCACTAAACTAGCACAGTGCTTGCAACTTTGAGGCTGGTTCATAGCTCACAAAGCCTGGCCCTGAACTGCCCAATACAAAACAGCTCTCCAGACAGACCCCAGAGCACAGCCCACAAAACCTCCAGAGACAGTGGTTCCTGATTGGAAAGTAGAAAGGGAGAGAGTGCGTGAGATTCAGTTTAGAGAATAAATTAGACATCAGGAATTGTGAGGTCTACAGGCGATTTAAGGAGATAAGACCAGGTACCCATATTACATGAGTGGGCCCCATCAGGGACCAGCAAGTGCTGTTACCCATCACTAGGAAATCTGTTCCCAAGACCAACCTTTACACCCTAATAACCTTCACCATGCAACAGAAATAATCCTTGAGTTTTCCTTTGAGAATTTTTCTTCTCTCTCTTTCTTCTCCCACCCTCACATCCCCAACATGTGTGAAACCAAATACTTTTCATAAATTAGGCTACAGAGGTCTGGGATATCTGGATAGTATATTACAGTTGTGTTGTATATTTTTTTATCTCCTATTTTTATATGTTTAATTTTTCTTAATTTTCATGTTTGTTTGTTTTTTGTACTCACTCTATTGTCTTCCCACTTGTCTTCTCAAAATCACTTTCTCTCTTTTCTCCTATTACTAGCTAACTTCTTTAGGTTCCTTTTTTACACTTCCTAAGATCTAATAATTCTATATTCTCACCTCCTACCTCCTTAACATCTCATCCTACACCCCACCTGCAGTTCTCTTTTTGTTCACTATCAGAAATGGTAGAACCTTTTGCAAACCTACTGGTTATATTATACATAATAATTGAACTCACCATTTTGTATATTGTGACAAAACTGTAAACATCTTAATACCAGCTATGTGGTTTAAGGCTGTATATTGTTTGTATTGGGATATGTTAATATTGTTCTCCCCCTTAAAGGAGAGGTATTGTAACCCTTCAGGCACACTATCAACCTATAAGATAAAAACTGTAACACTTTGGATATCAGTGTTAGAAGGGATGACACACAAATAACATGAAAAAAAAAAGGGAAGAAAGTGCCCCAATAAACCAAGATACTACATTAGTAGAAACCATGGCTCACACAGCACAAGAAATTACAGAGAAGGAATTTAGAATATACATAATTAAAATGTTCTGTGAGTTGAAGGATGACATAAGAGAGCAAAAACAGAAAACAAAAGGTCATTTTTATAAAGAGCTACATAAACAAATACAGGAAGCAAAACATTACTTCAATAAGAAGATAGAGGCTCTGAAAAAAAAATCCTTGAAATGAGGGAAACAATAAACCGAATTAAAAACTCAATAGAAACCATCACTAAAAGATTAGTGATGGAAGACAAAACCTCAGACAATGAAGACAAAATATATAATTTTGAAAATAGTTGACCACACAGTGAAGATCGTAAGAAAACATGAATAGAACATGCAAGAATTATGGGATGCCATAAAAAGACCAAATTTAAGATTATTGGAATAGAGGAGGGCATAGAGTTATATATCAAAGGGATGAAAAATGTATTCAATGAAATAATATCAAAAAATTTTCCAAACATGAAGAATGAATTGGAAAATCAAATACAAGAGGCTTACAGGACCCCAAAGGAACAAAATCACAACAGATCCACACCAAAGCACATTATAATGAAAATGTCTAGCATACAGAATAAGGAGAGAATTTTAAGAGCCATAAGAGAAAGGAATCAGATTATACATAGGTGGAAACCAATTAGGATCCTGAGAGCAAGAAGATCCTGAAACAGCACATGCCAAACTCTGAAATAAAATGGATGCCAACCAAGAATCATATACAACAAAATTAAATCTTTAGATTTGATGATGAAATAAAAACTTTTCATGATTAAACAAAAGAATTTACAACTAGAATGAAAATCATCAAAGGGAGATATTACACTAAAGAAAAAAAAATCAAAGAGAACCCAAGTCATGTTAAATTACCAAAAATAAACAAAAACCACCAGGAATACAAATCATGTCTCAATAATAATCTTGAATGTTAATGGGCTAAACTCACCAATCAAAACGCATAGACTGGCAGATTGAATTTTTAAAAGAACCCAAGAATATGTTGCCTTCAACAGACTCATCTCATAGGAAAAGACATCCACAGACTGAAGGTAAAAATTTTGGGGAAAACATACCACTCACGTGGATTGTGGAAACAAGCAGTGGTTTCCATCTTCATATCAAAGAAAGAAGACTTCAAGCCAAAGTTAATCAAAAGAGATAAAGAAGGATATTACATACTACTTAAAGGAACCATATATCAACAAGATATAGCAATTATAAATATATATGACCCAAACAATGTTCATCTATGTTCATCAGTGCCCCATCTATGTTTTTTTTTTTTCGGGGGGGGGATTTTAATCATTGCTTTAAACCTATTTTCTTTTTTTTTCTTTTTTTTATAGGTTATTCAAAACATTACAAAGCTCATGACATATCATCTTTCATACATTGATTCAAGTGAGTTATGAACTTCCATTTTTACCCCAAATACAAATTGCAGAATCACATCAGTTACACATTCACAATTTTTACATAATGCCATATTAGTGACTGTTGTATTCTGCTGCCTTTTCTATCCCCTACTATCCCCCCTCCCCTCCCCACCCATCTTCCCTCTCTACCTCATCTGTTGTTGTTCAGTTGTCTCCCTTGTTTCCCCCCTTCCCCTCACAACCTCTTATATGTGATTTCGTATAACGTTGAGGGTTTCCTTCAGTTTCCATGCAATTTCCCTTCTCTCTCCCTTTTCCTCCCACCTCTCATCTCAGTTTAATGTTAATCTTTTCCTCATGCTCTTCTTCCCTGCTCAGTTCTTAGTTGCTCTCCTTAAATCAAAGAAGACATTTGGCATTTGGTTTTTAAGGATTGGCTAGCTTCACTTAGCATAATCTGCTCTAATGCCATCCATTTCCCTGCAAATTCCATGATTTGTCATTTTTTAGTGCTGCATAATACTCCATTGTGTATAAATGCTACATTTTTTTATCCATTCATCTATTGAAGGGCATCTAGGTTGGTTCCACAGTCTAGCTATTGTGAATTGTGCTGCTATGATCATTGATGTGGCAGTATCCCTATAGTACACTCTTTTAAGGTATTCAGGGAATAGTCCGAGGAGGGTGATAGTTGGGTCAAATGGTGGTTCCATTCCCAGCTTTCCCAGGAATCTCCATACTGCTTTCCATATTGGCCGCACCAATTTGCAGTCCCACCAGCAATGTACAAGTGTACCCTTTTCCCCACATCCTTGCCAGCACTTGTTGTTTGACTTCATAATGGCTGCCAATCTTACTGGAGTGAGATGGTATCTTAGGGTGGTTTTGATTTGCATTTCTCTGACTGCTAGAGATGGTGAGCATTTTTTCATGTACTTATTGATTGATTGTATGTCCTCCTCTGAGAAGTGTCTGTTCAGGTCCTTGGCCCATTTGTTGATTGGATTATTTGTTATCTTATTGTTTAATTTTTTGAGTTCTTTGTATATTCTGGAAATTAGGGCTCTATCTGAAGTGTGAGGAGTAAAGATTTGTTCCCAGGATGTAGGCTCCCTATTTACTCCTCTTATTGTTTCTCTTGCTGAGAAAAAACTTTTTAGTTTAAGTAAGTCCCATTTGTTTATTCTTGTTATTAACTCTTGGGCTATGGGCGTCCTATTAAGGAATTTGGAGCCCGACCCCACAATATGTAGATCGGAGCCAACTTTTTCTTCTATCAGGCGCAGGGTCTCTGATTTGATATCAAGCTCTTTGATCCATTTTGAGTTAACTTTTGTGCATGGCGAGAGAAAGGGATTCAGTTTCATTTTGTTGCATATGGATTTCCAATTTTCCAAGCACCATTTGTTGAAGATGCTATCCTTCCTCTATTGCATGTTTTTAGCCCCTTTATCAAATATAAGATAGTTGTAATTTTGTGGATTGGTTTCTGTGTCCTCTATTCTGTACCATTGATCCACCTGCCTGTTTTGGTACCAGTACCACGCTGTTTTTGTTAGCCCCATCTATGTTCATCAAACAAACTCTTCTCATATTCAAGAGTCAAAAAGACCAAAACATAATAATTCTGGGTGACTTTAACATACCTCTTTCACCACAGGATGCATCTTCCAAACAAAAACTAAACAAAGAAACTATAGAACTCAATAATACAATCAATAACTTAGACTTAACAGACATATATAGAATACTTCATCCATCAATTAATGAATCCACTTTATTCTCAGCAGCACATGGATCCTTCTCTAAATAGACTATCTACTATGCCACAAACCAACTCTTAGCAAATACAAAAAAGTAGAGATACTACCCTGCATTCTACCAGATCATAAAGGAATGAAATTAGATATCAATTATAAAATAAAAAATGGAAGCTACTCCAATACCTGGAGATTAAATAATATGCTGTTGAATGAACAGTGAATTACAGAAGACATTATAAAGGCAATTAAAAAATTCTTAGAGGTAAATGAGAACACTAATAAAACATATCAGAATCTCTGGGGCACTATGAAGGTAGTACTAATAGGAAAGTTCATTGCATGGAGTTCATTCATTAATAGAATAGAAAGTCAATGAATAAATAACCAAATATTACATCTCAAAGTCCTAGAAAAAGAAGAACAAATCAAGATCCAAAGCAGTAGAAGACAGGAAATGATTAAAACCAGAGCTGAAATCAATGAAATTGAAACAAAAGAAATAATTGACAAAAAGTTGGTTCTTTGAAAAAATAAATAAAATTGATAAACCATTAGCCATGCCAATGAAAAGAAGGAAAAAGAAAACTCAAATTACTAACATCCATGATGAAAAAGGAAATATCATGATGGACACTATAAAAAAAAACAGAAGATAATTAGAAATTATTTTGAAAATTTGTGCTCCAATAAAATCGAAAATATAAAAGGCCTTGACAGATTTCTAGAAGCATATGATTTGCCCAAACTGACTCAAGATGATATGCGCAAGTTAAACAGATCAATTTCAAGCAATGAAATTGAAGATGCCATCAGAAGCCTTCCAACCAAGAGAAGCCCAGGACCAGATGGATACACAGCTAAGTGCTACAAGACCTTCAAAGAAGAATTAATACCTATTTTCCTCAAATTATTCCATAAAACAGAAAAAGAGGGAACACTTCAAAACTTATTCTACAAGACCAATGTCACTATGATTCCAAAACCAGACAATGACACATCAAAGAAAGAAAACTTTAGACCAATATGTCTAATGAACATAAGATGCAAAAATTCTCAATAAAATTCTGGCAAATCAAATACAAAAACATATCAAAAGATAGTGCACCACGATCATGTGTGGTTCATCCCAGGGATGCAAGTTTGGTTCAACATATGGATATCAATAAATGTAATTCATCACATCAATAGACTCAAACATAAGAATCATATAATCCTCTCAATAGATGCAGAAAAAGCATTTGATAAAATACAGCACCCATTCATGTTCAAAACAGTAGAAAAATTAGGGATAATAGGAACATATCTCAACATTGTAAAAGCTATCTATGTTAAACCAAAGACTAACATCATTCTAGAAAAATTGGAAGCATTCCCTATAAATACTGGAACAAGAGAGGGATAGCCTCTTTTTCTACTTTAACATAATTCTTGAAACTGATCAGAGCAATTAGAGAGACAAAACAAATTAAAGGGATATGGATAGGAAAAGAAGAACTCAAACTATCACTATTTGCATGATTCTATAACCAGAAGATCCAAAAAATTTCGCCAGAAAACTTCTACAATTAATAAATTCAGAAAAGCAGCATGATATAAAATCAACACCCATAAATCAAAGGCATTTCTGTACATCAGTGACAAATGCTATAAAAGAGAAACTAAGAAAACTACCCCATTTTACAATAGCTTAAAACAACAACAACAACAACAAAACTTTGGATCCAATGAAAGAGGTGAAAGAACTCTACAATGAAAACTACAGAACACTAAGGAAAGACATTAAAGAAGACCTTAGATGATGGGAAGCCCTTGTTCTTGGATAGGCAGAATTAATATGGAGTCCAAATGACCATAGTACCAAAAGCACTATACAGATTTAATGCAATTCCAATCAAAATCCTAATGACATTCCTCATAGAAATAGAAAAAGAAATCATTAAATTCATCTGGAAAAATAAGAGACCCACATTAGCCAAACAAAACAGTCCTTAGCAAGAAAAGTGAAGCACGTGGCATCACTGTACCAGAAACAAAAACAGCATGGTATTTGCACCAAAATAGACTTGTAGACCAATGGTACAGAATAGAGGATACAGAGACAAACCCACATAAAAACAGTTATCTCATACTAGACAGAGGTGCCAAAAACATATATTGTAGAAAAGATAGCCTCTCAACAAATGGTGCTCGGAAAACTAGAAATCCATATGCAACAAAATGAAATCAAGACCCTATCTCTCACCATGTAAAATTCAACTCATAGTGAATCAAAGACCTAGGAATTAGACCATAGATCCTGCACCTGATAGAAGAAAAAGTAGGCCCAAGTCTTCATCATGTTGGATTAGGCCTCGATTTCCTTAACAAGACTCCTATAACACAAGAAATAAAATCAAGAGTCAATAAATAGGATAGATTCAAACACAAAAGCTTCTACTCAGCAAAAGAAATAATCAGTGAGGTGTGAACAGAGAATCTGCAGAATGGGAGCAAATTCTTACTACACCCACATCAGAGCAGTAATCTCTAGAATATATAAAGCACTCAAAAAATTTAACACCAAAAAAATAAATAAACCAATCAATAAATATGCCAAGGAACTGAACAGACACATCTCAGAAGATGATAGACAATCAATCAACCAATATATGAAAAACTGTTCAACATCTCTTGATTTTAGAAAAATGCAAATAAAAACTACTTTAAGATTTCATCTCACTCCAGTCAGAATGGCAGCTATTAAGAATACTAACAACAATAACTGTTTGATAGGATGTGGGGAAAAAGGCACTCTCATACATTGTTGGTGAAACTGCAAATGGGTGCAAACAATCTGGAAAGCAGTATGGAGAATTGTTTGGAAAACTTGGCATGGAACCACCATTTGACCCAACTATCCCACTCCTCAGTTTATACCCAATGGACTTAAAAACAGTAGACTACAGTGAGGCAGCCACATCAATGTTTATAGCAGCATAATGCACAAGAGCTAAATTATGGAAGCAACCTAGATGTCCTTCAATAAATGAATGGATAAAGAAACTGTGGCATATATACACAATGGAATATTATTCAGCATTAAAAGAGAATAAATTCATGGCATTTGAATGTAAATGGATGGAGATGGAGAATATTATTCTAAGTGAATAAGCCAAACCCAAAAATCAAATGCCCAATGTTTTCTCTGATATGAGGTTGTTCATCCATAATGGGGATGGGGGAGCATGGAAGGAATGGAGAAACTTTAGATAGGGCAAAGGGGATAGAGGGGAAAGGTAGGGACATGGGGAAGGAAAATGGTGAAAAATGATGGACATCATTACCCTAAGTATATGTATGAAGACACGAATGGTGTGACTCTATTTTGTGTACAACAAAAGACACAAAAAATTGTGCTTTGTGTGTGCACTTTGGATTGAAATTCATTCTGCTGTCATGTATAATAAATTAGAGTAAATAATAAATTTTTCAAAATGAACATTTTGGGGAATGATTTCATATTTAGTGAAGGTGACAAAGATTATATTAAGATTTCTCACATATGTCTCACCAAATTTCCAGTGCTGTTAATATTTTACATTTCCACCATTCATTTTCACAAGCTTAGACACAATCATTATTGATTTTTCCTGTATTGTTTTATCTGTATCCCATGGTCCAATCTAGGACATTTAATCTACTCAGCATTTATGCGTAGTCACTTTCTGTAAATTGTGACATCAAAAATTTAGGAACAAAATGAAATTGTAGAGGTTTTAAAATTTGATGGCTTCTATGATTGGCTTTACATGGAAAGACATAAGTAAGATGCTTTGTTATCGTCCTGGTAAACACACACATGCGTACACACGCAAACATACCATTAATAGATATACAAAAGAGAAAAAATCAAAGCATATTGCTACAAAGATGTGTATCATCAAATCACATAGGAAGACAGGAAGAAATGAGCATAGGGATTACAAAGCAGTTAGCAAAAACAGGAAAATGGCATGGGTGATGCTTTTCTTATCAATAATTACTTGAAAGAAAATAAAAAGACACATAATCCATCCAGATTCCGCCTATGAGTGAGTCATTTTAGTTTTAAGGACAAACATACTTTGATAGTGAAGAGATTCAAAAGATAATCCAGCAAAAGTTAACCAAAAGAGAATAGAATCAGCTAAATTTATTTCATACAAACTGGACCGTAAATCAAAAACTATAAAAAGAGGTAAAAGAAGGACATTATATAATGATAAAGGGATCATTTTATTGAGAATATAAATGAATTGTAAATATATATGTGCTCAACATTGGAACACCTAAATATATAAAGCAAATATTAACAGAAGAGAAGGAAGAAATGATAGCAATACAATAACAATAGAGGACTTTAATACCCCACTCTCAAAAAGAGATATATCATCCAACCAGGAAATCAATAAATAAATATCAGAATTAAGCATCACTTCAGACCAAAGAGACCCAAGAGACATAAACAGAGTGTTCTGTCCGAGAGTAGCAAAATAAATGATTCTGAGGCATGCATGGAACATTCTCCAGGACAGAGCACATATGGGCCACAAAATGCTTAACACATTAAAGAAGAAGGAAATCCTATCAAGTATCTTCTCTCACCTAAATATTCTGAATCTAGAAATTGATAACAGGAGGAAAATTGGAAAATTCACAAATATGTGAGAATAACATGTTCTTAAAAAACAAATCAAAGAAGAATTCAAAAAGGAAATTTTAAAATACTTTGTGAAAAATGGAAAACAGAATGCACCAAAACATAAGGATAATATAGCAAAAATAGCAATAAGAAGAAAGTTTATTGTGACAAATTCACTTTTAAAGAAAAAGTAGAAGAAATGAAATACTAAAAACTAGAGCAGAAATAAATTAAATAGAGAATAAAAATAGTAGAAAAGATGAACAAAACTATGACATGGGTTTTTTTTCAAGATGAATAAAATGAACAAACACTAGTAAGACAAATAAAGAAAAAGAATGAAGACAGAACTACAAAAATAGTAGAGACATTACAACTTATACTACAGAAATACAAATGATCATATAATCTGGAAGAAGTGGATATATTTCTAGAAATATCTGACCTACGAAGACTGAGTCATGAAGAAATAAAAAATCTGGACAGACTAATAGATAAAGCATTTAAAAAAGCATTTAAAAAACTAATACTAATCCTTCTTAAACTTGTTCAAAAAAAAGTAAAGAAGCAGCCAGATGTGGTGGCACATGCCTATAATCCCAGTGGCTGGAGAGGCTGAGGCAGGAGGATCACAAGTTAAAAGCCAGCCTCAGCAATTTAGTGAGCATATGTATGTGCATGATATACAATATCTCTTATTGACTTTTTCAACATGTTTATATGGCAACTTTGAGAGATCATGTATATTATATATAGTAAATATTACATAAAATCTCCCTACATAAATAGATATATCTATACAACCTACTATGTATAACCTATTTATATACACATAGTGTCTCAAAATAAAATAAGAGTTTGGGATGCAACTCAGTGGTTAAGTTCCCGCGGGTTCAATCCCTCATGGTGGGGTGTGGGGTGAGTAAAGAGAGTAGTAAATGCTTCTAGGCTTATTTTGTAAGGCTGTGGATTACACTGAACCTCCACCTCGGGCCAAAGAAGAACAAAACTACAAGAAAAGAAAATTACAAAATAAAAACTAAAAAGAAAAGAATATTATATGCTAATGTGATAAGAATCATAAGCCAGGATCAAGTGATTCATCACTATAATTCAAGAATGTATCCAAAACATTAAATGTTATATACAAAATAAAGGAAAAAAACCTGTGATCGACTCAATAAATACAGAAAAGTATTTGACAAATTCAACATAATTTCATAATAAAAATCCCAATAAATAAGTATAAAAATAATGTGCCTCAATATAATAAAGGCTGTATATTGCAATGCCATAGATAATGTCAACTCAGCATTGAAAAGCTGAAAACTTCACATAAATATATATAATCATAATATTTTATTTATTTTTTATATATTTAAAATTTATATATTACATATACAATGAAATATTTTTCATCATTAACAAAGAAGTAAGTCTTGCCATTTACAACAATACAGATAAACCTAGAAGACATTATGTTTTTGAATCAAATATGCTAGACACAGGAAGACAAATGCATAATCTTAACTTGTGGAATCTAATAATCTAATGATATCAAAATTGCATGTTTTCCAAGGGTGATTGGAAGTGTGAAGGAAATGGGGACTTGTTGGTCCAAGGGCATAAAGTTTACATTATGCAAGATAAAAAGTTCTGCAGAGCTACTCTTCATCAGTTGAGCATAGGTAATGTACTGTACTAATTTGCTAAGAAATAAAAAATTTGCTAAGAGAATAGATCTTAATTGTTCTCACACACAAAAGGAAACTGTGAGAAGTGTCAGATACATTAACAAGTATGATTGCCACAATCATTTCACAATACATTTATGTATGAAACATCAAATTTAAATATATACAATTTTATTTATCAATTATTACCTCAATAAAGCTGAAAAAAAATCTCTATTTCCAAAGTACTACCATGCTCAGTCCTTTACTTCTCTTCTCTAGAACTCAGTGCTGCAATGATATCTGCATATCTTAAGCATTAAGCACTATCTATATTTTCTATATGCTGATAATTCAAAAACTGTATCTATAGTCTGGAACCTACTTGTAATGCAAACCTCATACAATTCCATTTTCTTTCTCAACATCTTCATTTACATGTCTAATAATTACATCAAGAACAACATGTTCAGAAACAAACACCTGCTTTTACATTACAATCTGCTTTTCTTATTTCTACCTCTGTTTTTCCTCCTGTGTAGCCTACCATATATCATGTTATCCTTCTCCCCTCTTTCTCTTTTATCTCAAGTAAATCCATTTCTAAATTTGTGAGTTCAATCTCAATAAATATAAAAATCAAACTTCATTTCCACTGCCAGCACCACTTTTTTCTGATTGCTGTATTAACCTCTTAAATACTTCCTCAGCTTCCATTTCTTGCTTCTTATGCATTTATTCTTAATGTAGCAACCAGAGTGATTTCCTTTGGAATACAAATCAAATTGTGGTGTTCTTCCTCTCAAAACCACCTAAGAACTAATTGTTTCAATCAAAATAAGATACAGAATACTCACAATTACCTATGAAACCACATGATCAGACCTCCTCAGTATATTCCTAATCTTAAATTATTATATTTCTATGTGATCATAGCCTTATATTATCATTTTATATTCTTCCTTTTTACTTTAGTTCATTCAGATTAGCTTCTGAATTTTTTCAATGTATCAAATACTGTGTGTAAGTTCAGTGCCTGTGTACTTTACTCTTTCTTTTCTTGAATTGGGTCTTCTACCAAATAACTGCATAGATTTCTCCTCCCTTATCAATGAAGTCTTTCTAATTCATCTTATAATATATCAACACCCATTTTTCCTTAGCCTTAAGCCTTCCATTGTATTTTAGGTGACCCAGCTCTTAGTCAGCCAAAAATTTGTCTGTCCTATTTACTATGATCTCTACCGTGCCTAGAAGTGTACCTGACACATAGACTGACTGAGTAAATTGATGAATAAACCCTAGCCTTGACTTCCCCCCAGAAAGTTTTTTTCATGGAGAGCTCTTCATTATACGGTTACTTATTGACCAGAGGCTTGGTGGAGACTCTTTTGGTTCTGTATTAAAAAAAAATGTAACATCCTTTTATACATTCCCCCCAAAAGTCATATGCAGACACAAATAATAGTATATTTATCAAAAACTTAGCACTTTAGAAACTATAATACACAATATTTAAAATAGACATATTTGTGTATATAAGATACACGCTATATTATACACCCCCCCACACACACATACATAAAGCTAATGGTAACATTATAGACAAACATTATAGACAAACAAATATTACACAAATTATAACTTAGATGTTTCTACAAATCAAATAACTTATTTTGGGGAGAAATGAAACTAAAAGTGTTTCATTGCCTTACAATTGTTTGTAAGATCATTGGCAATCTCCAGCCACAGGCTAATGAAGCTACAGTATCTAGTCGACTTGACATTTTTAAAAAGTTTTATTAATTTTGTTTGATTTTTTGTCATAACTCAAACATTTTACATTATTGATAATATTGTTTAAAAAATAAAGGACATACTTTTGGCTTCAGTTTATAAGTAACAGAGAAACCATGTCTTTAGCTAGCTTCTAGATCTCCATGCCATGAACACATCCTTCAATGCTAATAAAAGAGCTCTTTTGTAATACCTTATATTCCATCCATCCTGCATCAAACGCAGTGATATTAGCAGGTCAAGTGGAACTTCTAATTAAACACACAGGTTAAATACGTAGATCTGCAGTCTGGATTTAAAAGCCTTAGAGTCACAAAGCATGTAGAATTACAAATTTAAGGCAGGCACACTTAAAATGTACAGTGCATACACACAATTCTATCCAGCAACAGCAGCCGACTATGACCCTATTCTACCACAAGTGCAGGCATCAAGGAATTGTAACATAAACACACCCAGGAGAATTTTTTGCTAGCTAATGATAAAAGCTGTGTAACCCAGACAGCATTTATCATTTATATTTCAACACAACAACTATATCCCAATATTGAGACTTTCAAGTTCTGTTTATGGAAATAGAAAGCATATCCAGAATTCACAGTGCTCTTGAAACCAGCAGCAAATAACCCCTCAGGCAATTCTCTATTGCTGCCTAAAGCATCAGTAATGAATTCAGTTCAATCCTACTCAAACATTGTGATTATCTACTATAAAGAACACCAAATTATTAAGTGCAAATACTATGATTCCATTGTGGTTGAGCATGGACTAGGGCTGCTCCCTGCAGAGCTGCTATCCTTAGGTATTCTAGGCCACTTGTCTTTCCAGACCCTAGTAGTCAAAAAAAAAAAAAAAAAAAAATTGCCAATCCTTGGTCTATCATAATGCAATTTTCCTTCGCAGGACGCCACAAAATGATCAACTAATAATCTTGAAGCTAAAAGTATAAACTCAAAAATCAAAAATACTGAAAATGATGAGTCAGGGAGAGAGGCGTAGTCTACCTCAAATCTTTTCTGGAAAGACAGAGATTAAAAACATTGATGTAAAACACATTGATTAGCAAATGACTTTCTAACTTGCTGTCCTAATCATTTTAAAAAACAAGGTTGAATCCATTAGAGAAATTACATATACCACATTTTTTTGAAATGTTATAAAACTTGCTAATGGCAAAATTTATCACTTTGGACATCAATGTATCTTTTTTTGTTTTTTGAATAATTTCTTTTTCCTAGTTTAAAAATTATTACATCTTTTATTAGCATCTTCAGTTAGCTTCTTCTCTATTTGATCATTTCCATGAATATTCAAGAAAACAAAATAAAAAGAAGATAACTCCTTCAAAGTCCCTGTTTTCTTTCACAACCATCCAATTTCTTTGGTCTTTTTTGGTATAAAACTTCTCTCTGTGTTTTCACTACTCACTGTATTTATCAATTCCAAGTTGTTCCCTCAAATTACTTGTTTTGGGCTTCAGTTTCCACTACTTCCCTGAAACTGTTCTTTCCAATGCTGTCAATGACAATGGAAGCTATTCTCAATTTCTCTTTTTCCATAATCCATATATTCAAATAATTTGAAATTTTTGTGGACTCTTTTAACTGAAGAGCACATCCCAGATTCTTCCAGTTTTCTTTACCTGTACCAAAACCACCCTGGTCAAAACCATCATTATTTTTCCCTTAGAATATTGCCAATCTCCTGTTTGACATCTCTTTTCTATCTTCTCTCAAATCTTCAGACAGCAATCAGATTAAAATATTTTTAAAAATACATTTTAATTCTTCTCAGTTTATAAATTTTCAATGTTTTTTCCCCTTAAAATAACAACTCAATTCTGCATCATGTCCCATGGGCCCCCATATAACTTCTATTCTCTTCTTATAAGAAAATATATTTTGTCTACTATACTTTAGCTACGTCATCCTCTTCTTTTCCTTGAAACACCAAGCTCAGGTCCAACCAAATCCTCAGAGCTCGCAGTACTCTATACAATCCAGTCCTCAAAGCAAGAGGAGAGACCAGAGTGATTTTTCAGTTCTCCTACCCAAAAGGTGAACCTAGAATTGTATTATAAAACAAGTCCTGGGACTTGCGGATTCTCTTGGATGTCTGATGTCCTCTCCACAATCTACTGCTCTTGTACTGGGAGGGGCAAGATTATGAAGAGGTAAATATATTTGTGACTGTGTAACTATTTTAGTTACTTACAGTCTTAAAAAACAGTACTTTAACCCTACTTAAACTTAAGTACTTAAAACTCTACTTGAGTAGGGATTTAAGACCATGATAGTGATGCCGAGGAGGAGACCTGAGAAGTCAAAGCACCTGTAGGAATTTGTGGCCACTGGTTCTTACAGTCTTGCAGGAAGAATTTCAGATGAATCTCTTAGAGTAACAGGCAGGAGAGTGTTAGAAATAATAATAAGGTGAATATTCAGAACAGGCACTGAAGGAGTCTTCTCCAAGAAGAGCGACCTGACCCTTCCAGAGTTAGGGTTCTTTAGAGTGTTTGAGTTCCCTTGTTCTTGTTCTATTTTATTGTACCATGGTCAGGCAATAGTAGCCTCCTTAAGGGTCATAATGAAACATGGCTGGAGAACATTTCCACACACCAGACGGCGGGTTCCTGATGATCGTCTGCATTGATGAAGTTGTTTATTATTACCAGTCCTGAAACTTGTGGACTCTCTTGGATGTCTCATGTTCTCCCCATAAACTACTGCTCTATATTGTTTCTCTCTGGCCACTTGTTATGGCTTACTAGCTGCCTAACAATAGCAGGTCCAATATGGAGTTTCCATTAAAATCTCTGACTCAACATCAGTATCAATATAGGGTGGCTGAATATCTTCCCTTCTCTATGGATGATGGTGAAGTGAATGAACTAGGACCACTGAGCTGTTCTATATCCGCTTTATTTGTCTCCTCTTCCGTTTTGGGAAGGGAAACCAATCTTCCCACAATTTGGACTTTCTAATATCAATGTAATGCCAATGTCTATCCCTGGGAAAGCTATGGAGTAACAACCTGTGTATTGGCTGACACTCATTCACATAGGCCTTTTACTTTGGTTAGGTATTTTTATTGTAAAAACACTTAATATTTAATTCTAATGTCTTATGATTTACTACATAATTAAAACTGTTTTAGAAAATATAAAAAAGTAAATGACTTGGGCCAGAGAACAGACAAAAAGAAGTACATGGTAAGATCATTCTTTAATTCATATATCTAACACCATTCTCTTCCAAGTCTGCCCTAAATTTCAAAATGTTCTATTTTCCATTAATTATATAGTAAGAATCTGCCTATGAGCCTCTACCATTCTTTCTTTCACTTTTGAATCCTTCCTTTTATTAATATTGTCTATGGTGCCTTTATAAGAAACCAGATTTTAGCTGGCCCTTCAATCTCTTCTGCCATGTGAAAATAGAGAATTCATCCCTTTTGATTTATGGCTCTTCTGCCATGTGAAGAGGCAACAACAAAGTGTCATCTTAAAGCAGAAAGCAAGCTTCTACCACTCCCCAAAAAGATGCCTTCATCTTGAACTTCCCAGAACCCTGAGAAATAAATTTCTATTTTTCCTAGACTAAGGTACCTTATTATAACAGCCAGATTGGAGTAAGCTATTTATGGTCTTACATCAGGCCTTAGCCAAGATCCATAGGACTTTCAGCAGTAGCTTCAAATCTTACCTTGCTTCAATCTTTTAAATTGTAGTCGGGAGATATTTTCAAATGAGGGCTATGTTATATGCACTTAATAAACATCTATTACTCAAAACATCGGATCACTAACCCACTCAAAGTTTTCCAGTGTCCACCAATCACTTTCATCGTAAAGTGTGAATATTTTAGGTCCCATTGGTGGGGCATTTGGACTTGGTTACCTTAGCAGTTTCATTTCTGACACTGCCCAAATAATTAATGCTCCCGCCAAAAGCAAACCATAGTTGCCCACAGGAACCAAATCTCCCATGTTGCCATGTCAAATACACAAGTGAATATGTTCTTTAGAAATGGTCTTTAGGAGGGAATAAAATCTGAAGACAGTAGCGAAGCATGAATCAAGAATTTATTTCCCAAGCAAAAATAAATTTGAATGAATTTCTCAGAGAAAATGAAACACACAAGAAAACATATCACTAAGACATAAG
Source organism: Callospermophilus lateralis (assembly GCF_048772815.1). Classification (NCBI taxonomy): domain Eukaryota; kingdom Metazoa; phylum Chordata; class Mammalia; order Rodentia; family Sciuridae; genus Callospermophilus; species Callospermophilus lateralis. Next base: position 40,998,395 of record NC_135318.1, read on the forward strand.
CTTCTAGTAATCAGATTTACATGTCATGACATTAAATGAGTCCATATATTTTCTATTCCATAAGAATGACAAAGAAGTTTAAAATAATATAAATGTGCATGGATTATCTTTTATCAATAATATCAGATTAATTTAGTTAGAATATCTGAATTATTCTTACTCAACATAATTCTGACATTAAATGGGTGAATTTTTTTCCACAGCAATTACCAATTCTCCAACTCTCTGGGCACCTACTGAGTGTCCAGCACTTCAATTTGATGCTGACAATAATGACCAGAGTTAGCATCAGACTCCAGAGTTTCAGGGCTCAGTCCCACAAGACTTCCCTCACTTAACATGTCATTCTCATGTATTGGGTACACATACTTCTTTCTGACTTGGCTACAAAGTTGAGATTCCCATAAACAACTGCCTGTTGGGTTTGATGATTTGCTAAAATGGCTCACAGAACATAGAAAACAATTCACATACTACTTTTTATCATAAAAGATTAAATGAACAGCTAGGTGAAGAGGTACCTAGGAATCCAGAGTATCTGAGCACAGTAGTTTCTGTCTAAGTAGAGTTGAAGTGGCCCACACTCTTCAAGCATGTGTTTACCAACTAAGAAGTTCTCCATACCCCATTGTTGAGAGCTTTATGGAAGTGCCATTATATAGGCATGATCAATTGCATTATTGTCTAGTAGTGATTTACTTAATCTCCTGCCTCTCTTCTCTTCCTAGAGGCAGAGGTGTGGTAGGAGTGACATTGTGTTTGAGGGAATGGGGGAATTGAGGGGGGGCGTGTAGGGATGCAATTTCCAGCCCTTTAATTGCATATTAGCTTCTTTTGCAATAATCTCCCATCCTAAACTATCTTAAGGACCAAAGAAATATCACTTCATTAGGATGAACTCACTTATATTTGAAAGGGTCACTTTATGATTAACAAAACCATCCCTTTCACCCCAATCACTCTCAGAATATTCCCAGGATTTCAGAACCTCATGTGTCTGGAACCAGGAACCAGGAGCAATGACTGTATATTGCAACAAAGGATTCTCCTGTCTACTCTTTCACTCAGGAAATTACGAAGAATTTATTAGCTCTGTTCCAGGAACTGGGGATAAAAACCAAACACATATTCTTCTAATATTATAATATCACAGTTGAGACAAATGTAATAATGTTACAGGTGAAGATAAAATTTAGAGAAAATTATGAATAATAACACTGAAAAAATTATTCTGTAGAATAAAAACCCCTTTATCCAAAAGATTTAAAATGACTTGACTACTACTTCTCTGATTAAATAGCTCTTTTAATGTACCAAGTAAGTTAATACAATTAATACTTAAATATATATTACGGATCCCAAGTATATAGACATTTATAATATAATTGCAAAAATATTTTCACAACTACAGTAATAACTATACAGCCCAAGAGTAAAGATGGTGATAGCTGATTCACTAAATGATTAAGCTTGTATTGTCTAAAATCATTAAGCAAAAGGCAAGGGAATACTTAATTAAATACTGATTATATGTAAGTAATTTTAAGTGTTTTTATCATTTAATCCTGACGTTAAACCTATAATATAGGTGCTATCACCACCATATCATAGAGGAAGATATTGAGACTAATGGAGTTTAAATAACTTTCCAAGGAAACATGGATGGTGAGCAGGAGAATTTGGACTCCAGCCCAGAATTGCTATTCCTAATCTCAAAATGAAGATAATAATAAATATCGCACAGAGTTTATGCAATTCTTAAGTGAGACAGTGTATTAAAACTGTCCATCACCAGGTTCAGTTCACATTATATGTTAAGAAGGATCCTTTCTTCCTAGTTACAAGCATATGTCAATACGCCAGGTGTTTCCACAGCTTTAGAACAAAAATCTCCAAAAATGTCATACATGTTATAGATTTTGCTTAAATTCTCTAACCTGTGGGTTATAAATTTCAATGCCTTGCAGAGCCAGGTCAATAACAGAGATTTTCTGATGGAGCCAATGGGGCTTGAGGAGAATTGAAAAGTGCATGACACAGGTACAGGCATTCAGTTAAGAACAACAACAACAAAAAAAAACACCTCAACTGCTCAAGCAAAAAAAGCTTTTGCTGACATAACTAAGCCTGAGGGCCAACAGTTGGTGAACTTTATCCACTTGCTAAGGGCAAAGTGGACAACCCCTGATGGCCTGGCTTAGAATCAAAAATCAGAGAGTTGATATCATATCCCAGGTTCTTTTATGCTAGAAGTTAACCTTGTCGGGTGCAGACAAATGGCCAGAAAGTGCCCATAATCTCCACCATGTAGCCACAGTGATATTTTCTTTCTTTCCCAATGTTTACTATCCCTCAGGCAAAATTGATGCACCAAAGATAACATCTAACTTGGGACCCAGCTGCAACTCTAGTTGAGAACCAATCAGATTCTTTCCTTTGCCAAGGTATACAATGCAAAGAATGCATTTGGCCAATGTCAAACATTTGAGCAGAATGATAACAGAGTTTAGACTTAATTGTTGTAAGCCCATGTCAAATTCACAAGAAAACAGAATATGTGAGAAAGCAAGATGACAGATAGAAGGAGCTGCCAGAGAGAGAAGGAGCAGAGGATGAAGACTCACAAGAGGGAAGGAGAAGACCAGTTAACCTCTCAGAGTTTCATGGATGAGTCTGGCAAAAAGTCTGATTTCCTTCAACTCCAGCTGTACAGTAACTCTCATATTTTGACAAGAAGTTTATAGCTTTATAGTGTAATACCCATTTGATATGCATGTATTTGAAAGTGTTTTCAGATATTGGAACCTAAAGAAACTTGGTAAAAATAAACATCATTAATTCTTCCATTAGATGCATCTGTTTAAAGTTTTTACTTTACAAGATATGTAAATTCCCTCTTCTTAGGAATTTACCTTGTATCTTTGTCTATACTTAGCAAATCTTGCCATTGTAATCCTGAAACCAGGAGTTGGTAAGTTGGAATACAAAGATTATCTTTGAGGAACCAAAGAGGGGTTTCTAGAGATGTATAATTGTTTTATTTTTATTGATATTCCCATATTTTTTCTAAAAGCACTAGTAATGACAAAATATTTAGCAGTGTAATGCTGTGGTAGTCAATTGCAACTTTTAAAAAGTTACATTACAGCATTAACATAATAGAACACTAGTAAAAGACTACTTCTGATGACTTTTGTTGTGGTAGAAATAACAAGAATGAGAATGATATAGCTCAGACATACCTGGAGAAAAAGACTGTTGAGTGTGTTTAAAAAAAATGTTAGAGTAAAACAACAAAAATATTAAGAAAAACGTAAAGATCTTGATATTCGTGCTAAGGCTAGCTCGCTGAATTATTTGGAAAAAGGCATGTATCCTCTTTGTTTTATACAATTATGATATTCTTTGGAGAAAAAAGAGTGTATTTAAAATAAATTTGTGTATTTGCTCAGTATTTTGACTGATCTAAATTGTGTGATACAGAGTTGAATTTAAACATTCCTTAATGTGAAGATATGACATTCAAAGGGATGAGAAATGAGAATATGTAGAATCAATGTACATGCATTTAATTACTCATTCAATCAATCAATAAGTATATCTAGAGAAAAAGTTATATAACAGGAACATAACAGATTCAGCATCCCTTAATAAGATTGCAATTTACAGGCAACAAAAGATATTAAACGAATGAAATAACAACATATATTTACTTTAAAGTTGTGCCAACTGTATGAGAAGAAAGCACAGTGTATATGAGAAGGCATAAAAAGTGTATTTATTTTAGATTGTTGAGTCAAAGAAGAACTTGTAAGAAAAGTTGAACTCAAGCTGAGACATGAAGGATGTTAGCCAGAAAGAGTGGGAATGGAAAGCGTCTTCCAGTATAACGAGAGAGCAGACAAAAAGAATCTTGAGCTGGCAAAGATTTTAATTTGTTAGAACTGATAGGAGAAAAGGCTGGTAGTTTGCAGTACATCACAGAAATATAACAGTACAAGGTCAAAATCACTTATAGGCCTTTAAGGGTATAATATAAAGTATTTATGTTTCATTCTCTGAGCTATGGTATATCATTAAAGAGTTTTAAATTAGATATGGTCCTAATTTCTATTTTATGCTTGTCAGCCATCTATTTATTCAAGAGGATTAATATTTACATTATACGTATTTTATTATATACACATTATTCATTTATGATGTTTGTGTATATACACAAAAGGTTTTAACTTTGACAAATTGAAAAACAAATGGAAAACTGGGCTGTCTTATATATTTTATGTGTGGAATCAACTGAAAAGGGATGCATTTGAATGTACTACATTATGCTATATTATAGTTGAGAATAACTATAAGTTTCGGCTTTAAGTACCTCAGTAGTTGTAGGTAATATTAGTTATGATGGAAAAAGTGGGATGGAAACTCATCTGGTAGAGAGTGTGTGTGTGTGTGTGTGTGTGTGTATGTGTGTGTGTGTGTGTGTGTGTGTATGTAGTTGGTAAAGAGGATGATTTGTATTTAGATTGGTCATTTTGAAGATTCTTTTGAGAAATGATCCAAATAGAACATTATATAGACAGCTATGTAAATGTTCAGGAGAGAGGTCATATGTGCAGGCATAAATCTGGCAGCATTAGCTAGATAATATTTTTAACCATGATAGTGGATGACTCAACCTAGGGAGTAGATGTAGATCAGTGGTTTTCAACCATGGCAGTATATTGCACATACATAGCAAGCTTATACAATTTCAATGTTTATTTCTGAAAATTCAGAGAGGATCTCTGGATCACAATAATTTTATTTTTCTTGAGAAACTAAGAAGCTACACAGTTCTAAGAGACTCAGGGGCAGGGGGATGAACATTGGATTTCTGATCCCACCAAAGAAAGAAAGGAAGCAAATAAATCCATAAGGCTTTAATACAATGACAAAATTGCACCCTAGGCTTGAGAAATGAGAAACAGAACTTTTCTCTAAGGAATCAAAGCCCAGTTTTGAATCATCACGACTATTGATTAGATCTTGATACTACAGGACTGCTTGCTTATATCTGGAGGAAAATGATAATATGTTATTCAGGTTGTCTATATTTCTTAAAAAAAGCCATGTAGTCATCAATCTAAAATAGTCTGCCATATGAGATGACAAACAGTAGGATTTAAAATCAAGAGAGAGGTAAAAAATAAACATAGAATCAAAGGGTATCCAGGTAATAGACTCATTGAACGTGTACTGGAAAACATCTCTCCTTAATAAATTTCAGGCAAGTATTGGCAAAAGGTTTGGCATTTAAGCCAAATCAAGCAACTAGCCTATTTGATATGATACATGGGCTAAACATGTTTCTTAAAAGGTTAAGAAAAACAAACACTAACAACAATGATAACAATATAAAGAAAAACATGGAGCAGAGGCCATATGTTGCCCATAAACCCTAAAATATTTACTGTCTTGCCATTAACAAGAAAAAATAAATAATTAAAGATCACCAACTGAAGTCTAGGAAATAACATACACCATTATTTCTTTTTCTGGAACAATCTGGTCCCAGTGTTTGAGAAGCAGTCCCAAGGTGCTGCAAAACCAAATAAATAGGAAAAACAGATCCAGGATTGCACAGTGTACAATTTATTAGGGGCTCACTGACAGAAACATGGTCCTGGGCAGCTGCAAAACCAGATGGATTTCCACAATTTGGGCCAGAAGTAGGGTCTAATAAAATGGTCAGGACCAAAGAGGCTTCTTCCAGCCAGAATGTACCTGCTAGTTCTTAAGCTAATGTCAAGGACATCAGGAACATCCCAGCACTCCTGACACCAGTCAGTGTAGATGTCCTAAAGCTTCCCATACCATTTTAATGCTGCTGTTTATCGTAGTAAGCTGGAAAACTCTGCAGGGAGAATAGACCAGGGCTACTCAGGGCAGTTCTGGTGGCTCTGACTCAAGATGGCTGCAGTGGTGTCAAGCTGAGTCCATGAAACTGAGAAGTCTGTTTCAGGAGATAACATACACAGCCATTTCAGCAGAAAACTGAGAGCTCTTCAAACAAAGGAAGCAACTGGAAACACAGCACTTAAATTATAATATCTGAAGTTAAGTACTTTATGGGTTTAACAGAAAATAATGCAGAGACAAAAAGAGACTTGGCTAAACAGTGAGGAATGTTTAATAAAATAGAAAAAAAATGTAGTAAAGAAAAGAGAATTTATGTGGGAAAAGCAGCTTAGTTGAGTTAAATATTCTCAATTAACTTTAAATGGAACAATAAGTACAGATTGAAGAGGAGGACAAAGAAAGAAATGTTAGAAGAGACCATAGCTAGAAAATTTACAAAACTTATGAAAGATATTCAGTAATTTATTCAAGAACTGCTACAAATACACAGGAAACTATAATGAGGCACAAAATTATAAATTCTAAAAATAGTGTTTTTTTTTCTTTTTAAAAATAAGGGTAGAAGACACATTAGTAGCTTCAGGAACACAGTAAGGTCAACTTCTGAATTTTCAATGCAATGACTTTTTAGTGAAACATCTTCTTCTGTCTTAGAAGATAATGGAATATCTTAAAATTTTGGAGGTGGGATGAAGGACTGTTGACATAAATATCCCTATCCAATCCAAAGTTTCTTCATATGGTGGATACACGAAAGATACTTTAGACAAATAAACGCTGAGAGAATTTGTTATAGCCAGACCCACACTTAAGAATACGCTAGAGTGGCAGTAAAACAAAACATTAAAGTGAATATTTGTTGAATGAAACAATAATAATCAAAATATATTGGGACTGGGATTGTAGCTCAGTGGTAGAGCACTTGCCTTGCACACATGAGGTACTGGGTCCAATCCTCAACACCACATAAAAATAAATAAAGATATAAAAAAATATACATTCTATAGCTTCACACTCACACATGTACATGTGTACATGTATATTTATGTATATATTTAATTGTATTTTAAAGTAACAATAAAACAAATCATCAGGGGAGACAACATTGTTTTTTGCATTTATGGGGAAAGTCAAGTATACTAATTAAATTAATTATAATATCTAAAGGATTCTTGTATAGTTTCTAGGACTTAAAGGAGTAACAGAAGGATATACAACTATAAGAATAAGAATAGCAATTCAAAGTAAAGGATATAAAAAGCAATGTAGATCTGTAGAACAAATATGAATGAATCTTCCTGTAGAGTAAGATTTATAATGACATAATCATGAATTTAAAAAGTATTAAAATTTTCAAATGTGTTAAAATTTTAAATTTCAATTCATGAAAAATACAACATAAAAATGAGATGACAAAAGTTGTATGGGATGGTGCACACCTGTGTCCCAGCTACTCAGGAGGCTGAGGCAGTAGGATTACAAGTTTGAGGTCCGACTAGGCATATCAGTGAAATACTGCCTCAAAATATAAAGGGCTGGGAATGTAGCTCAGTATCAGAGTGCCTCTGGACTCAATGTTCACTACCACATAAACAAACAAATGCTCACATGAGATGACAAGTCACAGGATGAGAAAAGATATGATCAACACATAATGAGTTATTTTTTAGCATAAATTTTAAAAAGCCTATAATGTAATAAGAGAAAGATAAAGAGAAAAATATAAAGGCATAAACATGTAATTTACAAGTTAGGAAAGACAATCTGTAAATACACATACACACATACACAGATTTATATATATAAAACATTTAGGGAAATTAATAAACAGGAAACTAGGAGGTTCCATTATAGATAACCTTATAAACACTATTAGTTCAGCAGATTGTTTTGTTTTAACTTTTGAGCACACTGCTAGAGTATATTTACCAAATCCACCTACATTTAAATGTGACCCCCAAAATAAGTTTTTAATAATGGAATATGTGTAGAAATGAAGTATATACTACTTCCCAAGCAATAAACCTTCAGCATTTCTCTCCTCCTTTACCTCTGCTTTTTTAAGAGCTAGTAAATGACATTAGCCTATGATGCTTCCTGAAGTAATCCCTCCTCCACAAAACACTATATTTGTGTGTGTGCATGCGTATGTGTAAAGTTAGAACATTTAAAATGTAAAATATATACAATTGCCAAACTTTGAAAAATTTGAAATTCCTGATGCTGGGAAGCATATAGATTAACTGGAAGTATATTGTGTTGCTGGTAGAATGACAATTGGAAAACAATAGCAATATAAATGTGAAGATGCATATACCTCACAGTCTTACCATTACACTTCTAGACATATAAACAAGGGAATTGCCCACATACATACTCAAGGATATACATGCCACCATATTCATGGCAATAATGTTTGAAATATCAAGGGCATGTTTATCAAAAAGTTTATATTCATATAGAAATAATTAATTATTTGGTACTGGGAATTGAACCCAAGGTGCTTAACCACTGAGCCACATTCCCAGTCCCCAATTTTTTTAATTTTTTAAAAAAATTTGAGGGCTGGGGATGTGGCTCAAGCGGTAGCGCGCTCACCTGGCATGTGTGTGGCCAGGATTCGATCCTCAGCACCACATACAAACAAAGATGTTGTGTGTGCCAAAAACTAAAAAATAAATAAATATTAAAATTCTCTAAATAAATAAATAAATAAATTTGAGACAGGGTTTTACTAAGTTGCTGAGGGCCTCACTAAATTACTGAAGCTGGATTTGACCTTGAGATCCTCCTCCCAAGTGCGCTATGGTGCTCAGCTTCATACAGGATTTAAAGAAACTACAGGTATAGCTATAAATATGATGAATCTCAAAAATTTAATGTGAATAAATATAGCAGAATATACATGATACTATGTGTTTATAATGTGTATATATGTGTTAAATATATTCATAATGTATATATTTTATATATTGTGTATGCATATTTAGAACATGAAAAATTGTTGTATATACTTACATATTGTTTAGGAATTCATACATATGGATATTATAATAAAGATATGAGTAAAACATTTAGACGATTGTGGGGGTTTGTGATAAGGGAGATGTGCACAAATACTTTTTTTTTTTAAGTACTAGGGATTGAACTTCACAGATACCTTCAGCAGTATTATTAATGATTTATTTTTCAACCTGAGAGGTGTGATAAAGTGTATTATTATATTATTCTTTATAATATTTTGATTTTTAAAAGTTTATAATAATCAATAAATAAAGAAATGGCTTTAATTTGCCTACAGGATTGACCTGTTCAAAGTATTCAAGCATATGAAGTATAATTAGGAGTGATGTGCTATTTTTAATCTATGATATTAATAATGGTTTACAAAAGAATGAAAAAATGCCCCTACTTACACACTATTAATTGAAAGTGAAATCTCAATATGTAAGATGGACCTTAATATCCTTTTATATGGTTGTTTCACAAAGTTTTTATGCAGATGAATATTGATCACATTTTTGTATAATAGCAAACATTTTAAGGAACTTAAATTTCAAAATAAGAATATAAGTAAGTTTTTTCATTAGGTAGAAAATTACATAGCCATTAAAAATATAACAAATAGTAAGCAATACAAAACAGAATAATTTTAAATGCAAATACTATACATTGAATCACAATATATATGTGTGGGTACTTGTGTGTGTGTATTTGTAATATCAATTTTTTAAGCTATGACTAGAGACTAAAGAGTGTTAAGAGGGCATTATTTTGCTTCATAAGATTATTTATGATTTTTTCTTCTAAGTTTGATCATTTTGTAAAAATATTTTCAGTGGCAACATATTAATTAGTAATTTTATAATTCAGTAAATAGCCCTTCCTTAATGCATACTGGATTAGTCTTTAATCCTTCTTTCATATTCATAAATCCAAGTATGTGCATAACTTGTGCTAAATACTGAGGAGAATACAATTTTGTACTGGAAGATCTTTATGGATGAGGAAGGATAAAAGAAAAAATATATATAAATAATGCTAGATCTTGTATCAAAGTATTTGTGAACTTGAAAACATTTGTTTGGATAAAGAAACATAGACACTCAGAGTTCCTATTGGTTGTATGCAGATAAAGTGTTCATTTCTAGTGGAAAATACATCAAAAGATCTCCAAAGAAGTCCCTCAGACCTTGAGGCATTTACTATTTCCCAGGTCAGTCTCACACACTCAGATGCCTCAGTTTTTGCCTGTGAAATGAGCATAGGATCTTCTCTTAGGAAGATGTATTTGCCAAGGTCATTAGATTAATATATAAATTCATACTGTGGAATTATTAAATTATATACCTGTCTCTTAGTGCTCATAATACATAGACCCATATGATAGTCTCATTTTCTTGATAACTAATGAACAATTTTTCCATGAGAATTATCACCAAAAAGAAGGTGAGTTTTAAAAATAATCAGACTGATCTCATTCTAGATTTGAAGAAATTTAGAGTTTGATTACATTTTAGAAACTAATTTATCTATAGGCATATTACAATATGGATGCTTTGCCAGGAGTCCTTTCACTCTCCATCTATTGGGTTAGGCCACTAGAAATATATCTGTGGTATTCCATTTGGCCCATTCATGATAAAGAATCACTGGTCATGTCCCTATATGATTTATTTCTTTGAATACGTTAATAAAAAATCACATTGGAATTTTTCTGGGTTTTTTGAGGTTACTTTGCATATATCATTTCTAATTTATTTTGGATTAACTTAAATTTTTACTTAGAGTGAGCACTCATATTTTTGTCATTTCTAGCATTTTTGATAATATAAAAAATTGTTCTTTTTAGGTAACTAAAAATACATCACACATACGGTTAGGTGTGTGTTTTATCCAAACTTGCCTCTGTTGGTTTTTGTTCATCTAAAAAGGAATAATAATAATAATAATGAAAACATTAACAGCTGCTATTTCAACTCACCTACTGAACAGTGACATTTTTTTTTTCCCACACCATTTGCAGCTACAGAAGAGTGACTGACAGGCAGCACAGAATGTGTAAATGGTTCTCTTTGACACATTATGAAAACTGACAGTGAGTGTTCAAGGTTTGTGGGGTGAAGCAGTAGTATACAATTCTAAAAATAAATTTTTAAAATATACACATTTGAACACCAGAGATTCTGGTCTGGAACAGGGATTGAGGAGATAATTAAGATTAACCAAATTAAGGACAATTTAGATAATTTAAAAACGTTAAAGGGAAAATGTGATTTTGCCTGCAGGAGATGGAAAGTCCTTTGATAATATATCATTGTCCTGAAGCACCAAAAGAATTAAAATAGCAAATGACAGATGGTATGACTGAATAGGTGGGAAGAAATTAATGAATGACATTGGAATAGTATGAAGTTGAGGTTTTCAGTCCTAAGGACCTTGGAAAAATGTGCTCTGCTTATATATCTGATTGAGGCATGTGTTAGCCAGCTTGCCATCACTGTGACAAAATGCCTGAAAGACAGTTTATAAGGAGAGAACTTTTATATTGGCTTATAGTTTTCAATGTTTCAGTCCAGTGTTTTGGGGCCTGTTATGGCACAGTGTATCATGATGGGAACTCAGGGCATAGGAGGCTGTTCACTTCACTCCAACCAGGAAGCAAAGGTGAAAAGAAGAGACTGGCATCCCATTATGCTCTTCCATACTTCCAATAATGTAAATTCCTTCTGCTACCCCACTTCCTGAAGTTTCTACCATCTCTGAATAGTACCTAGATTGAGGACCAAGCCTTCAACATGTGGGCCTTTGGACACATTCAAAGTACAATGGGTAGTATTCCATTCCTGCTCCCTAAGACACATAACTATCTCACAATCAAAAATGTACTCAATTCATTTCCAAGAATTCCCAGTATCTTTTTGAGCATTCCCAGCAATGCTCAAAAAACCAAATCCAGAGTCTCCTTTGAGACTCAAGATGATCTCTACCATGAATCTCTATAAAAATAAAAAAGAAAGTTATATACTTCCAACACAGAATAGTGAGGCAAACACAGGGTAATCATTTCTTTTCCAAAAGAGATAGAATGGAAGGATTAGACCAAAGCAAGACCGAAACCCAGTAGGATAAACATTAAACCCTCCATGTCTGGCATCTAGGACAGCAGAGAGTGGCAGAATATGGGCCCCAGGGGCTTGGACAACCCTGTCCCTATGGCCTTGTTGTATTATAGCCCACATGGCCACCTTCTTGGTAGGCTTTGCTTGGTGCTTGTGGCTTCCTCCAGGCATTTCACATTCCTAATGCCTCTCACTTCCTGGGGACTCCTTATCTGCTTGGCTTTACTCTCACTGCTTCACACATTGCTCTGTCAGTGGATGTTTTCAGGTAGTTAGACTTTGCTCCAGATGCCTGGCCTCCCAGGCTTTCCTTTGAAATCTCAGTGGAAGATTTTAAGACTCAGCATTTTCCACTTGATGAAAGACTTCATAACTCTCGCATGACCTGCATATCCGCAATATCAGTATCATATGGATGATGCCAAGGTCTGTACCAACATAAGCCTTATCAGGCCTTCCTGAAACATTACTTGTGGCATAGCTGCAGTAGGCTTTAAGTGCTTTCATGACTGAACACAGGGAAACTAATGAAGGGAAACACTTTCCAAAGTGGTCCTATGGGAGCAGGACACCTTGAGACTACCTTTTTAAATCAAATTTTATTTGTATTGATTATTTATTTTCAGTCCAGGTTGTTGACCTCACTGGTTAGTCCTAAACTAGGCTGATCTCTTGTTAATATCCCATATTTCACAGAAATGTCTCTAAGTCATCTGTATGAAACCTAAGCCATACATTCGGGAAAAAAAAAAAGAACATATGATTTTGACTTGAATCTAGTGAGCTGTCATAAGAACCCTGACAATATTAATGGTTCTAAAATTTAGTGGATTATCAGAATCACATTACTATGGCCTGAAAGAAGAAATTTCAGTTCCATAGTGTTGGAGCAGCCTTATAAATTGTTATTGGCCAGGCCCTCCCTCTTAAACATGCACATACATGCAGCTTTGGAGGTGATTCTGATAAACTGCTAGATCAGGGCCTCATTAAATAAAATAATCTTAGCCATTTTACTTAACTGCATCTGCAATGCTGGGTTTAAAAGAGATGATTTATAAAATGGCTTTTGGATTACATATTTTATAATTCTGCTATAACTTCTTGCCGAGTTCAGGGATTTCTTGTGGAAAATCCTTGACAAATGATCATTCAGCTTCACTCAGCACTCACTCTCTCTGGAGGATATTTGTTCCATTGTTTTGAAGTTCTTTATGCTGAGTAAAAATATTGAAATTTTCATTGATTGTCTTGAGTTTTGCCCTTTGAAAAAATATTCATCCTTGTCCATCTGATAGCCTTTCGAATGCTTGAAGACAGATCTTGCATCTTTCTTATACAATTTTGTCTCCAGGTTACAAAAAGATACAGAGATTACAGCCACAAAAATAATCTATTTTCTTTTAGATAACTAACTTAAAGTGAGACAAGTTCACAAAATCAATAAGATGTTTCACTAGAAAGGAAGAAAAATCAGTGAAGTAATTTGGCAGTCTTATATCAATATATACAGTTAGAAGAAATCTTGCCAAGAAGAAGGTTGAGGAAATTGTAGGAGTGTTATAGTCTACCAACAGATGGAACATGGTAAAATCCAAAGTGAGGAATAAAAAGAGTGACAAAAAATAATAAAAATTGCACGCATTTGAGTAACTTTTAAAATTAAACTGTGTAGGCTATAGCATATTTTTATAAAATCATGATAATATTTTGAATATACTGTCTGTATTAAGAAAAATTAATCAAGTCAAGTAAATGTCCAGATTGTATGTAAATGTGCATATATATGTATACACACACACACATATATCCATTCAAATATTCCTAAATTTATGTCAAGTGATTAATTTATATAAATATAATTAATTCTAAAAATTGAAAGATAACCCTGAAAATGTAATTTTGGTAAATTACTTACCAATTCTAAAACAGATATAAGGAATAGGTTCCCTCTAATATACAAAAAAAGGTAAATAAATGTACATTCAGTATACAATTGATAGAAAGGGATTATTAAATTTATTTCAATTTTATTAGTCACTTACACTCATATACGTAATCAAAGCTCCAGTACCTATGGTCTTACCCTTTCTCTTTCTTTTAAAATCAAATTTTTATTTTTATTTTTTCATGTTTTCCATTATTTCATGCATACTTGCTGCTATCCCTACCATTCTTACAAATGTGCTATTTTACACTTAACAAAATTGATATGTCCAAAAAACATACTTTTTTCCTCTAAATATGTTGTGGATATTTTTGTCTCTTGACATTATTGATCAGGTTTCTTTTTTAAAAGTTTTTATCTTTAAGTTCAAAGACTTAAAAATGTCCTACTTTTTATTCTGCTTATATCTTTCTTTGAGGGGATTTTCTTCTTTCATGTGTTTTACAAGTAGCAAACCTATTTTTGTTTCTTTTTTAAAATACAAAATCGATAATAATCAGTCTTTAGTATAAATCTCTACTTCTGAACGGTCAGTCAGCATCTAATCCCTTATCTCCAACTCTCTCCTCAACATTTTTATTTGGATGTCAGGCTATTATCTCATAGAATTGAATAGTGTTAGAGGTCCAACTGACCTACAGCTCATCTCGTCAAATTTTAAGTTCCAGATAAGGATATGACCTGAAAAAAATAAGCAAAGTCATTCAGACAATAGGGGTAGCACAAAGACAAACAGAGGTTCTCTGTTCCACAATCCTCAAATATTTTTTAAAATATCATGACAACTGTCTCTTGTACCACCTAGTACACAGATGGTTCTATCCTTTATATATTTTTTAATTGCTTAATAAATTTAGATTAACTTCGTAAGTTATAGACTAGAGTTTGTTAAGGGAAAATTGATAATATTACAATACATGAGTAATATTATAATTTTAGGCTCAAATATTTTATATTTGGCTGTATACAAGATGGACTCACTCAAAAATTATCTATTGGACTGTGTAAGAATAATTTTTAAATTTTCTGAGAAATTCTCCATTTTCTTTGATTCTGTTGTTCATTGACACCATTAATGTCTCAACTATTGCTCAATTTGAAATCTATTCTGACAACTTTATTATGAATGTTCTTATCAAATTTAGAGTTGGGAATGGTAGCTCAAGCAGTTCTAAAGAGCCTGTCTCAAAGTAACCCTGGTGATGCCTGGTGAATTTTATTATAAGAATTAACCATTTAAAGTCTCTGAAAATCTTTCTAAGTATATGGAGAAAATCAATAAACATTTATTTTAGAAAATCTGCTCACTTTTGGTTAAAAAAAAAAATAAACAACTAAGGTGTTTGACCATGATCTCCTCCTAGATTTTCTCTTTCACATTCTCATTCCAATCTGAGAACAAAAGCTCTAATCTGGATAGAATGACAAGGGATACAGGCTCCCTATTTCCTTAGCTCCCAGTCAAGAGATATGGTATTCCAACATGAAGGACTGGATACCAGGATTTCTCTTCTTCACCTTTTGCAAAGGCAAATTCCTGATGAATTTGACTAAGAACTTGGGATCTCTCTTCCTCAAACCATTCCTCTTAGGGCCAAAGATGTACTCTAGGCATGTCAAGCTCAGAACTTTGTAGCCTGGGTTGACCTTGTTTCAGTGTTTAAAGGGCAGAAATTTGATATCAAGAAAAGTAAGTTGAGAAGACCAGAGGCTGTTATACACACCCAATTCCCTCATAATTGGTGTGGTCACTGTAGAGGATGTGGTACACAGTCCTTGCCAGGGGTCTCAGAGTTGTTACTCAATGAGGATATTTGGTTACTGAGAATGAAAGCCCTAAAGCCCTCCCCAGAGAACCTGAGAGTTGACTGTTGCTTAATTGTGGTGGAGCTGGGTCTTCAATCCTGGGTCTTATTATCATGTCTCTACCAAATGTCAGAGTCCCTTTGATCTCACTTCTAGATTCTCCTAGTCAGTCAGATTAATACCAAAAAAGCCTCAATTAACCTTCTGTTACAAGAGATTTTATGAATCATGAGTGAAATTTGGACACTGCACTCACTTTATTCTGCCTGTACATGAATCTGATCCTGAACCTTCATATCAGCAGTTCAAAATTTCATACTAAATTGAACTTGGGTTTCAATTCTAACTCATTATAAATTGTAAGTTCTTTGAATTGTGTAAACCAAAGAGTAAAATTATACTTTCTGTTTTTTTCTTCAAATAATTTTTTTGAGTTGTAGATCTGACTAGATTAAAAAGGAAAAAAGTGAATTTATAATCAAAGTGGGATTATATATAATTTAGTTATTCATTATCTCTTAACTTTTCTTTTTTTTCTAATCAAAGTATTTTTCCATAAACATTTTCTATTACTGAGAAATCCTAACCATTAATCTGTTATATATTTTCTCCTAATTTTTTATTCCTTTATAATATTACAAAGTTTCTTTCTTGTGCTGGACAATAATTTTCTTTGAAAAATTTATCAGAATGTGAGACCTATGTATTTTAAGGAAATGCATAGAAAAAATTAAGAGAAATTTTGAATTGTTTACAATGAATGGTATCCAACCACCATGCAAGATATGGATTTCTCTTTTTTTCTTGGTTTGAGAATTAGAAATTCACATTTCTAGACAAAAACAAAGCTCACAAGTATTTCTTTCCCTTCTTTGCATGAGGAAATACTTGTCATAAATATTAAATTCTTTGGCAAGACTGAAGTATAAAATTTCTTTAATGTGTAGAAATCATTTAGGCAAATATCTAAGTATTGAGAAAATATAAAGTAATTTCAATGATGTAAGTTATTTTCACTACTGAGAAATTTTAAAATACTTCAGAAGTCCCTTTGCATTTTTGCCCTCATATCCTGTTCTTCCTTTATTCTTTTTCAACTGAGTTTTATCATTTTTCTCTGATTTCCATCCACATTTTAAAACATTCCAAACAGAAGCACTGTTGAAGTTTTTTCCTAAATTGTGAAACTAAGAAGTGCAGCAGAGGAAACTCTGGTTGTGTTTTTCCTTTTCTCACTCAAATCAAAATAAATTTCATAATATACTTTACAAAATTTACAATGTACTTTGTTAGTCATTATTAGTAATTAGATTATATTCTAATTGCTAATTACACATTCTTTTCCCAGTTACTTAACTTATATATATTTTATATATTATATATCTAGATTATATATTATATATATAGTTGTTTGAAGTAATACATCCCATAATCTTTAACACAGTCATTGTTAGTTTATAGTACCACAAATGCATAATTTTTAAAGAAATATTAAGACAAATGATTTATCATTCATGCTACATATTAGAAGATGATGTTAATAGCACAAATAAATAATGTAAAAATGTCCATACTGTAGGTATTGTTATTATAGGTTTTTCTTTCTTTTTTTTTTTTAAAGAGAGAGTGAGAGAGAGAGGGAGAGAGAGAGAGAATTTTAATATTTATTTTTTAGTATTTGGCGGTCACAACATCTTTGTATGTATGTGGTGCTGAGGATCGAACCCAGGCCGCACGCATGCCAGGCGAGCGCGCTACCGCTTGAGCCACATCCCCAGCCCCATATAGGTTTTTCTTAATAGAAAAATTCTATATATAGTATTGGGAGATGAAATTTATCAGTGATTGAGAAATCCTGGAATCTTTGCTGTACATTCCAAGAGTGTGCATCCCTGAACACTAATAAACCATTTCTTGGGGTTGTGTATATAGCGAGTCATCTTAAGGCATGATGTAATGTCTCCTTCCATGACAAAGAGCAGTCTTGCTCAGTGTTTATTATAAGATTCTGGATTCCCCAAGCTTAGACTATCTATTCTGTAAAGTAGCACACATGTATGTAGACCTTGTTCTGGAAACTTCATTTTGCTATTGTTGGATTTGGAGGGGATGGGAGAACTGATTCACATTTTATTCTTATGCTGCTTGCTGTGCATTATTAATAACATTATTGGCTTTGAATCAGGAGTCTTGTATCTTTTTCCAACATTCATACAAAGTAACAGACAAACTCTACAGCCTGTAGGTAGGATAAAATTAAATTTAATACTAAATATAGATATTTATATGTAGAAAATTTACTGAGAAGTTCTTTCTGTGGAGGACTTCAAGAAGAAAAATTGGGCAGAAGGAGAAGTTGAACTATGTTGCCATCACATTAAAGATCTCAACACATGCTAGAAAGAACTTGAGCTGAGATGGCCCTGCAGAAATACTCCAGACTAAGAAAAGAAATACTGAACTTCTTATCCATACATGAAGCAGTCTTTTCATGTGGTCTGTACTTAAATAAGAGACATGATCTTGGGCAAGGTGACTTTCTTTATCTTAATGGAAGGAAAATAGTGGAAATCAGATGGTGTACTCCTTAATATCCACTACAACTGAAAATCAGGAATATAAAATGAACGGCCTCACCTAAAATAGTGAATTTTCTTTGGGGGGTAAAATATAAATATATGTATATTATATATATATATATATACACACATATTTAAATATATCACATTTTTCTCTATGTCATATACTTGTAAATTTTAAAAATACTCTTCTGAGATACAAGCTTTTTAAAACTTTAAGTTGCACTTCTGAATAGACTCAAGATACTTTGACAAAATCCACTTTAAAAATAAAACAAAATTGTGCCATTTTATCAGTTATTAACAACTATCATATGCTATCCTTAGATTTTTTCCCCCAATTCCACCTACTCTATCCTTTACCTGAACATTTGGTACTTTTTAATATAATATCTAGACATCTGAAAGTGTGGTGCCCAAATATATAAATTAAAGATCCAGACACCTAAACTTTTCTGCTTTACTTTGGGCATGTAGCTTAATTTGTCTTTGCTATATATTTCTGTTTAATACAGTGAAGGTAATAACTGCATTAATATCAAAGAGTTGTTATGAACATTTTAAATGTGCCAGTTGGCTGTGTGGTGTAAAAAGAGGAAAGTCTTGGTAAATCTTAAACATTGCTATTATGCCTTGTCTTATGTCTAGACTCAAAAGCCTTCCCTTCTTCTTATAACAAATAATCATACAGATTAATCCTTTTACTTACTTCATCTGAATCATCCTATTGGGGTTTTTAAGGGTGTTGGGCAATATGTTATTTAACTATTGTACCGCCAATGGTTATTACAGTGCCTGACTCACAAAACAACCTTAACTACATGTTGAATGGGTTAATCAATTAAATAATAATGATTTTCCCCATGTTCTAGTTTTGATTCAAAATGATAACTTCATACACAGATAACTTTAAGAGTGAATGAAGATGAAAAAAATGTTATAAAAGTGACTTTAGAAACAAATATAGTTATCTGAATACAGTGCTGGTAAATGTCTGGGAATGCTGTTCAACAGGGGAGGATCTCTAATGTCACACATGTGGTATTCTTACTGCTTGATGCCCTTGAGAGTGAATATTCCTACTTTTTATTGGAATGGGGCTAGATTTGACAGCTGGTGGGGACTAAGTGTATCAGATAAGTTCATATTTTCTTGTTAGTCAAGGTGATCAGTACATAAAATATGAACCCATTTGTGGCAGCATGTAAGGGTAGCCACCTGCTTTCTTTGGAGAAGCATGGTGGAAGAGGTAGTGCCTTAGCTGTAAATTGAAGGGCACCAAAAATGGGTAGACATGGAAGTCTTGGGGAGTGTTCCAAGTGGACAGTTATATGGGTAGTATGTGAAAAGTAGTATAAGTGAGTGAGAGAACTTATTTGAAGCTATAAGTTATGGCAAAATAAATCATTGAAGGGAAATGAGAGACAAGAAGATGTTAGAGATGAGTTGGGGGTGTCTGTCTGATTTCCCCATAAAACAGAGCCTGAGCCAAGGATTTGGGTATAGACTTTTTATTTGGAGGTGATTCCAGGCAGCCAGAGTGAAAGGATAGGAAGGGTAACAGGCAGGAAGTAAAAGGTAATCTGAAAGTAAACTATAAAGGCTGCTGCTTTTATCAAATTGGGGTTCCATTTCACCAGATTTCCTGAAAAGGTTATAATATCTACCAGAATTACCCTCCCAAAGGGAGGGAAGCTAGAACATTTTTCTATAGATATTTACTCCTATCAAATGAAGTTGTCCTGGGGCATTAACCTCTCCACATTTTCAGCATGCACCTGGAAGCCCTGCCAACCTGGGCTCTTTCCCTCTCGCAGAAGAATCGCTGTGCTGCACAGCAAAGTGAATACTTGCTGCATACATTTGAATTGGGCTGCTGCCATCATGAAAAGAATTTGTGTTCATGTATACTGTCTTCAACAACTAGAGCTGAAATCAGAGATAGGCTAAGGGGATCTGATGGGGGTCACAAAGATGTCTGCTTCAGGTAGATAGACAGAGCCCAGGCTGTGAAGATCTTGTTATAGAGCTTAAAATTTACCTATTTACCCTTATAAGCCAAAATATTTAGAATACTAATTTAGTAATATAATCAGATATGGACATTTTGGACATAGTCATCAGGTTGTTGATGTAATATATGAAATGTATGTTTACAATGCCAAAATCTAGTTTATATTGTTTTGTGGGTGTTTTTGTGTGTGTGGGGTGCGGGGGGGGGGGGTATTGAACCCAGAGGTTCTCTACCACTGAGCTACACTTCCAGGGTCTTGCTAAGTTGTCAAGACTGACCTTGAACTTGTGATCTTCCTACCTGAGCCTCTCAAGTTGCTGGAATTACAGAGGTTCGCCATTACGCTGAGCTTCGTATTGCTTTTAAATAGATATCATGGAACTCCAGACTTGCTAATCTGGAGAAGAGCTTATTATTTTGTTCCCTGCCCCATCTCCAGCCCTTGGTCCTTTGTCTGCCACCCAAATTTAAAACTCTGAATAGGAAATTAAATATAAAATATTAACTTAAAGGAGTTAGCAAATGTTTTGTTACTGAAAAGAGATCTATTCCTTTACTGTATTGGCAAACAGTTGCTGTGCAAATGTTGTAATGAAAAACAGTGTCTTCAAACAGCAATTACTTATTGTTCATAGTCTGCTTGTTGGCCAGGAGCTAGCTGATCAAGGCTAGGCTTGGCCAGGACAACTCTATTCATGTGTTTTTCATTATTTCACCAGGCCCAGTGGGTTCTTCTGTGTGCTTTCTTCTTATGAACCTGGCTAAAGCATAAAAGAACAAGTAGCAACCTACAAGTTCTCTGAAAGCCCAGGCTTGAGACTGGTTTACTGTGTATCTATCTCATACCATTTGTCCAACAAATCAGATGGCCAAGACCAAAGTCAAGGGCCTTGGAAATATGCCCTCTCTGTGTACAGTAAGGGCATATGGAAAAATGTGTGTGCATACAGCTAGGGGCAAAATATAGGGCCAAAAATACTATGCACAGTACCGAACTGGTGCTTTAGACCTGCTGTAAGAAATTCCTGCAAATTTGGTGGCTTAAAACAACAGGTATTTATTCTCTAACAGTTCCAGAGTCTAGAAATCTAAAATTAAAGTGTTGTGTGGTTCCTTCCTTCTGGAGGCTCTGAGAGAGAATGCAACCTGTGCTTCTGTCCTGCAGAAAGTTCCTGGGGTTCCTTGGATGTGAATGCCTTGCTTCAGTCTCTGCCTTCACCTTCACATGACCTTTCCATCTGTGTCTCTGTGTTCTCCTGTTTTTTTTTTTTTTTTTTTTTTTTTTTTAATCAGGAAACTTATCATTGTATTTAGAACCTAACCTAATCCAGAATGGCCTGTTTTTGTATTCCTTACCTTAATTGTATTAGTAAAAACTTTTCTTCTGAACAAAGTCACATTCTGAGGTTCCAGGTGAACACATCTGTTTTGGGAAACACTAATTAACTTACTCAAATACTCATAAATGTAGTGTTTCCAAGCTCCTTTACAATGGGAATCATTACTTCTAGTTTACTGTTTAAATGTGGCAACTTTATGCATGTATATTTAATTCCTGTGTCATTCATTATTCAAACATCAGAGTCCTTAGAGTCTTAAATAAAATGCATTTTAATAACAAAATATTTCATGTATGAAAGTATTTTGTCACCTAATATATCTTACTAAGAGCATGGAAATAGTAATTAAAAGTATGTTAACAAATAAATCAACATAATGTCTAGGTTGTATTTACTTTAAATGGACAGGTGACATGAAAAAGTGTTAACAAAATCTTAACCACCTAATAATAACTTACATGTCTTTTATATTTCTAAATGTTACATGTTTTAAGGTGTATCTTGGTTCTGAACTCTTAAGTGTTCACAAATCCATAAGAAATACAGTAAGTCACAAATGGATGATTTGATACAAGTTTCCCAAAAAAGTCTGAAAAAAAATGAAACCCAAATAAATGAAAACTAATAATACAAACACTTTGGCAGCAAATAAGTTGATCCAAAACCTAATAAATCTCTGAAAATACTTATTTGAGTAAACCTGGAATTAGGCCAATTGCAATTTTCATCATCTTTCACAAATTGTATAGCAAAACGGGGGCATAAAACCATATTGGAGTAAAAGGTGTGACCCACACTAGTGCCAGGCCATTGACTTTTATTACCAGTTCACAATAAGCTAAGGACAAACTCAGAGTATCTAGATTCTTTTATAGACATTTGACATCTCTTCCATCACTTACTGGCATTCTCGTTACCTGTAGAGTGAGTTGAGTGCTGGTCATGCACGCACATAATGGTGTGTGGCACTTAAAGATTTATTCCTCAGCTTTAACCCCAGGAGTATGTTAAACATGGAATCTACTTTTCTCATCAAAAAAATAAATTTTTAGAACTGAGTGCTGATGCAGGATTGAAGATATTTTGAGAATGCAGTCTCCCTTGCATCTAGGATAACGAATGTGAACACCCTGAGCTTGCTGAAATGACTTAACATCTCCATTTCCATCTATTTATATCTTTGAGACTTTTTCCCCCCTCTACTGTCATTTTTCTTGAAACAAAATATAGACAGTTTTGATATAGAGCATCCTCTGTCACATAGTCATTATTCTAACCTAGATATTTGTCAGGTTAAAAATGTTAAATATTGATATAGGTGGTATTCATTCAAAATATGTGAACAGACATTTAATGGAATAACTGTTTCATAGATAACCTTTATTTAAGTTATAAGTGGCCAATGACAAAATTATGTTTAATAGCAATTTTATATTAATTTCCTCTGTGCATACTTTTTTTTGTGTGTGTGTGCTCAGGTGATTGAACCCAGGGCTTTGCTCACACGAGTCGAGTGCTTTACCACATACTACATCCTCAACTCCTATGTATTCTTTTAATGAAAAGCATGTACATTTTTCAGGCTGGGGATGTAGTTCAGTGGTAGAGCACTTGACTAAGCATGACAAAGGCCCTGGGTTCAATCCACAGTACCATAATAAAGAAAAAAATGCATTTTTCTTATTTGTGTAATTGTTATATTGATTGAATTATATGTTTAGTCAATTTAATAATAAAAAATTGTGTATGTAAAACTGTCTGTTTTTTTCTCTTATTTTCCTAATAATACTCTTTTATATGTTTAAAAAATACATGAATCCATGACAGTTTGGTATTTAAATACATTGGTGTAGTCAGGATCATTCAAGAAGCAATGCAGTAGACAAATCTTGCTTATATTTTGGGAATTGTTGAAAAATATGTATATATTAGTATGTAAATCAGAGGTATTATAGAACATATCACTTTTTCAAGATCTAAGAATGTCCAACATATGTAGGCACCTCTGATCATTAACAAGGATGGGTGCAGCTTATTGAATAATTAATTACGATAAGAACATTCATAATAATTATTATATCTTTTGATACTTTTATAATGTCTTATTGATTACTTTTGGAACTTTTGTAATTTGATCCATGGAATATACAATCCATCACATCCTATTTCAGTACTTCACAGGGGATATTTGATGATGATATGACTACAGAAGTGTACCAAAGAAATATGAATTTTAAAATTACCTTTGCATTAAAAGCGGTTTAGCATTGTTTGTCCATCAGCAAACAAAATTTGAAAATATGTCATTTAAAAGATAAACAAGTCATTTTTGGGGAAAAATCATCCAGAAAAATACCTCAGTTTATAAAGGCATAAAGGTAAAGTATTTCACAGTAATTCTTATATTTGTAGGCAATAATGTCAACAGTGTCTATTAAAATGTAAAGCACATAAAATGAGCTAATAGAATGTATCAGCCCTTCATTACGCTCAGATTCTCTCTCCCTCTCTCTCTCTCTCTCTCTCTCTCTCACACACACACACACACACACACACATAGTTTGGTTATGCATAGTTTTCTTTCGATGCCCCCAAATCCCTCAGATTTAGGTGCTATGATGGTGTTTTGATGCTGACGCTCCTCAGTTACTCAGTTGAACACTGCCTAAGTGTTGCTATCAGGGTATTTTGTAACTGTGAGACAGTGCCCCAATGAGGAAGAAATTTCTCTTAGACAGCAGCTGTAGCCCATGCCTGAGAATTTGCTGGAACTGTGGAATTCATACTTGCTTGGCCACCCACAATTATATAATTGAACTGTTTGCAGTAAAACTAATAATACTTTTCTGGTTGAACCTTGACTGTTTCAGATGCTATTTGTCATTTCTTTTTATAGATTTTTAAACAGTTAAATTTCTTAACCAAGGTGCATTTTGTTTGTTAAGTGCCAGGACAAGAAATTGTATACCAACTAACAAATACAGAGCTTAAACCCTTAGAGACAATTTCCTAATATCTTTCTAAATAAAAGTTGTGTTACAAATGAGCAGCATTTGGGTTTCCATGTGATCAGCAGATATTTCACCTAGCTTCCAATCACCCTTTAGTCAGGAAGAAGTGGACCTTGCTACCAGACAGAGCACATTTGCATATTCCATAGAAGATTTTGAAAATAGAGAACAGTTTACTGAATACAGTTCTCATTAGTGAGTGAGAGTTAAGCAAGGTCCAAATTTCTGAGGTAGAGTTGGGCTCCCCCAAGGGAAGGCATAGGTTGGTATCTGGAGTGGGAGGATCCTAGTCTACTATTGCTGTGAAGATTCTGGCAAAAGACAACAGTGGAAAGACATATTTAGCTCTTCCATTTCTCTGTCATTTTCTCCATTTAGAATTCTTTTTCAGTTTGGATATAATGTGCATTTTCCTTTCATAAATACTTTTTTCTACTTATCTTCATAACAACTGTAAGAAGTAATAAAGGTGGATATTTTCTCTTTTAATCAGCTATGATAAGATGTAAAAAAAAAATACAAAGTATAAATAGAACTGCTTTAGGTCAGACAGTAAGTGTCAAAATCAAAACTTAAAAGTGATGTCTTCAATTCCATTCCTACTTTCATGCACCCACATCTGATCATTCTGCACAGAGAATGACATAAGTAGAGGATCCTTCCTTCCACAGTACGATCTATGAGCTTAGAAATTAGGAAACACTATGGGAAGATGTTTTACTTATGGGACACACAGTGGAAATAACAGAAGAAACATGTTTGTTTTCTTTTACTGCACAACAAATTACCACAAAAACTAGCTACTTATATAAAATCCATTTATGATTTCAGTCCTCACCATTTGGAAATCCAGCATAGAGTGTTGACCAAGGTCTCAGATGGCAGAGATCAAGATGTCAGTTAAGACTGCAGTTCTCATTTGAGGATTGGGGTTTTTTTCCAAAGTTACTGGTTGTTATAATTCATTTCCTTCTCACACTTTGAACGTGGACTCCCACTCCATCATTAAGCCAACAACAGTAGGCCAAATCTTGTTCATATTTTGAGTCTCCCTGATTTCCCTCACAACTTCCTCTTTTTCTTTTAAAGATTTGTTGTTGTTGTTGTTGTTGTTGTTGTTGTTGAAGTAACATTAGACTTGGGCTCTCATCCTACTTCTGCACCACTAGCTATGTAACAGGGGGTGAGGGTGGAGGGGGTCACATAAATTTTCAAGGCTCCATTTTATTAGATGTAGAATGAGGACTTTCAAACCTACTTTTTCTCTCCACAGACTCCCTATCACTTTCTCTTTCAATTCTAATTTTGAATAATCTAAATAGCAGTTCAGTAATAAAGTTGTACTTTTTGCCAAATACATTGCAAGATTCCCTGATTATGCTCAATAAAGATTCATTAAATTAAAAAAAGGAAAAAGGATGAATATGAGCAGCGCTTTTTCAAGTTACCCATATTTCAGAAAGGGGAAAATTAAGCAAAAATAATAGAGCTTCTCAGATTCATGACCTCTCTACAAGACTTATGAATTTTATTAACTGTTGATTCATGTGAAACCCAGTATCTGATAACTATGAGTCATGAACAGCAATTAATTAGACTTGTGTCACTCAAAAAGTAGTAGGAGTTAATGCATAACAATGAGAAATCAGTACTATAGGACTCCTTAGGAGGCTTTGTCATAAATTTGTTTAGTATAGCCCTCTCCATTTGACCTAAGTTTTTGTAAGTCCGGTTGTGCCCCATCACCCTTGGCCTGGTTAAAACTTCCCCTCCCCATGTGGCTGTTTGACATACAGCCTCATCTCACTGACTCAAAACCCAATACTCCCTGGGTGTGATAAAACCCAGTAGTCAACATCAAAACCATATTAATAAGTTCCTCCCTTCCCAAATGTTTCCTTCGAAGGAGCCAATCTGTGACTCTTACGAGAAAGCCTAAGGGATAATACACATGGATCTTAATGAAGGCCTAATCCCACAGGACTGTTTTTTGTCTGTCTTCTCCCCTTCTCTCATTTTCACCCCTTTTCTTCCCCTATCTTCTCCCATTCCCCACCACCCATGCCCTGCCCGCCGCTACCATTGGTTGAGGTCTCTGCTACATCAAGACTTCCCATCGACTGACCTCCTGTTGGCACCTAACTCTTCAGAGAACTATGAATAAAAATTTCCTTCTATTTCATGCATTTTGATTGAAATTCTTTATTATATCTCACCTAACACACAAACCTAAGTCCTCTGTTCCCTCCACCCTCCTGTAAGAGCCCTCCTGGACAGTGTCTATCTTGATTAAGGCCACTCTCAAGAGAAAGCCCTTGAAGCAAATTAGAAAGAAATTGTAATAAATAGACAACACAACTTAATATTGAACTATTAATAAAAAATATTAAGATAGTTTTATTTGCACAATAATTACCTCCTACACATTTCTAATCAATTCCTATTCCCATCACCATACCTACATGTTCATCTGCTTTCAGTTTCTGTAGCTTTGTCATTTCTGGACATTTCTAATAAATGTAATAATAAGATATATGTCCTTTCATCTGAAAAACATGGTATAAATATGACACATTTTGTTTGCCCACTTACTGGCTGATATACATTTGGATTTTTTCCAGTTTGGTGCTGCTGTGAATAATACTATTATGATCATTCATATACAAGTCTTCCCATGGACATATGCTTTTATTTTTCTTGAGTAAATACCCAGGAGTGGAAAGATGGGACCATATGGTAGATGCATGTTGTGTTTTTTTTTTTTTAAAAGAACTGCCAAAATCATTTGCAAAGTAGCTAAGCCATTTTTATTCCCACCAGCAATATATGAGGGTTACTATTTTTCCACATCCTTGCCAACACTTGTTTTATGTCTTTTTAATTATAGCCATTATCATGTATGTGTTGGTATCTCATTGTGTTTTCAGTTGCATTTCCCCAAGTACTAAAAATATTTCACATCTTTTCAT
Organism: Callospermophilus lateralis; assembly: GCF_048772815.1. Lineage (NCBI taxonomy): Eukaryota > Metazoa > Chordata > Mammalia > Rodentia > Sciuridae > Callospermophilus > Callospermophilus lateralis. The sequence continues at coordinate 41,026,082 of NC_135318.1, forward strand.
GTGCCTATTAGACATTCACAATTGTTCTTTGGTGAAATATCTATTCAACCTTTTGTACATTGTTTACTTAGAATTTTTGTTAAACATTAGTTAGTAAAAGTTTATATTTTCTGGATAAAAATTCTACATTGGACATATGATTTGCAAAAAATATTCCTTGTCTAATTATTTTATGGTGTGTTTTTAAATACAAATCTTTTTTAATGCTCATAAAGTTAAATTCAACTGTGTTTTTGTTCATAGGTTATATTTCAGTACTGAAGCCAAGAAATTTTTGCCTAGCCCAAGGCTATGAAAATTATATGCTACGTTTACCCTAGAAATTTTGTAATATTAGCTGTTATATTTACATATGTGGCCCAGTTAATTTTTTATATGCTGTGAGGTAAGGCTCTATGTTCTTTTTTTTTTTTTTTAGGGATACTTTATTGTTCCATGACCAGTTGCTGAAAATTCCATCCTTTGGTTTCGTGCCAAAAAAAAAAAAAAAAAATTCAAACAAAAACTAATTAAATTTAAAAGGTTGTTTTTATATTTTTAATTTTGTTCTATTTATCTGTATTTATACTTATAAGTATATTATCTTGGTTGCTGTGGCTTGCTGGTAAATTTAGAAATCATATGCTATATATACTCCAGCTTTATTCTTTCTCAATATTACTTTGGCTATTTAAAAGTCATTACATTTGCATAATAATTTTAATAATTGACTTGTCAATATCCAAAACCATTTTATGCTGATAAAAAATAAATTTTATTGAACTCCAGATCAATTTGGGAAAAAATGTCATCATAAAAGTTATTGATGATTTTAATCTCTAAACATGTGATTCTTAACAGTTTGTTTAGACATTTACAAATTTCTCCTAGGATTTTTTTTTGTAGCTTTCATTGAAGTCTTACATTTGTTTAGTTAAATTCAATCCTAAGCATTATTGTTTGTTACTTTTTATAAATAGAATTTTTAAATTAAATTATGTATTTATTCTAAACTGTTAAACTTGATGGCAGAATGCAATTCATTTCATGTTACACATATAGAACACAATTTTTCAAGACACTGATAGTACACAAAGTATTTTCACACCATTTGTGTCTTCATACATATACTTAGGGTAATGATGTCTAACTCATTCCACTATCATTCCTATCTCTCCCCCCCCCACTTTTCCTCCCTTCCCTTTTTCCTATCTAAAGTTCCTCCATTCCTCCCATGCTCCCTCCCATTGCCATTTTGAGTCAGCATCCTCACATCAAAGAAAACATTCAGCCTTTGTTTTGGGGGATTGGTTTGCTTCCTTAGCATTATATTCTCCAACTTCATCCATTTACCTGCAAATACCATGATTTTATTCTCTTTTAATACTGAATAATGTTCCATTGTGTATATATACCAAAGTTTTCCTATCCATTCATCTACTGAAGGGCATCTGGGTTGATTCCATAATTTAGCTACTGTGAATTGTGCTGCTATAAACATTGATGTGGCTGTGTCCCTGTAGTTTGCTGTTTTTAAATCCTTTGGGTTTAGTCCGAGGAGATAGCTGGGTCAAATGGTGGTTCCATTTTCAGTTTTCCAAGGAATCTCCTTTCTGCTTTCCAGAATGGCTGCACCAATTTGCAGTCCCACCAGCAATGTAGGAGGTTGCCTTTTCCCCCACATTCTCGCCAACAATTATTATTGTTTGTATTTTTAATAGCTGCCATTCTGACTGGAGTGAGATGAAATCTTAGAGTAGTTTTGATTTTCATTTCTCTAATTGCTAGAGATGTTGAACATTTTTTCATGTTTGTTGATTGATTGTATATCCTCTTCTGAGAAGTATCTGTTCAGTTCCTTGGCCCATTGATTGATTGAGTTATTTATTTTTTGGGTGTTAAGATTTTTGAGTGCATAAATATAAATATGAATATAAATATAAAATATCCTAAATATAAATATATATATAATATATATAAATATATAAATATAAATATAAAGTATCCTAAAAGTTAGTGCTCTATCTGATGTGCATGTGGTAAAGGTTTCCTCCCTTTCTGTAGGCTCTCTGTTCACCTCACTGTTTCTTTTGCTGAGAAGAAGCTTTTTAGTTTGAGTTCATCTCATTTATTGATTCTTGGTTTTAATTCTTGCACTATAGGAGTCTTTTCAAGGAAGTTGGGGCCTAATCTGACATGATGAAGATTTAGGACTACTTTTTCTTCTATTAGGTGCAGGATCTATGATCTCATTCCTCAGCCCTTGATCCACTTTGAGTTGAGTTTTGTGCATGGTGAGAGATAGAGGTTTAATTTCATGTTTTTACATTCGGATTTCCAGTTTCCCAGCACCATTTGTTGAAGAGGCTATCTTTTCTCCTGTGAAAGTCTTTGGCACCTTTGTCTAGTATGACATAACTGTATTTATGTGGGTTAGACTCTGTGTCCTCTAGTCTGTTCCATTTGTCTACCAGTCTATTTTGGGGCCAATACCATGGTGTTTTTGTTACTATTGCTCTTTAGTATAGTTTAAGGTCTAGAATAAATAATGCCACTAGCTTCACTCTTCTTGCTAAGGATGGCTTTGGCTAATTGAGTCTCTAATTTTTCCAGATGTATTTCATGATTTCTTTTTCTATTTTTATAAGGAATGTCATTGGAATTTTGATTGGGATTGCATTTAATCTATATAGTGCTTTTGGTATAGTATGGTCATTCTGACAATATTAATTCTGCCTATCTAAGAACAAGGTAAATATTTCTGTCTTCTTAGGTCTTCTTTAATTTCTCTCTATAGTGTGTTGTAGTTTTCATTGTAGAGATCTTTCACCTTTTTCATTAAGTTTATTTCTAAGGTTTTTTTTTTTTTGGTTGTTTGTTTGTTTGTTTAGGCTGTTGTAAATGGGGTAGTTTTCTTAGTTTCTCTTGCAGCAGGTTTGTCACTGATGTACAGAAAATGCCTTTGATTTATGGGTGTTGATTTTATATTCAGCTACTTTGCTGAATTCATTAGCTCTAGGAAATTTCTGGTGGAATGTTTTGGAATGGTATAGAATCATATCGTCTGCACATAGTGATAATTTGAGTTCTTCTTTTCCTGTCTGTATCTCTTTAATTTCTTTCGTCTGTCTGATTGCTCTGGCTAGAGTTTCAAGAACTATGTTAAATAGAAGTAATGATAGAGGGCATCCCTGTCTTGTTCCAGGTTTTAGAGGGAATGCTTTCAATTTTTCTCCATTCAGAATGATGTTGATCTGGGGCTTAGCTTAGATAGCCTTTACAATTTTGAGGTATGTTCCTATTTTCCCTAGTTTTTCTAGTGTTTTGAACATGAAGTTATGCTGTATTTTATCAAATGCTTTCTCATTATATATTGAGATGATCATATGATTTTTATCTTTGAGTCTATTGATGTGATGAATTACATTTATTGATTTCCATATGTTGAACCAATCTTGCATTCCTGGGATGAACCCTATCTGATCATGATGCACTAGCTTTTTGATATGTTTTGTATTCAATTTGCCAGAATTTTATTGAGAATTTTTGCATCTATATTTATTAGAAATATTGATCTGACGTTTTCTTTCTTTGATGTGTCTTTATCTGGCTTTAGAATCAGGGTGATATTGGCCTCATAGAATGTGTTTGGAAGTATTCCCTCTATTCATGAAACAGTTTGAGAAGTATTGGTGTTAGTTCTTCTTTAAGGGTCTTGGAGAACTCAGCTGTGTATCCATCCAGTCTTGGACTTTTCTTGGTTGGTAGGCTTCTGATGGCATCCTCTATTTCCTTGCTTGCAATTGATCTATTTAAATTGTGTATATCATCCTGATTTAGTTTGGGCATATCATATACCTCTAGAAATTTGTCGATGCTTTAATATTTTTCATTTTATTGGAGTGCAAATGTTCAAAATAATTTCTAATTATCTTCTGTATTTCTGTGGTGTCCATTGTACTATTTCCATTTATATCACAGATGCTAGTAATTTGAGTTTTCTCTCTCCTTCTTTTTGTTAGCATGGCTAATGGTTTATCACTTTTATTTATTTTTTCAAAGAACATGCTTTTTGTTTTGTCAATTTTTGTAATTGTTTCTTTTGCTTCAATTTCATTAATTTCAGCTCTGATTCTAATTATTTCCTGTCTCCTACTGCTTTGGGATTTGATTTTTTCCTCTCTTTCTAGGGGTTTGAGTTGTAATGTTAGGTTATTTATTTGTTGACTTCTTCTTCTTTTAAGGAATGAACTACATGCAATGACCTTTCCTCTTAGAACTGCCTTTATAATGTCCCAGATAATTCGATATTTTGTATCAGTGTTCTCATTTACCTCTAAGAATTTTTAAAAACATATATTTATTTTTTAGTTGTATTGAACACAATATCTTTATTTTATTTATTTATTTTATGTGGTGCTAAGGATCGAACCCAGGGATTCACACATGCTAGGCAAGTGCTTTACCACTGAGCCACAACCCCAGCCCCTCTAAGAATTTTTTAATCTTCTCCTTTATATCTTTTGCAACCCATTATTTATTCAATAGCATATTATTTAGTCTACAGTTGTTGAAGTAACTTTTATTTTTTATTTTATCATTGATTTCTAATTTCATTCCATTGTGATCTGATAGAATGCAGGGTAGTATCTCTACTTTTTTGTATTTACTAATATTTGCTTTGTGGCTTAACATATGGTCTATTTTAGAGATGGATCCATATGCTCCTGAGAAAAAAGTGTATTCACTTGTTGATGAACAATATACTCTGTTTATACTCAATATACTCTGAGTCCAAGTTATTGATTGTATTATTGAGTTCTATAGTTTCTTTGTTTAGCTTTTGTTTGGAAGATCTATATAGCAATCAAAGAGGTGTGTTAAAAGTCACTTAGAATTATTGTGATCTATTTTTTGAACTTGAGAGGAGTTTGAGGGATGAATTTAGTTGCTTCATTGTTTGGGGGCATATATATTTATAACTGTTATGTCTTATTGATGTATGGTTCCCTTAAGCAGTATGAAATGTTCATTTTTATCCCTTTTGATTAACTTTGGCTTGAAGTCTACTTTATCTGATATGATGATGGAAATCCCTGCTTGCTTACATAGACCATGTGAATGGTATATTTTATCCCAACCTTTCACCTTCGGTCTGTGGGCATCTTTTCCTATGAGATGAGTCTCTTGAAGGCAACATATTGTTGGATCTTTTTGTTGTTGTTGTTGTTTTTATCCAATCTACCAGCCTATATCTTTTGATTGGTGAGTTTAAGCCATTAACATTTAGGTTATTATTGATATATGATTTGTATTACTGGTAATTTTTGTTTTATTTTTGGTATTTAGCTTGACTTGGTTTCTCCTTTGGTTGGCTATTCCTTTATTGTAACTCTTCCCTTTGCAGCTTTTCATTGTTGTTTTTCATTTCCTCCTCATGGAATATTTTGCCAAGAATGTTCTGTTGCGCAGGCTTTCTTGCTGTAAATTCTTTTAGCTTTTATTTATCATGGAAGGTTTTTATTTCATCATCAAATTTGTAGGTTAATTTTGCTGGATATAAGATTCTTGGTTGGCATCTATTATCTTTTAGAGCTTGATATATGTTGTTCCAGGATATCCTGGCTTTGAGTCTGGGTTGAAAAATCTTTTGAGATCCGAATTAGTCTTCCCTTATAGGTAATCTGATTTTTCTCTCTTGCAGCCTTTAAAATTCCATCTTTATTCTGTATGCTAAGTATTTTCATTATAATGTGTCTTGGTGTAGATCTGTTGTAATTTTGTGCATTTGGTGTCCTATAGGTCTCTTGTATTTGATTTTCCAATTCATTCTTCATGCTTCAGAAATTTTCTGATATTATTTCTTTGAAGAGTTTGTGCATGCCTTTGGTTTGAATCGCTGAAACTTCCTCTATTCCAATAAATCTTAAATTTGGTCTTTTGATGGTATCCCATAATTCTTAGATGTTCTGTTCATGGTTTCTTACCATCTTCACTGTGAGGTCAACTTTATTTTCAAGATTGTATATTTGTCTTCCTTGTCTGAGGTTCTTCTTCCAAGTGGTCTAGTCTATTGGTGATGCTATCCATTGAGTTTTTTAACTGGCTTATTGTTTCTTTCATTTCAAGGATTTCTGGTTTTTGGTTTTTTTTTTCAGTATCTCTCTCTCTTTCTTGAAGTAATCTCTTGCAACCTGTATATGCTCTCTTATGTTTTTGTTGGAATGATCAATTTTTGCTTATATTCAATCACTTAGGTCATTCTTTAATTCCCAAATCATTTTAGTTATGTATATTCTAAACTCTTTCTCTGACATTTCACCTACTGCACTATCTATGGATTCTATTGTTTTAATGTCTTGGTTTGTTTGAGGCACTTTCCTCCTTTGCATTTTCATGATGTCTATGTGTCTTCCTCTCTTGCAATGTAGATCTGAGGTATTACAGTTTCAGCCCTATTGTCTTATAGTGTGCCTTCAGGTTACCAATACCTCACTTTTAATGGAAAGATCAATATTATAGCATTCAGTGTACCCAATGTGCAGCCATATATCTGTTAGCTTCTATTTTTACATTTACAGTTTTGTCACTATAATCAGAAATGATGAGTTTAGTTATCTTCTACCATATAGTCAATAGGTTTGTATAATGTTTTGCCATTTTTGATGGTGAGAGGGGTACCGGGGGTTGGCTGAGATGTGTATGAGGTAGGCTGTGAGAATGTGGAGGTATTAGATTATATGACTAGTGAATGAATAATCATAAGAAGTTGGCTGTTATTAGGAGAAACAAGAGATAAGCAACTGCATGCAAGATTCACTATTATCTCAACAACAGGATAACTGTTAGCACCCCTACTAGAGAAACCTCTGGTGCAGCCAGGCGACAGGGAACTTGGTGATGTTTTACCAGGTCCTTATTGTTATCTCTTGATAGAAGCAGTGATATCCCAGTTTCATGGCGGTGGCAGCCTCAAGCCTATATGTGCCGCAGTCTGGCTGGGCACAAATAACTGGGAGGTCAGAGCCACTTGTAGATTCAAGCAGGAAAACTTTATTTTCAAACCCATGCGAATGCCACCCACGCGAACTCTCCAGGAACTCTGTGAGAGCTCAACCGGAACTCAACGGGAACTCCAGGAGAACTCAACCATCACCATCCTAATGGCTTGCTGGCGCCACCTCTCAACCACTCCCCCTGGCAAAATGCCAGGCACCATTCCGACTCCGCTGCAGCTCTCAACATATATGTATCCTGATGTTGGGCTGTGGAGCCACACTTTGATGAATAAGGAACCCCAGTGTGGGGTGGCTTCCCATATGGGCATGGGGTGGCTCTCCCCCAGAACTCCAGGCTGCAATTGTGCGGGGTGGGCAGACTCTGCCTTCGGAACTCTTGGACTGTGGTGATATGGAACAGGTCATGAATAGAATTTTTAAACTACAATTTCAGTGTGTGCATTGAGATTATATAAAAGTATAATTGATTTTTGTATGTTGATTCCATAATCTGTGAGCATATTAAAATTTTCTTTATCAGTTATTTTAGAGATGTATGTGTTTCTGTGTGTAGCTTCCTCAGGATTTTCTCATGGAGCATAACATATTGTAGGTAGAGATAGTTTAATTCTGTCATTTGAATTTGGATTTTAAGATTTCTTTTTCCCCCTAATGTCACTAAATAGACACTAACACAATGTAGAATATATACAGTAAAAATGGACACCTTGCCTTTTTTCTAATCTTGGGAATTATCAATATTTTACCATTAAGTATGACATTAGGGTTGGTTGGTTGGTTGGTTTTGTTTTGGTGGAGCCTTTTATTGGTTTGAGAAAATTCTCTTCTATTTCTGGTTTTCTAAATATTTGATAAGAAATGGATGCTGAATTTGTCAATTGCTTTATCTGAATCTATGGAAATTATCTTTTGTGTTAGTCTTTATCAATGTTTTGAATTAGAAGAATTAGTATTGCATTTTTGTATAAATCCAAAATGATGATGCTATATAATCTATTTTATATATTGCTATCTTATGTGTGTTGATATTTTGTTCTTGGAATGTATTGTCTGCTTTAGTTTCACAAAGATTCTAGCCTCAAAGAATGAATCATATTGTGTTCTCCTATATTTTCTGAATAATTTGTGAAGGATTATTATATTTTTTGTAATATTTGAAAATCTTTACTAGTGTAGTCATCTGAACATGACTTTTCTTTGTCAGAAGATATTTAATTACTAATATAACATTCTGTTTCTTGAGCATTTTTGGTAATTGGTGTCTTTGCAGGAATGAAATTTGCAATTTAGTTTAAATTGTCAACTCATGGGCATACAGTTGTTAATAGTATTCCTTCATAATGTTTTCAATTTCTCAGGGGTTTTTGGTAGCATCTCTTTTTTACATGTTTGAGTCTAGTGGTCTGTTTCTTTCTCTGTCCGCTCTTCCCCTCTCTGTCTTTCCTTATTCACACTTTCTAAGATCTGTTCTTTTTATCCATCTATTCAAAGAACTCACTTCTACTTTTATTAATTTTTCTAGAGTTTTTCTGCCTAATATTTTCCTAAGTTCTACTCTAATTATCATTATTTCTTTCCTTCTGCTTGATTTGAATTTAGTTTAGTCCTCGTTCTTTGATTTCTTAAGGTGAGGAACTAGATTTATTTAAAATATTTTTTCTTTCCTGAGACATTTAAAAATGAAAAATTTCTAAGTGCTGTATTACTAGCATCTCATCAATTTTGATATGTTGTATTTTTATTTTCCTTCTGTTTAGTCTATTTTTTTAACGTTTATTTTCCTTTTGTTTAGCCTATTTCTTCTTTGCCCTATAGGTTAACCACGATCATTATGTTTAACTTCTGAATATTTGGCGAATTACCTTATAGATTTTTGTGTGACTAATTTAATTCTTTTTCCATTGGAAAATACACCTTGTATGATTTCAATCACTAAATTTATTTGACTGTTTTATGGCTCAGTATATGGTCTATACTGGAATATGTTTCCTATGGACTTAAAAAAGAATGTGAGTTCTGCTTATATTTGGGGGAGTATGTCATAAATGATCAAGTTGGTTGACAATGCTACTCAAGTCTTTTAATACTGGTCCAGTCTGTATTCTTACTTAACTTTTGGTAAGGTACTCAGTTACTAATACTTGCATTATGAAATATCCCATGTGTTCTTTCCTTTCTGTCAGTTTTTCCTTTAGGTAATTTTAAATATCTTTCTGATGTGTATTGTGTACTGTATTTGTTTCAGTTTTCAATTCTTGACTTAAAATCTTGTTTAATCTGCCACTAATATATGCACCCCACCTCTTCTAGTGTTACGGTTTATATTTTGTATCTTTTCTTAGACAATTACTTTCAAATTATATGTGCTTTGAATATAAAGTGTGTCTTGCAGAAAGGCATGGAGTATTAAAAGTTCAGTATTAAAAGTTCTGCCATTTCATTGGTATGTTTAGACCACATATTCTTAATGTCATTATTGATATGTTTATATCTGACATTTTGTTGTATAGATTTTATTTGTTTCATAATATATTTCTTTTTCACTTTTATTGTTTCCACATATATTAAGTAAATATTATAAGGTACAATTTTGCCATCTATGTTAATTTTTTATTCACTTTATTGTTTGGCTAATTGTTCAATGTTTCAGCTTATTTCAATTTATAATACTTTATGTCAGATTAATACTAATTCAATTCTACTTAAAATATAAGAACTTTAATAAAGTTCAATTTTCTCATTCATTCTTTGTATCAGGATTGTTATATACGTCTATATGGATTATGAAACCTAAAGCACAGTATTCTAATTACACTTTTGCTTTTCATGAACTTTTATCTTTTAAAGAATCACAAAGAAAGAAAAAAGATTATATCTAAAGAAACTTTTATTTTTATCTTCTATATTCAGCTTTTTTGGTTCTCTTAATTTCTTCTTGGATTTTTAAGTTACCATCCTGTGTTATTTCTTTTCAGTGTAAAGGATTTTTTATGTTATTTCATGGAAGTCAAATCTAATATTGACAAATTTTTCTCCCATTTTGTAGCTTGCATTTATTTGGTTGTGGATGTCACCTTCAAATTTGAATAAGCATTTTACTGGATGTAGAATTCTTAGTTCAAAGGTTTATTTGTATTCTTTAACCTTACAAATTAGCATTTCACTGCCTTTATAATCCCATGTTGTCTGATGAGAAGTTGGCTGTTAATTGTGTTGTTTTCTTTACTGGGCTTGTCATTTTCATCCTATCAAGATTATAAATTCTTTCAATGTGGCTTATCACTGTAGATATTAATATTTATCTCCTAGCTGAGGTAGTATTTGACATGTTTTGCCTTTGTGAAATGACTTTTATCCCCCCCGCCCAATCTCCTGCTGCCCATGTTGTATTCATTGGAAGGAAAATGCTATATGCAACCACATTTAAGAACTGAGGAGCCATTTTTCATGTCCTTCAGGGTGAAGTATTTACATAAATTATTTGGGATTTTTCTGCATAGGAGATTTGGTTCTTATGTGGATTTTTCAGTCTGGCTTCTATCTCTTAGAAAATGTATATCAGACTCATTCTGGCTTGATAACTCATTTCATTTTATTACTGATTAATATTCTATTGTATGGATGTGTGGCAGTTTATTTATCCACTCATTTATTGAAGGTCATCTTGGTGATTTTCAGTTTGGGGTGGTTATGACTACAGTTGTTATAAACATTTACATGCAGGTTTTTGTGTAAATATATATTTTCAGTTCAGTATATATCTGGGAATGATATTACTGGGTATCATGGTAAAATTGTATTATTTAGTTTTGTAAAAATCTACAAACTATCTTCCAAAATGATTCTATGTTTTCCCTTTCCTCCCAGTAGTGAATAAGTGTTTCTTTTATTCTTCTTTATCATAGAAATTGATATTGTATAAGTGTTTGGATTTTAGATATTCTAATTAATAAGTAATGGCCCACCAAGAAATTTTTGTGTGCTGGAAATTTGGGTAAAATATAAAAGTTTAAGTGAAGAAAAGTTATATTCTTGTGTGAACTATTGTCAATTTTTTTCCCTGTGACTGCAAAGAATGATATAGATATACTTTTTTAATAGTGATGTATATATTTTTTGATTAGTTCCACTGATTACTGAATTTTGCCTAGGCTTGTGTCTATACTTTGGGATGAATTTACCTGGAATTTTACTTTGAAACTTAATATCTTCACAATAAAAAAGGATTGAAAAACCCAAATAAGTTATGTAATTATTAGTATGTTTGACTACTAGTTTCAAAAATATAGTTCTTTCTCATAGGATTAAAAATTAGCATGTAATGATGTAAGCATAGCAGAAATGACATTTTTATATATTTCCAATTATATAACACGTAACACTTTCAAATACCAAGATTAATTTTCCCGTTTATTTTTCAAGTGCATTGGAAGTGTTAATTATGTATGGGTAAAATGTGTTTAACTTGCCTCCCTGCTTACAGGAAAATGCATTTCAAATAAAATATCTTTCTTGTATCCTATAATCAACACCACTTTTATCTTCAAATTGGATAATTATTAGGCACATATTTAATCGGTACTCTTTGGTTAAAAATGTTCAATATGACCTTAACTTTGAAATTGAAACATATGATTTTTACTATTTTTCTGTCCAAATTTTACTATTTAATATTCAATTTTAAAAATAGATTTTTTTTTACATTTTTTAACTCTGCTATATATATTTAAACTATAGTCTCTTCACTGAATTTGAAAGGATTAATTATATCTCAACTTAGTTATTAACAGTGATTTAATCTATATGAATATGCTTCTCACTTTACATAAAAAAGTATTCTTGAAAAATGTGTAAAAGTAACATTTATGATTTTGAGAATACTAAAAAATAAGTAGTATATAAGTGGAAGGAGCACTGCAATATAGACAATAATCAGTATAATAAATGACAAATCATTCTGATAAAAACAATTTTTCATTTAAATATTTATTTCTTCAAAGTTAGTCTTAAAAATTGTTTTTTAAAAAATATTTATTTTTTAGTTTTTTTAGGTGGATACAATATCTTTATTTTATTTTTATGTGGTGTTGAGGATCAACCCAGTGCCCCACGCATGTCAGGAGAGCGCACTACCGCTTGAGCCACATCACCAGCCCTAGTCTTAAAAATTCTAAAATATTACTTTTCTTTTTGGTTCTGGATATTTTAAATACTTTTACTTATTTCCTCAATTTATATCTGATGAAAATGAGAATTAGAAAATATAAGTAACTTCACCAACATCACTGATATGGAAAGTGATAGAAATATATAAAAGGAGTCAAAATCATCCTTTTGTATTAAGAAATAAATTTAACAAGATTTATAGTACATTTTCATGTATATTGTCATTTTAAATAATATTAGTCAAAGTGCAATGAATTACAAAATATAGAGTAAAATCTGGTTACATTACTGTTATCATAATGATGGCACCAAATTTTGTTGGAATAAGTTTAACAACAAGAAAAAAAATTTCTTCCTTGTATACATTTTTCTGTTTCTTAAAACATTTTAAATGGATTTTCTATTTTCAATAGTATTATTTTATCTTTTTTCAGACCAGTTTTAACCTCTAAGCACTAAAAATCCATACAAAATAACAAAGCAACATATCAAAAAGCCAACAACTTAGCATAAATTTGAAAAACCAATATCTTCCTTTCCCCAAAAGAGGGATACCCATAAATGTGAACCTAATATTTGGAATCACTTTTATTCTTAAAAAATTTGCTTATTTGAAGCCAAGGACTTAGAAGGTGAGGAAATATTTCTGCATCAATCATGGAGTGAAAGAGGTAAGTATTGGGGGTTAGGTCTGAACAAAAAGATTGAGCTCAATACTTTCACTTGGAAGACTTAGAGTTCTAAAGGTAAAGGAAAGGGTAAAAAAATTGATGGTTTTATTCCATGAAGTCTGAAACTCAGGCTTCTAATCATTTCAATCCTTTAATAATTAAGTTTAGTATGTGGTTGGTTGACTCCATAGCTCTGGACCCAAAGCGATGCAGAATATCATGGCAGAAGGACATGGCAACCAGGAAGCAGAGAAACAACTCCATTCACCAGTGACAAAATATAAAACCCAAATGCATGCCCCCAGTTACTTACTTCCTCTAGCCATACCCTATCTGCCTACAATTAGCACCCAGTTAATTTATATGTGAATTAATCCACTGATTAGGGTACACTTCTTGTAATCTACTAATTTCAACTGAGGACCCTTCTAGACTTTCTCTGATCCCTTCTCATTTCCTCTTACAGGTATTTTCCCTACAATATTACTTTCATGTCTAATCCTGTCCTGTCATCTGTTTCATAGAATACCCTGTTAATTAAAGACAAAGATCCTTACAACATAAAGTAGTAATAGAGACATTTTTACAATAAATGAGTCAAAACAATTTGGAGGAGGAAGTGAAGGTATTGTGAAAAGTCCTCACAGCTGGGATCTGAGGGTTTCCTCTAGGAACTCTAAGTGACTCCCATCCAACAGCCAATATAAAAAAAATTAGCCTCTTTCTTACAGCTGCAAGGACACATATTCTGTCAACAACAAGTGAACTTGGAAAGCAACTCAAATACCAAATGAGATTGAAATTCTGAACAGAGAGCACTCAGCAAAGCTGAACCAGGACCAGTGACACATGGAAACTATAAGATAATAAATGTGCATTGACTCAAGCTGCCATGCTTTTGATAATTTGTCACATTGTATTTAAAAACAATCTACAGTTCTTGTAATTGTTTGGGCTAAAAACTGGTAGAGTAGAACTTATCACAAAAGAATTTACTAGAAATAGAAGAAATAAGATTAATAATAAAACAACAAAAACATATAAAATTCTTAGTACGTATGTACTTTATGAAATTGTCTCAGATTTCTACAAATCAATCATTAAATTTAATAGAGAATGGATAAATCCATTATTATTATAGCAGATCTTATCATATGTCTCTTTGAAACAACATGTTTGTTACCATGTCTAAGAGATAGTCCAAATATATTGGTTGAACATTAATAAATTGACTTCCCAGAATTAAAAAAAAAGATATAAGAAAAAAGAAGTTGAAAAAGGAAATAAAAATGAATTCAGAAGACCAGGTAGATTTTGAAACTACCCCTTAAAGCAAACATGTATTAAATTTATTTTTTAAATGGTGATTCAAATCTTTAAGTTGGACAAAACTTTTAGGTTAGTAGTTTTCAGGATTAAAATGCCAGTAATATCATTAGTCTGGTTAGAATAGCTAAAAATGTCTCATTAGATTTTTATGTCAGCATTTTGTTCAATTCATTTCAATGAAAAGAAAAGTATCTAATTAGGGAATATCTTTCCTTATGTAACACTGAATATAAAACGAATTTATCGCCTCTATCACTTACAAATTTTGTTATTGAAATGTCTATAATTTACTTCAAGTAATATTAAGTATGTGTGTCAGTTTATTCTGTAACGTTAGGGGAAGTCAATTATTCTACTTCAAAATGTATCCTCTGTGGATGGTTAGGTTATCAGACATGTTAACAATCATTCCATGTCTTTCTTAACACCTGAGTCTAACATCGGTTTGTTATTTTTTCAACAAGAAACATATTATTTAGTATAATTTAAATTTAAAATAGATTTTCATTGATGGAATTAAAAGAATTGAGAAATGTCAATGAGCTAGATATTTTCAAATCAGAATCTATAGAGACCTTTTGCTGCTTCATTAGGGACATCATAAGAAATTTTATTTATGAATGGTCCTCAGTTAAGAGTGATTCTGAGGGTTGGGGATGTGGCTCAAGTGGTAGCACGCTTGCCTGGCATGCTCAGGGCATTGGGTTCGATCATCAACATCACATAAAAATAAAATTAAGATATTGTGTGCACCTAAAACTAAATATATATATATATATATATATATATATATATATATATATATATATATATATATTGCATGTACTTGGCATTACTGTTCCATATAAGATAGTGTTTATACCACCCAAAGTTATTGCTGAAATTTATTGTTTACTGAATATGTTGTATGAAATGACTGCTTCCTAATAAATGCTTTAAAAAATACCTATGTCTTAGGCAGAATTTAGTAAACCTGTGATTTACTAAGTTTAAATCCTTGAAATCAGATTGTACAGAATAGCTGAATTTGATCAACTTCATACTTAAAAATTCAAAAATAATTTAATAGATATGCATGACCATATATATGCTTGGGCCAGTTCATCACATACATCGTGGTTAGAAAAATAATATAAAACCCAAAAGCTAATGGAAACAAAGCTGTGGAGTTTCAATAGAAGATAAGTTTGTACCTGTGTTACATGAAAGGAATTATGAACAAAATAGAACAATTAAAAATGAAGAAAATTGGACATTTACTATAGGAAGTACCATGAAAAACATTTTCATGAGAAAAAAACACCTGGAATATTTTAGAAATAGCAAGAAGTATAAGATAAATGCTCATAGGAGTGCTCAATAAATATTTTTAAATAAAGAAAGGAATGAATGACTGCATTAATGAAGTTGAATTGTTTAAAACCTTGAACATCAAAGTCTCTAATCATTAAGCAGTTTATTTAAAAAAAAATTTTTATTGGTTTTTAAAAAATAAATGACAGCAAAATATATTACATTTCTTATTACACATATAGAGCACATTTTTTCATATCTCTGGTTGTGTATGATGTATGTTCACACCAATTCCTGTCTTCATACATGTAGTTTGGATAATGATATCCATCACATTTCACCATTCTTGCTAACCCCCTGCTCCCTCTCTTCCCCTCCCATCCTTCCAAAGTTCATCTTTTCCTCCCAGGGTCCCTCTCCCTACCCCACTGTGAGTCAGTCAGCTTATATCAGAGAAAACATTCAACATTTGTTTTTTGGGGATTGGCTAACTTCACTTAGCATTATCTTTTCCAATGCCATCCATTTACCTGCAAATGCCATGATTTTATTCCCTCTTATTGCTAAGTAAAATTACATTGTGTATATATGCCACATTTTTTTTAATCCATTCCTCTACTGAAGGGCATCTAGTTTGGCTCCACAGTTTAGCTGTTGTGAATTGTGCTGCTATAAACATTGATGTGTCTGTGTCCCTGTATTATGCTGTTTTTAAGTCCTTTGGATATAGACAGAGGAGAGGGATAGCTGGGTCAAGTGGTGGTCCCATTCACAGTTTCTTAGCAAAAGAAACAATCTGTGAGGTAAATAGAAAGCCTACATCTTGGGAGCAAATCCTTACCCCTCACACATCAGATAGAGCACTAATCTCTAGGGTATATAAAGAACTCAAAAAACTAAGTACCAAAAAACCAAATAACCCAATCAATAAATGGTCCAAGGAACTGAATAGAGACTTCTCAGAAGATAATATACAATCAACCAACAAATATATGAAAAAAAATGTTCATTGTCTCTAGCAATTAGAGAAATGCAAATCAAAACTACTCTAAGATATCATCTCACTACAGTCAGAATGACAGGTATTATGAAGACAAACAACAATAAGTGTTGGCGAGGATGTGGCGGGGGGGACGCACACTCATACATTGCTAGTGGGACTGCAAATTGGTGCAGCCAATATGGAAAGCAGTATGGAGATTCATTAAGCATTTTCTTAGGAAGGAATATAGTTAAGCTTTTCAATAAGCACATAAACTAGACCAGATGTATCTGACCTGTATTAAATTACTAAAAGTTTATGTAGATTAATCTAGATGAATACAAAAGAAAGAACTGGAGTACAAAGTAATAGTGGGTGGGAGAGGGAACATAGAATGAGACCACAGATATAAAAGCAGATGATAGAATAAGAAGTAAACAAGGTCTGGAAGTAAAATATAGATAGAGAAAAATATTAGAAACATTTTTAAGGGTTTATTATGTGAGAGCACTATTTTAAGTGATTTAGCTGTCAGGTCTCAATTACCCCTATTAAACACCTTATAGGACAGATACTGTTATTACTCTCCTTTTTCAGATATTTCAACCATGGAATAGAGAGTTTAGAGGTGCAGTAATTAATGGGGTTAAAATTCAAATGTGAGTAGTCATTATCTGAATAGACTTCAGAGATCATAGTCTTAAACATGGCAGTATATGAATCAATATGCTTGAATAAATGTTCAGTGTCAAATAGGGAAAACACATAAACACACACACACATACAAACACACAATGCAAGTTGACATTAAGTTTTGATTGTGGACAGCTGAGATAATTAGAATATAATTAAGGGTGGTAAGTTAAATCTGTGTAGTTATTTTAAAATATGTTATTCATGTGATAAAGAGTACAGAAAGAAGTACCAAATAGTTATTGGTAGAGAGACAGTGAGTTTGATTTTGCAACATATTGCTTGGAGTAAGCATTGAATTCAGTGCTCAGTATATATCAGGGAATGCACTATGAAAATAATGTTGGGGGTAGTTGGAAACAAGAACTCAAATAATTGGAAGGCTTATGTCATTTTGCATTTAGATATAAAATATATAAGATTAGTAAATGGTGTTACCAAGAAAAGCTTCCTAAAAATGGTAATATAATAATTTAATATTTAAGCACTTTTTTCTTCTAGCTCTTTATTCTATGTATAAATGCATTGAAAAGACATGTGAATCAAATACCTAATTTTTCACCCGAATTCTTCTGTT
Source organism: Callospermophilus lateralis (assembly GCF_048772815.1). Taxonomy (NCBI): domain Eukaryota; kingdom Metazoa; phylum Chordata; class Mammalia; order Rodentia; family Sciuridae; genus Callospermophilus; species Callospermophilus lateralis. Next base: position 41,043,791 of record NC_135318.1, read on the forward strand.
AATGACATCATATATTTTTTTGTTTCAAGTAGGCAGAGGCAATATTTACTTTAAAAATGCTATTTTATTTTATTTATAACCATTGTTCAACAATACAGTCTGTGAAATATTTTATAGGTTCACTAGTTCAAAAACTTCATTTGCAAGTAGTTTAGAATTTGTTACACAATTTATCAATTTTAAAGTGATAGATAGAAGTAAATGAAAAGAACAAAAGTGTAATTCCTGACATTCAGAAGCTGGCCTGGCACTTTCAGCAAGGGCATGTTATTCTCTTTTAGACATAAATAATCTCAAGAATCCCAACCTCCAAAAAGGTTATTCTAAGACAATGATATAATGAGACAAAGTAAAGTCACTTCATAATTTTCTCTAAGCAGAAATAACAGCAAGTTTCTTCTGCCACCCACAAAAATACCAACTGCCCCATTATTCAGTCAAAATGCGTTACTGCTCCTTTTTTCTTTACTGATTATAAATCTATTCTTGTATGAGTCTTCCTTGACTCATACAAGAATGAATTTATAAATCTCTTAAGATTTTTTGCAGTATACAATTGTAAATTTGTTTCCATTTTCTAGTAGCATCCAGTCTATAGTAACCCCCACATCTTTAGAGCCTCCTCCAAATCACCTCACCCAAACCAACTACTATGAACAATTATTTTTAACACCGCTTTGCTGAGATACTCCATATTTTCCATAGCATATATTCTTCCCTGCAGCAATGAGTAATAAATGCTTTGTCATTGACGTAAAATGAGGACCAATTTATTCTTCAGACATTCTTTCAACACAATTGAATACTTGTAAATGATTGGCACTTTCTTAGACTTTGGGAATATAAAGATGGTAAACTTTTTGATCTCTCATCACCTAAAGAATTCATGGCTAATGACTGAATGTGAGGAAAAATAACCAATTGGATTAGTGTTATTCTGTAAGATATTGAAACACAGAATGCCATGGCATTATTTCTGACTCTGGGGTTTATGCTTATCTGAAAAGTAGGGAAGAGCTTTAGTAAAGGCCTTGAAGGATAAGCAGTTCTCCTGGTCATATTCAGGGTGAAAACAAAGTCAACCTTGAACTTAATTTCTTTTGAATACAGTATACATTTTTGCAGAGAGAACTATACCATTCTGCCCATTGACATTCTTTCATAACATTACTTGTATCTTTTGATCTGCCTTATATTATGTTTTAAAAGAGGAAACATAGCTTAATAATGTAAGTTACATTATATTTAAAAGATTAAACATAATAAGTAACCTTATTTTAGGGAGAAGAGAAAATATCAGCAAAATAGTATTATGTTTACACAAGAAAATTTCATTATAAAATTTTATTGAAGACAGTTGGAGACCAAATTTTGAGTCTCACAATTTTATTAGAATAAATGCATATAATTAGATTGTTTGAATTTAGGGCCTCAACTATATGATCTCTGTTGTGTTAATAGTACATGTAATAAATAGAATGATATTTTAGTCAATGAAACAGATTAATAATCATCAAATTATTAACACCTTATCAGTTCTGTGTCTGAAAAGCCACCATTTAAATATCTTTCATCTACATCTAAAGATTGAGGTATACTAGTTTAAATAATCCTTTCTAGAATGCCAGGGGAAGAAAACATCTTATTCCATTATCCTCTCATTTATTGATATGTCATTTTATATTAGGGATTAATACATTTTAGAAATTTCAGATTCACATGCTGAAATTTCTATTAGAGTTGTGCATTTGTGTTTGGTAAAGCTCAAAAACATCATTGACTTTTGGTTTGGACTACATTAGTTTTGCTACATTTTTATGTCCTTAGAAAAGTCCAGAGAGGATTGTTGTGGTTTGGTTCTCAAGTGTCTTCTGCATCCCATATTGCTAATGGGCTTGCTCATGAGCCTGTGACAATACTGGGAGGTGGTAGAACCTTCCGGAAGGTTCCCAAGGGTCAGTGGAAGAAAGCCAGACCATCAGAGGCAAGCCCTTGAAGGGGAAATTGGGATCCCAGCCCATTTCTCTCTCCTTGCTTCCCAGCCGCCATGAGATGAGCAGATTTTCTCTTCCACATGTGCCCAGCATGCCTGCAGGTACAGGGTCAAGGCTAGAGGGCCAAGCAAAACATCTGAAACTGTGAGCCAAATCCATATAAATGTTTATCTCAGGTATTTTGGGACAGTAATAGAAATATGATTAAGATAAGGAATTAGAGAATTTCTTCATTTTATTCTTTATTTTGAAAGAAATACTTCAGTTTTGGAACTGAGTTAAAGGGTCATTAGTCTGAGAATTCAAAATTCTCCTTGATTTTAGTGAAACATAATATCAATAGCTTAGGTCTAACAACTAAGAGACATAACTAAAGAAGTATGTCGTTCTTTGAATTTCTATCATCAAGGAATTGATCCCTAAAAGACCACATACTACCTCAAGCATTACTTGAAGTCTAGTTTTAAAGTAACGTATTTTAGAAATATGAAACAGGATAAATGCATTAGAGAGAAATGTGGAGAACTTTAAGGTTATCAAAAAGGAAGAAAAAGTATATCATGCACATAGACACACAATGACCCACTCAAACCCATATAAACTCAATGTTCACCATGTTCTTCAAAATGGACAAGAGTCTGTCCTGACCCCAAGCACCTCCGTACTCCTTCTTTTACTCTCATTTTTTTCTTTTAAATTCCATGAGCAATACAGATGAGAAAACAAAAAAACATAAAATCTTATAGAATATTCTCTTTTCCCTAACCAAAAGTTAACCACTATTACTATTTTGATTTAACCTGGTGCAGTTTCCCTGTAATCCCAGCCATTTGGGAGACTGAGGCAGGAAAATGGCAAGTTCAAGGGTAGCCTCAGCACCTTCAAGACCCTAAATCAAAATAAAAAATAAGAAAAACTGGGGGTTGGGTACAGCTCAATGCTAGAATGGCTCTGGGTTCAATCCTCAATTTTACACACACACACACACACACACACACACACAAACACACACAAATTTTGATTTATGTTTCCTAGAACTTTTTAAAATTTAAATGTGATAAACTGTACAATGGCTATATAGTCTAAATTATCATTGCACCTGCCATAATATGATTTTTACTGTTTGTTTATTTTTTAGAAATTTTCTATTGCTGGAGATTTTGTTTGCTTTCAATTTTTATTAATAACTTTGATGAATACTGCTATTTATACATGTTTATGTATTATCCTCTATTTTTTCTATAGGAAATATTCTTAGAAATTGAATTACCAAAAAAAACCTTGGACATTTTAAGGCTCCTGCTGTCTGTTGTCATTTTACTATAGATAAAAGAATACCAATTTAATACTTTGTGTATGCTGATTATTTTTCTATGCATGGCAATGCTAGATATTATCTGGTGATATTTCTAAAATTCATGAATACATCATATAACACTTCCTTACAAGGATGATTTGTGATTTTAAATAACAAATAGTGAACCAAAAATAATTATTTTCCAAACTTCTGGAATCTATTACTGTCTATAATGTAGAATTTCTAAAGGGATACATTGCCACACAATCAAGCAATATTTTCTTAAATAATTATGTAAAACTAATTATTTAACTACTTTTGCTATTAATTCAAAGTAATTTTTATTTCATCATTTAGCAATATGTTGTCATAAAATTATATTAGTCCTTAATCATTCTCATATTTGTACAGTATGTCAATTCTTTCAAATTGTCCTCATCCAAATTATAGTGATTTTTCTCAAAAACTAAAAAGGGCTGAGGGAGAGGTATATTGCTCAGATGATTAGTTAATAGCAAAGTAAAGTAATTTAATTTACAACATGATGACTCACAAACCAGATGCAAAATTCAACAAATTTAGCTAGTTTTAAGAAGAGTCAAGTTTAACTACTGAGCATTCACTTACCTGATTTCATGTTGATTTTTTTTATATATAAGGGTTTTGAAATAAAAGTCTCTATATAACCTACATAAATATATGTTCTTTCTTGTCTAGCTCTGAAAAATTATAATCAAATATAATCAGTTGTGTTTTGAGATTTTTTTACCCAGTTAAATGTAGGCACAGGCAGAAAATTTGTTTGTTTTTTACAGAAACTTTACATATTGAGGTAACATATGGATAAACAAATTCATAATCAACTTTATCTTAGAGGCAACCTTCCACTAAAAAATGTTTTCTGGTTCAATTTTCAGAATTGTAATGTTGGATTTACATATTAAATAAAAACTGTTTCTTTAAAAATATAGTGGGAAAAAATCAGAGATGACTCAGAGTTATTCATTTATATCCTATTCTCCTGAACTTGCTTTATGTCATCTGGCATTTATTTTTGTTTTAAGATGACACATCTGAAGTTAGTATGATTCTAACATCAGTAAAATTAACCTTTCCTCCTCCTTGGAAACTTGAAATATTTTAAATCTAGAAATGTTTTTAAGCATATGACTGATTACTCATTTCTGCGTATTAATTGTACAACTGAAGCATCAGCCTTTTCCACTCTGAATTTCATGCCTTTTTTTACTTTTCTACCTCTGATTATCATTACTGTTTATTTGCTGTTTTCTTCTTTGAAAATGACTATTATTGAAAAGTTATATTTCTATTACTCATGTCTTCTATGAAATCATGTGTACTTTTCTCATTATAATGGAACACTCTCATCTATCTCTTGTAATTGGGATATCTACAAAGTTCATTCTGCATTTTGCTTCTTGCAGTAACAATAGGACTTGGTCTATGATAGTTTTCATTGCTGTGTAGATTTTCTTATTTAGTTAATATTATCACCTCCTTTCCCTTCAGCAGTTTTACCAAGACATTGTATACTTTATATACATTTACAATACAGATATTTTAGTAGAAATATTTCTCTCACTTCCTCCAATGAATGTATGCTTTTATTTTTGGTGGTGTACAAAATATTTTTCATGAGTCTTAGATTTTTTTCCTCTTCAGATTTACTGAATATTAAGCATGGCTTAATATTGTTGTTCCAGAGATGGTAGTAACTCTATGTCAAAGCCCATTATCATTTGGTCTTTTGCAACATGAAGAGTTCTACAATGGGCTCCATCCAGAGGAGAGGCTCTGTGAAGGGGCTGCCATTAACCTCCAGTTGTTTGGTCGCTGGCAGTTTTCATCTATCAAAAGCAGGATGAAGACTGAGTGAAGTTGTAGGTCCTCTGTTCCATTTTCAGTGCAGTTAGTCAAACTAAGAAAGACTGAAGATTGGAGAGAGGAGAGAATAACAGAAACCTTCTCCATGGAATTGTTCATATAAAAGAAATCCGAGAGGATTGTGTTATGTAGGGTTTTTTTTTTTTTTGGCTGAAAATTGTTTGCTCTAAAAAAGTTATCAGTACAATTAATTATTATGGAAAATAGTATTTCTAATTTTCGACCTATGCATCTTTCCAAAACCTCAGCTGTATGATGTTCAATCTTTTGAATTAATTAAGGAACAGGAGTCCAGCTCAAAGCTGTACACATCTGCCAGGTTTATTTGCCTTGCCTTGGAATTATATTTCAGATTCTTTTCAGTTACATGAGAGTTTAAGGATCTTGTCATCTTTTTAAAAAATTATTTATTTTGTTTTGTTCTTCGCAAGGAGAAGCTAACTTAATTTTCTTGAATAGCATTGAATCTCTCATTTAATATTTCGATAGTGATCTCTCAGTGAGCATTGAAGCATGCCCTGCTTTGCACAGACGGTTAATGTTTGTTAATAAGTTCTCCAGTTCTTTCTCCTACTATGCGGAGCAATCATTGTAATATTGTTCTGCACTGGAAAAACTTGATAAAATAGAGAGAGGAAAGCATTTTCCTTTAGCATATATCAGCTGGTTGGACAGGCTGAGGGTGAATCCAGGATGAATGATATCCTTTCAAAGTAACCATTATGACCTGTTTGGGAGAAGTTTATCTTGTAACTGTGCAAAGAAGTTATTCCTTCATTACATACTTCCTCCAAATTGGTAAGATGGTAGATCATGAACAGTGGTTTCAAACTAGTCAAGATTCAGTCCAACACAGATAGCTTCAGGCCAGCCAAAGTATACTACAGAAGACGATAACTATTATAACATATGGTTTAAGCAACATTCAAAGATGTTGGAAGCCTCAAATGAACTATGGGTGTTTCGAAGTGGAGGTGTACTCCCAGAGAATGAACTCTAGGTGTAATCTCACTGATTTGAGACGGCTTCGTTGGCAAACCTCCTGTGCTACTGAAGAAATTTATTGTGATACTGCACAATTTATTGGCTCAGACAGCCCTATGTTCAAAGGCAACTCCCCAGAGCTGGAGAGAGATACCAGTGCCCCACCTAGCCTTGAGGCACCAGCTGCCTGCAGGAGGAAGAATTACGATGCAAGGGGTAAGTGCCCAGTCAGACCAACTTCCCCACAGCCTCTGGCTTCTTTTTTACCTTGAAGAATTATTCCTCACAATAAATTCCTTTGGTGTGTTTCACTATAAATAAAGCATTCCTGGGCTTTTCCCCTTTGTTAGGATCAGACCCATCAGGACTTTTCTACCATCAAGCCCGTACTTTAAAAAATTTTTTCCATGTCTTTTGCTTTATTTCTTGATATCACTTTTTTTAACTTTTATTTCCAGCTGGCCCACACCTCCGGGGTTACTCATTGCCTCAGTGCTCAGAAGGAGGGTGGCACAAACATGGATTGTGTGGCCCGAAAACGCCTTAGAGTTATAAGATCCCAGACAAAAGTAAGAATAGCCATGACATAAAGATGTATTTTCGTGGAAATAGGAAAGTGTATGTGAAGAAGCAAAAATAAATTAATAAATAGCAAAACAAGCCAACAAACTATGAAGAGCATTAGCAAGGTTCCGTGATAAGGATAGAAATAAACATAAAGGGAACAACAGAAGAAAACAGCCTTGACTCAATGAAGGAGTCTCACAATCACCATAGTTTCTACAGGCTTTTGTGTTACAAGTTTGACAGAGGATTCCATGTAGACAATGCAAGAACTCAAGCTCTTCATTCTGAAATAGACAAAAGGAAGTTTCAAAAACAGCAGGAAGAAGACAGCATCTGTCTCTTTTCACTTGATGTTTCCACATAGGCCCAGGAAACAGACTGAAGCTAAGAGCACCTGTGTTCCTTAGAATGCTATAAACTGTCTCATTTTTTTTTCTTCCAAAGCTCATTGCTTTCTATTTCAGACCCATCATCAGATCAAGATTTATCATTATTATTGTCATGATGATTACTATTATGTATTATTAGGCTCTCTATCACCAACAACATATCATTTGGGCTTCATTTTGCTTTTTTTTTTTTTTTTTTTTTTTTTACCTAAAGCTTCTACTATTTACAAAATGTAAATGTTTATTAGTGCTTCCGAAGGAGACAGCACTGAGCTCCATTCAGCAATTTGTTCAAACTTAAAATGACTCTGTTTGCATTTCCTACTCACTGCTTTAAAACAGAAAAGATGAACAATGCAGGTTTAAATGGTGTGTGTGTGGTGGTGCGGGGCGGGGATATTCTTTTCTTAAGCCTGTAAAAAGCAGGCTTTTTGCAGAATATATCCAAAGTATATAAAATCTTAATAGAATGGCACTAGAACTATTGTTTGAATCTCTTACTCCAACTGGTGGAGACAGCATGGTGGAAAGGAAATAAAACTGGGTTCAGGGTTGGAGGGTCCAAGTTCTAGAAGTAGCCTGAAGCTTTTATGTGAATGTGGGCAAGGCACTACTTTTGCTGGGTCATTTTGTAAAATGTTCAGCCTTTAATGTTGAGCTCTCAGGTTGTTCCTGCTTTTAAAGTTTGTTTTCCACATTAGGTTCAAGGACAGTGCTTTATTTAAGCGAAATAAGGTAAAAACCAACAAAACCATGCTGATGATTAAGTGGTTTTCCAAACTTGGATTCTAATCTCCAGAACATGTGTGTACAGAGAATTTTTGTCTCATCTAAAAAGAGAGGAAACATTACTGAATTTCATTAGTTGAATTTTGAATTATAAGTTGGTGGTAGCTTAAAAAGCTTTGAAGAATAAGTGTTCATAAAGTGACCAATAGAGATCATTCTGATTGCTTCCTCCTGAGGCTGTCAGGGCAGCTTTTTAATGGACCATCAGTTAAATAAAATAAAAAGACCAAAACTGAAATTCTTCGAGTCTTTAACTTTTGACAGGCAATCCATCCCAACACAGAGGTAGCATTTTTATAGCCTGCAATTTTTTAGATCCTGTACTTTTGATGATTAGATTAGTCTCTAAAATTTTTCAATTTTTCATACCCTATCATGAAACTATTTCATCTAACTCAAAGAAGTTGTGAAAGTTTCATGTCATTAAAGTAATGTTGAAACCAAACGTATAGGAACTGTATATTAGCTACTTTTATATTAAAACTTCAGATACCTCAGTTGTTTTATATATCTTGGTTTTGTGCATCCAGGTTTTGTTGCCCCAAATGAAAACATTATAAAAACTGCCTGCCCACACACTGTTTTTTAATGGAGATATATTAAGTCATGTCCATCACATGATACAATCTTTCTCCAGCATACAAAATCAGAATCTTTCCCAGGAATGAGACGGCCTTTTTCCCTTTATTCTCTCCAGGATTTGCAGCAACTCTTCTAAGATAAATGCATATTTGTAGTAAGAATGGAATTCTAATAAATAGATCAATTCTGGAATTAATTTTGTTAACAAATTTGTATATTCCACTTGTGGTACTTTGGAAATGTGGCACAATAGAAAGAGCTGCAGGACTGGAAATCAAGCTCAATGCAATAGTTATAGGCCTGACAATTTTTACTTCTTAACATTGTGATACTCTCTTTTGTTCTTCCGAGTCTTCGTTTCTTTTCATATATATAACATGAGAAGACGAAACAACTAACCTTTAAGGTTATTTTTGGTTATGATTTCTCTCATTAATCAACCAGGTTCAACATTTATTTGCACTCACTGAATGTTAAGGGAACCAAAGTAAACCTTGCAAAGTTAAGTTTGACTTAGAGCATTTTCAAGAAAAATTTTTGATCAGTTCTCAGAGATGATAGTGATTGAGTTGTGGGCCATCCAAGTCCTGCATGAGTGATGAAACATGCAAATAAAATCTTCTCAATGTATTTTAATTCCATGTCTTTTGTTGGCATATCCACAAATTGCCACATTATCATGTACTTCCTACTCTCTGGAAGTGACCAGCTGCAGTCCATATATCAATATCAGAAGAAAAATTTTGTTATCTCTTTGGCACCAAGGAGAGCAAGAGGAAGCAGAAACTGAAGAGACTGATAGTGTAGCTAAGCATGGTTGTTGACAATCCTTGCAACATCCCTGGCATGGGCAGCCGAAGAACAAGAACACTTCTCTCAGTGACGGGCAACTAATACCCCAAATAGAAATAAGAAAGAATCTCTTTATTATCCTAACATTAAAATATGATTACTAAGGACATTTTTTAGTAATTTTATATTCTGTCCTATAAATTGGATATTTCCTATTGAACATAGTCTTTTTTTAGGGTTGGGCTGGAGATCAAACCCAGGGCCTTGTACATGCTAGGCAAGTGCTGTACCATTGAGCTACATTCCTAGTCTTGCTTTATGGTCTTTATCATTTTTTTTGCTCTTTATTCTATTTTGCAAACATTTTTCTAGCTTTTAATAATAATTTTTATATTGTTTGAACTTTCCAGTGTTAAGTATCACATTGTCAATATTTCATTTAATAGTTTAGAAATCACTTCTCCCCCCCAAGATATACAAACCTTAAATGTTAATGAGTTTATCAAAAATAAACGTAAAGGCTTTAGTCTTTCATATATCTGAAATTTTACAAGGGGCTAGTAATTGAGTTTCTAATTAGAATATTTTCTCCCTAAAAACTAATTTTCTTAATATTTTCATTAATTGATTCCTTCACTTCTAAATTTATTAATATCATAAAGTAAACATTATTAACATATTCAGGTTTGCTCCATGATCATCTTCTTTGTCAGTAAATTGGGGCTGTGTGTATGTACATATGTGATCACTATGTCACGCAATACTCTTATTGATTTCAAATGTGTTCAAATGTTAGTGAAGCAAATTTCAATTCAATTGACCTTTTTATAAAGATATCCAGTCTTCTACTTAACATGATATAGCTATATAATTTTTTTTTTCAAATTATCTTTCAAACTTTATGGCAGTTCTTAAGTTTTTGTTTTTTTTCCCTTTGGTACTGGGGATTGAATTCAGGGGCACTTGGCCGCTGAGCCACATCGCCAGCCCTATTTTGTATTTTATTTAGAGACAGGATCTTACTGAGTTGCTTAGTGCCTCCCTTTTGCTGAGGATGGCTTTGAACTCATGATCCTTCTGCCTCAGCCTCCCAAGCCTCTGGGATTACAGGTGTGGGCCACAGTGCCTGGCAGTTTTTGTTATAATTTTTCACATTTTTATTAGTTACTTTAATTACGTGGTTTATTGCCTCATCCTTGTTTTATTTCCTGAACTGTCACAGTTTTGGTTGCGTTCCCACTTGGGCAGTTACTTCTGCAGTCTTCCCCTTAGTACTTGCATGAAGTCCTTCCCCTTCCATTTAGTGAGCCACATCCTCTCTTGCCCTTGTGGAGGCTCTGTATCATCTAATCAGTGTGTTGAGATACTCTAAAAATATAGTGGCAGTTAGATCTTGTCTTCAAAATTAAGATTTTGGAATAGTTGGAGCTAGGGAAGAAAAATGCCCCAAGAGTATCAGCAGGAAAGTGGATATGATGAACGTACAGGAAAAACATAATTAATACTTTGAATTGAAAGTCTAATAAATAGGTAGATATGAAATGTACAACATTTTGCATAATCCTCTATAACTTACAATCTAGGAGACTGATAAGATTCTAATGCTGTTTTAATTGATTTAATTGCCAGATTTCTACAAATGGGTATGGTTTTCCACTTTTCCTATAGCCTTTCAATTTAATTTGATGCAGTTTTACTGCTTTAGGTTTAGCAATTGTGATAAAATATTAATATGTACTTGATTTAAAAGTTCCAAGATTAAAATCATAAATTTGTTTACCAATTATGTTCTCTTAATTTCACTTTTGTTGTCAGAGGTAATTACTATTCACAGTTTGTGAGCTGAATTGTCTTTTCAGCAATATACACACAAGCTATTGCATTGTTATTCTGCATGTGAATAAATGATACTGTATTTAGAGATTTAGATATTTTCTGATTTTTTTTGGTTTTACAACATCAAAGCACTAACCAACCACAGATAGATTTCTTTTATCATAGAGGATGCATTTTATTAATTTTAACAGAGACTATCAAATGGCCTTCCATTTACACGTACACCAGCAGTCTATTTTCACTTACAAATACAAATATTTTGTATTTTATTCTGTTTCTTTTTGCCAATTGGGTCTCGGGTGTACTCAATATTGTTAAGCCAGATACTTGTTTTCCAACATATTCTACTCATTGGTCACATTTAAAAAATATTTTATTTAAAGTTAGTTATTTCTAATAATTCAGTAAACATTTGTGAAGAAACTAATTAAAACGTGTTATAAACTTGACAAGAAACCTAGATTTGGTTGCTCTTACAAATGTGACAGGTGAAAAATTATATCACATTTAAAAAAAATTTACATTTCCCTGGCTTCTGGCTTTCCTCACCAAATATTTTGTGTGTATGTCTTACAATTTAAATTTCTCTTCATAGAATTAGCTTTTCATATGCTTCACTGTTTTTATTGTTATATTAATTTGTAAGAGTTTATACATAAGAGAGTAATCTTTTGAAGATACTTCCCTTTCCTATCTTTAAATTTTATTTACAACATCTTTAGTTACCCCATTATTTCAATGAAGTCAATTTTGTTAGCTGTGGGAGAGTAATGTTTACTATTCATCTAATCTGTATCTCTTCCTACATTTTACAGTGTCTCATGCAGCTAAATGTAGATGTGTGACTGAGTTCTGGTTAAGTATTATATGTACCAGATCCAGCCCTCTTATCAAAATCTGTCATGGGTGATCTTCCATATTGTTTTCTAGTTGGGTAGAATGGAGACTACTCACTTGGTGGCCTGGGAAGCCTTATGACATAAAGCAGAGCTACAACATGGAAGGAACCTGAGAATGTGAATCAACTTTTGGAAGAAGAATAATGTGGTGTTAAGTAAGAAATGAAAGTTAGTGTCTTATCCTACCAAAGGTTTGGAGCTTGTTTGTTCCTGAAGGTAGTGTTAACCTATTTACTACACAATCTGTTTATATAAATGTGTATACCCTGGGACACACATACACATATGAGTGATTTTAAGTACCTTTAAATGAAAGGGAATAAATACGTTTATGTAATTCCTAATAATTTTATAGTTTTCTTTGGTTTTCAATTGCTCTGGCATTATTTTGAAATAGGAAAGCAATTAAATATGATTCCAATAGATACTCAATTTTCCCCATACCACTTATTCAATTGCCCATATTTTCCTACTGATTTGAAATAGTACTTGAATACTAAATTTCCATGAATATGATATTCTGTTTCTAGGCTCTCCATTATTCCTTTTATTTGTCCTTATTAGTTATACATGACAGTAGAATGTATTTTGACATATTATACCTATATGGAGTATAACTTCTCATTCTTCTGGTTGTACATGATGTAGAATTACATTACTTGTGTAATCATATATTCACATAAGATAGTAATGTCTCATTCATTCTACTATCTTTCCTATTCCCCTTCCCATGGATTTTGTCATTTGTTCCCTTTTCTGATGCCACAATGTTGTAATTACTGTATCTTTAAGATGTTTTTAAGTCTGGTAAGGCGTCTTCTTTTTAGAAGCCTCATATTCTCTTAAGTTGTTTAGTTATTATTGTATATTAATTTCTATATATGAATTATAGAGTCATTTAGTTGAATTCTCTAAAAAATGATGAAAACATTTTCTTTGGGGTTATAAAAACTTCACTTTGATGGAAAATTAACATCTTTAAAATATACATTTTCCATTTGACTTTTTGATGTGTCTCTCCGTATTCAATGAATTATTCTAAAATTCTCATTAGAATGATATTTTCTATTCCAAGTTAGATATATTTTTGGGTTTTATTTTTATTTGTGAAAAACAACATCTATTATGAAAGAAAACCTACATTGAAATATATCATGATGTATATGTCATAAAATGGAGTTTTCTAGATTCTACATGTTTTTAACTTTTAATTGATCTAATTTTAATAGTCTGTATTTTATTTTGGCTAAGTAAAAATTCAGTTGTCAAAGTTATTTTCTCTCAAGCTTTTGAGGCTATTCCCCATTTTTTCTCTGCATCAATTTTGTTAACGATGATTTTTTTTTCTGATGCCAATCTAATTCTTATTTTATAAAGATTTTTCCTGCATCAATTTTGTTAACGATGATTTTTTTTTTCTGATGCCAATCTAGTTCTTATGTTATAAAGATTTTTTTTGTCTCTGGAATATTTTAGAATTCCCCATTTATTACTGGCATTATCAAATGTCCCTGACATACCTTGAGGCATGTATATACAAATGTATGGCATACTTCATAGCACTTAGTGGGCCCCTTTGATATAGGAATTGTTCTTTGAGTTGTTTCAGTATTTACAAAAGTTTTTCCGTATGAATTTCAACTTTTTCTGGATAGAAAACTTCTGGATCTGGTTTCCATGTCCCTTGATTGTCATCTTATACTTGCCATCTTTATTAAACAACGTTGGCATACTGAGGTCTTTGAATGCTATCTTCTACCCTATTTGCATTCAGTTCTGGTATCCTTGCATATATAAATCTTCAAACCATATTTTTTCAAGTACTTTTAGTTCAAAGTGTGTGTGTTTATGTATATATAAGATTGTTTCCATCATCAATTTTATCATGAATTCTCTCTCTCTTCTACATCTGACTTTTCTGGGAGTCATCATTTGCTTGAGTTCTTTCATATCTGAGAAAATCTAATTGACTTTCATATCTCACAGAGGAATTGACTGAGAACAATATTATTAATTCCTAATTTTTTTTCCTAAGAAATGTGTGAAACTTTTTATCCACGGAGTTCAGAATTCTAGTTATATTGTGTCCTTTTTATAACTGAATTTGAATAGAAATATTTCCACCTGAAAGTTTTAGATATTCATACACAGTGTCATATATTCTGAGAATAAAGCACAAAAGACAGAAACATCCCTGTAAATTCTGGGGTTTCATGTGTTCATTATACCAAATCAATACTGTCTCTGTCCTTAACACATGCTGTCGGTGTCTTTTTAATAATACTACATTCTTATACAGAGGGAGTGATTTATATGCATCTTCATAAGTTATCCAGAAGGAATGAGGCCGGGAAAGATAATTACAATCCCAAAAGAATGAGGCAGAAGAAGAAGGTGGTTTCTGGTGAGCAAAGTTATCTATAAATAGAGAAGATGCCTACAAGATCTAGTTGGTAGTAGAAAGAATGTGCCTCGGGTTATTAAGACAAATGTGAAAATGAGACTAAATTAGAAAACTGGGGAAAAAATGTACAGAATTAACTCTGAAATCCCAGGGCAGGCTACGCTGGAATAAGAAGAAGCTTGGTAGAAAATGTAATTTTAACAAAACCGTGTAGCCAAAGGCTTTAAATATGATGGATGCACTTTAAAGAGAGAATGATGAGGTACATGAGCAAAAGTGTACTGTAGTGGCTTGGGATCTGTACTGCCAGTGTGTGAATCCCTGCTGCATGGATTGCTGGTTTCCCCATGCCTCAGGTTTCTTGATATAAATGGTGCTAACATTTATCACTTCCTTTTAGGATGTTTGTGAAGACTGAATCAGTCAATGCATGTGAAATACTTAGATAATATTATAGTGGCTTTTAAATAAATATCAGGAATTATAATATGTTATAATATAGTAAGCATTTGGGAAATCACATTAACATATATTCATATTAAGGTGACAATAGTATAATGGTGATTAACTTTTAGTGGACTCATTTATATTTCAGGTATGTTCCTAGTCCAATTAAATCCTCAGACAAATCTGTGGGTTTGGTACAATTGTTGTAGGTTTGGCTAGGTAACAAGTCTGAACCTTTGAATAGATAAGAATATTTTTTCCAGATTCATAAAGATGGTAAATCTAAATACTGGGGTTTAACTGGCTTCAGACTTTTAGCACTTACCATGATGTGAGGGTTCTTTGTTATGTAATCAGTAGTTGCTATGTAATCAGTGTTGTCTGTATGCAGTAGTTCTCCAGACAAGTAGATGTTTTATGATTCGGCATTAACCAAAGGTTGCATCTTTTAAACTTTATTTTAATAATAATGTATTTTCAGAATGGACATTGAAGTTTTAATGGTCCATGTTTAGAGATATTGAAGAAGAAAGATATTTTTGTTCTTTTGGAGAGGCAAGTTGGGATTAGGCGAGGGAGAAGAGGGGCTTCCAACTTGCATGAAAAACACATCCCCTCTAAAAGGTTTCCAGGATCAATCTGACACTCAGCTTCCCAACCTCTATCTACAGTTTATTACTATGAACAGGAAAGAAGTTAATATTTTATACTTTCCAAAACTAAGAGATTTGAATAGTGCTGGAGACCAGGATGTGAAACCAGTCCCTGAAAATGAACAGGAACATTCTTTCATCAAGTAAAGACTAAAGGAGCAGTCACAGAAATCCTGATATTTTTTCAAATGAGAGAATTCTTTCATATATTATATGCATCAAAGCAGAAGATTATCTTTTCTAAACAAAGTATATGATCGACTTGCATCATAATAGGAATAAAAAAGGGAAAAAAAGGGAATAAAAAAGGAATAATACTGAGGAACATGTGCTGAGAATTTAGGCCAATGAGTCTTTATTACATATGCTTCTCTGTGCTGTTTGTACTTTGATTTCTATTGTAAAAGCAGATCTTATCTCATTATAATAAGAACACATGCAAATGCTTGCATAAGGTAGCCTATCATCTTATTTTTAGGCTACTATTTTGGGCAAGAAAAGGTCTTAAGTAAGCCAAAATTGGTTCAAATATATTGTGAGTTGATAAATTTTTAAAATAAATATTATACATAATTTAGGACATGTAATGCAACTGTATAAAATGTATAATATGAAGGCCAATATCTTTGTTATTTTAACCACAACCAATCTCCATTTAAATCTTGAATTACGACAATATATACATGCATGTCCATTTTTAACAGATATATATATATATATATATATATATATATATATATATATATATATATGGATAAAACTGTCTAGGATTATTTTATGTAACTTTAGTACCATTCTTCTTTCCATGCTAATAAAAAATTGTTATATATATACATATATAATGTATGTACATGTATATATATATATGCAGAGTTTTAAAGTGAAATCATAAGGCAACTATCACACATTTTCTTTATATCTCACACATTTTATTCAAAAATATTATCATCACAGTATTATGATTTACTCATCCACTCCCATTTTGATGTAGTCATTCCTATCACACTGCTACAAAAAAAATTGCTATTTTTGTATTTTTACATACTTGGCATCCATCTGTTTTTAAAATACACATTTATTTTAATTGATTCTCTAATGCATTAGCATACATAAGATTTATTAGGGAAATTTACATATGTGACAATATAACATCAGGCATCTCCTTCTGTGGAATTTTGAATACAGTGATGTTGTCTGTATGCAGAAGTTAGAGGTGAAAGGGAGTCACAAAGTACACATTCCTGAGTTATTATAAAACAATACTGGGCTAGTTTATGTATTTATAACCTGCTAAAAAATAAACATGCCTGTATATATTGTCATAATTCAAGATTTAAATGGAGATAACAAATAACAAAGGCATTGGCTGTTCATATTGTAAATGTTATACAATTGTATAACAACAGTTATACAGTTGTATTACATATCTTAAATTCTGTATATTATGTATTTTTAATTTATAAATTCATAATACATTAATATTAAATTTGCCTAAAGACCTTTCTTTTCCCCAAATCATAGCCTAAAAATAAGAATTGTATTAATTCTAGGTAATATAAAATCCAAAAGTCGTTCATATTCTTGGTTGATGTACCAGTTCAAAGATTAGTTGTCAGACCTAAACCTTTTCTTTCTTGCCCTTCTTGTCTTATAATGTGTGACTGTGAGTTGTCTTTTTTAAAAATGCTTTTACAGAAGAACTAAACCATGTCTTCTGTTCACAGAAGGAACTGCCTCTATCTGCAAAAGACTCTGGGGCAGCACCAATTTTGGAGATTCCTTGGGAATCTGGGAGTGGAACCTCCATTTGACCCAGCTATCCCTCTCCTTGGTTTATACCCAAAGGACTTAAAAACAGCATACTACAGGGACACAGACACATCAATGTTTATAGCAGCACAATTCATAATAGCTAAACTGTGGAACCAAAACTAGATGCCCTTCAGTAGATGAATGGATTTTAAAAATGTGGCATATATACACAATGGAATATTACTCAGCAATAAAAGAGAATAAAATCATGGCATTTGCAGGTAAATGGATGGCGTTGGAGAAAATAATGCTAAGTAAAGTTAGCCAATCCCCAAAACATAAATGCTGAATATTTTCTCTAATATTAGGAGACTGACCCATAATGGGGTAGGGAGGGGGAGCATGGGAGAAATAGATGAACACTAGATAGGGCACAGAGGTGGGAGGGGAAGGGAGGTGATGGGGGTTAGCAATGATGGTGGAATATGATAGATATCATTATCCAAAGTACATGTATGAAGACATAAATTGGTGTGAACATACTTTATATACAAACAGAGAGATGAAAAATTGTGCTTTTTATGTGTAATAAGAATTGTAATTCATTCCACTGTCATGGAATTTAAAAAATAAAATCAATTAAATATTTTTTTAAAAAGGATTCTAAGGCAGCATTTTTCCTGGATACACTGACATTAATAAATGAAAAAGTGAGAATGGCTGTGAGAGTCTGCAAACCATCTTTGCCATGTGCATGTATTTCTGTGTGTGTAATCATGCTTATCTGTGAGCACTATGAGAGTCAGATCCAGGAGTGATACAAATTCATGATCATAGCAGTACTCTGCACAGCCTAGGAGCTCAATAAAGGTGTTCTAATTGACTAATTTATGAAGTCCAATAGATACTTTTCTACTGGGTGAAAATAATACATTAATTTGCATATTACAATGCAGATTTTTTTTTTCAGTGCTGGGGTTTGAATCCAGGGCTTCGTACTTGCTAGGCAATCACTTTATCCCTGAACTACATCCCGAGCCCATAATGCAGTATTTCTAAATAACCCCCAAAGCTGAAATGTACTTGGTTACCTATGTTCCCTATTATGAAAAATGTTCACAGGACAGAATTGGCATGAAATGTAACCCTTTCCATGACATGGACTGTAATGGAAAGTTGCCCAAGCCTAGCCTGGACTTGTGATTTAAATCTTGTGATCCCTTTCATGTGTCATGCTGTAGTACATGGACTATACCCAGCACATTTGATTTAAAACTATTTCCAGAAAAATAAATTGTCTTGTTAAGCTTACTAACCAGCTTTCTTCCACAGACACATTTTTCTCTTTACAAAACATCACTATTCCTTCTTAACACAGCTCAAAGATAATGTTTGTAATTCATGGCATTGATAAAGGATTCCTGAGCTAGTTCTTTACAGTGTCTGTGCTCACTCAGAAAGAATTTGAACATTTGGGAAATTATCTAGATAATTCAGAATCATAAAATGGTTTTCCTTAATAGTCGAAGGTTGCCGCAGTCTCTCGGCTGGGCACAAATCACGAGTCTCCACACAGCTTGTAGATTCAAACAGCAATTCTTTATTCCCGAACTCACACCGGCCGTCTACAAACACGTTCTGGGGGAATCCACGTTCTCTTCCCAAATCCACACTCTGCCCTGATCCACTCTCTCCCAAATCCACCCCGCATGGGCTTCTGTCTCCCAAAATATACTGTCTGACCCTAAGCACTCAAGAGGAACTCAGCAGCAGGATACGCCCTATTCCAAAAGAGGAACACCCTAATCTCCTATTACTAAACCGCCCTATTCTAAAGGGGAAATACCCTACTCTCCTATTATGCTAAACTGCCCTATTCTAAAGGGGGAACACCCTAAACACGGATCCTGCCCTGGTCCTTGAGCAAGGTCACCTTTCAGAAGTCCTTCCACTAGACAGCATGGGAGTAAGCTGGCAAGGAATTTGTCATACCTACTTGGCTGATGGCTCCCAGCATCTCCCCCCTTCTGATTAATTAAACAACAAGTAATGTGGCTTAAGGACCGTGCCTGGTAGGTTGTCCAGTTCAACATATGGCTCTTACCCGTCATTGGAAAACTGACCTTTAGGCGTCAGCCTCCTGTCTTAGGTTGATACCACTGCAACTGGATCATACCCGTCACTGACTACCGGTCCAGCATACAGCCATACTTGTGGATAGGTCTATGCACCAGTGGGGGGGTGAGGTTCTTTGCCTCACCTCTGTTGGCCCCCAAATTTGGCCTTGGTGCCAGTGGGGGAGTGAGGTCAATGTGGCTTAAGGACCGCGCCTGGTAGGTTGTCCAATTCAACATATGGTTCTTACCCGTCATCGGAAAAACTGACCTTTAGGTAACTGACCTTTAGGCGTCAGCCTCCTGTCTTAGGTTGATACCATTGCAGAAGGTAATGGTTTATTTTGGCTCCAATTAACCGAGAATGATAAATGTCAGACATATTATGACAAAATAGACTAAATCTTTCTTTCTCTATGTAATCTCTGTAAAGCCACAGTTTGGAATTGATCTGAAGAGTTTAATTTTCTAGATCATTTATACAATTTTCTAATTTCTCTAATTGATTTTTAAAATATTTTTGTATTTTGAAAATTTCAAATATACAAAACAAAAACCAGAGAGAAGAGCATAATGGACCCCGATATTGAACACTTGAAAATGACAACTCATTGTCAATCATGAGTCACCACTATCCCTACTCACAGCCCCCTTCTACATATTTTATGAACATTTTATTACTACATCTTTCCATGTGAAACTCTCAAAAATAACCAATTTAAAAAACACACATTCCTATTACCATTATCACACCTAAAAATCAAATATTAATGTTTCAGTATTCAAAAATGTCTAGTCAGTGCTCAGATTTCTAATTGTCTTCTACAAATACTTTCATCTTTATCCAGATCAAAGCAATGTCCATATGTGGCTATTCACTGGTGCATCTCTTAAGTCTCTCTTACTACACAGGATTCCTCTTTCTCTCTTGCTTTTTCTCATTCTCATTTGCCTTTCCTTCTTGTTGAAAGAACTGAGTTGTTTGTCTTGATATTTCCCCATCATGCAAATTATACTGATTATCCCTGTTTCTTGATGTTCGTCGTGTTCCTCTGTCCCCAGTTCCTCTATGTTTCCTGTCATTTACTTGTTGCAATTAGAAGTTTAATTACATTTTGGTCTGATTTTTTGGCAGGTTTACTTATGGATAGCTTTGTGTTCTAACTCAGTGTGCAAATTTATGCATATAGAACTATGTGTTGAGATAAATGTTTCTCAAAGTTGCATTAATTACTTTTATTAGGTGATTTAATACTTTTCTAGAATATTAACATTAAATCAAAGAAGCATTTTTTTTCCTCATTAAACATACTGGCAGCTTTGCTTCTTCAAATTTACAGAAGCAAATGTTGTCAACTCCATTTGGTTCTACCAGTGAAGTTAGTCTGTGTGCCATTCCAGCATGTTTTGGTCATCATGTTGGGTTAAAAAATGATAAATGTATTATAATAGCTAAAAATATTGGCATATATATTATCTCATTTAAACTTCAAGTTGCGTTATGAGATGTGTTTTTTTCACTTTATAGAGGATGAGACTAAGGGTCACAGAATATCTTCCTAGGAATATACAGTGATGGGATAGGGTTTTCCAGTTAGGCAACTTGACTCCCCAGTACCTGCTTTTAACTACTATACTATATGCTCTTAAAGACAATAGTTCTATGTGGTACTAATCTTTATCATAAATACTGTTTCAATACATCTGGAGAATCTAAACCACATTCAGATGTGCAGGTAAGTTAAACCCTATTGGATGCAAATGATGGTTGGGCTATTATCTCTATGCTGATGTGTGGTTGTGTATCAGGGGTGTGTGGCATAGAAATCTTCTGACAGAATTTAAAAATTTGAAGTTGAAATCAAGTTTCATATAACTTTAACTTATTGTGAGAATAAATTATCACAAAAATGGACCAAATTTCCACCTTTAGCAATTAAATCAAATGTCTGTTCTAGATATCAGCTCTTCAAGTATCTTAAAGCATTTGGTTCATCCACATTAAAACAATAGAGGATAGTTTATCCACTATCTTAAAGTGTCCTTCCATAAAGTGTCATATCTAAATCAGTTTCCTCAAAATTTTAATTTAGAACACATTTTGAGTTTGCAATTATATTGCATTTGATTTATGCTGTGTTTAATGTCCACTTTACTATGCTGACTGCTTCTCCTGGTAACAGCAGGAACTCTTTGCTTGTTAACAATGAATTCCAATAGACTAAAAGAGAACCTTGTCCAAAGAAAGTATTCAATGCATAATTATGAACAAGTAAATTCATTAGTAAATGGTTTACTTTCCTGATTTCTCCCCATTCAGATGTCTGATAAGCCAAGATTTATCCTGAACTTGTAAAGAACTCATATATCTGAAGTAATCACTAATATGAGAGTGTATAGTATTATATAGTATTATATTTATATTATATATATTATTATTATATTATATTAAATATAGTATTATATTTCAGATACAGTTTAACCAATGTTATATTCAGTGAACTCTTCACTCCCATGATATGTATGGTTGTGTTAATGTCAGTTACCTAGGCACACAGTGAATTTTCAATATCTTTCTATTTTTCCTTGGTTAACAGCTATTTTTTTAAAAAAAAGTCTCATCTTGTTATTTTATTTGATATTTTCAACTGTCTGAGTCTTTTAGCATATTGATTCTGAATGTACTCTTATCATTCTCATAGTTATACCTTTTGAAAATTGTGTGAGCATGTCTGTTTCAATTCAATCTCTTGATTAAAACACATTTAATAATGTGGCATAACATTAGAATAAAAGACTTGAGTCTCGTCACTTGCTAATTTCTTTTCAGTTTTGAAAGAACATGATCTTAGTTATCATTATTCTAAAAAGTGACCAAATCCACTCCATCATTCTTACTCTTTTGTCTTCAAAAGTAACACAGCTTTGCTAAATTTCCTGTTGAGATCACAATCTTCTACAGAGTCTTTATTCTTTCTAACCATATTATAAAGCTTTTTTTAATGGTGGTATGCTAAGATAGGCACTACATATTCTTATTTAATTCTTGTATGAAATAGCATGTGGAGATTTAATATGAATTTAAGTAATTTTTATTTTGTTACTGGCAACAACTAAATTGAGAATAACTTCTTATCTGCCCATGATTCATGACAACAAGTAAGAATAATAACTACAGAAATAGTTATCATATGTTGAAGAGAATATTTTCTATAACTAATCAGAAGAAATACTAAAATAAAGAATTAAAAGAGAATGACAGATGTATTTGTCAGAGTAAGAGAGAGAATAACTTGTGGCTCATCAATACCAATTTAGTTGTGAAAATTGACTGGAGACTTTCTCATGGATGTCTTCTCTATAGCCTACCCTCACTGTTCTGAAGACAGTCCTATAGGAACAGAAACTTGTAAGAATAATGAGATATGAAATAATACCCCAGTCTCTGTTTATTTTTTCTTTCTTTCTTTTTGTTTTTTTTTAGTTTTACAAATCAGAATCTAAAACAGATGGCTTATGAATTACTTAAAGGACCAAGGGAGTGAGTCGGGGAAGAAGGTAATGATGGAACACAAAGACATTCTCAAGTTGCTTTAGACCAAGGACAATGTGTTTCTCAATATCATGGGACTATCCCCTAGTAAGCTTTATGAAATTCCATGGGAAAGGATTGCAGAATAAAGAAAAGAATCTGTTTATTACCCTTCAACTCTCAGTTTTGCCCTGTGTACCTACACTTCCCAAAGGGCTCTGAGGGATATCTTGTGTGGAGTTTAGGAGGAAGGAGTTTAGTTCATGGGTGGAAGCAAAGAGGCTCCTCCTGGACGTGGTTTGCCCATGATTTTGCATAACACTTGTTTGAACATGTATAAAACCAGTGATGAGCTGGCTACTAGAGCAGCAGTCGAAACTAGGCTAAGAGGACCTGAAATATCTGATACAGGTCCCAATAAAAAGCTCAAAGTCTTCCATTCATCAAATTCACTTTAATAAGCATCACGCCCCGCTCCCTGTCACATGGACAGTGTTGTAAGCATCGTGTAAGACTGGGAGTATGGATGTAAAAGTAACTAAATATCTACTAGGGATTCTTACAATCTATGGAGCGAAACAACTGCATACAACCTGACTAAAAATCAAGAACATTAGAGATGGGTAACGTTAATTTGGGAGATGGGGAAGAAATTGCATCTTAAGTTAATCAGAAATGGATATCTTGATCTGGCTCTTGAACTATGATCTGATATGAAGGGGCACAGTTCTGGACAATATTAAGAGTATGAATAAAGGAAGTGAAGTTTCAAAGATGATGACAGGTTCAGGGATCCATGTGCTTTCAGATATGCTTCAATGAATAGGCAACAGAAGACAGACCTGGAGGATACCATTACTGAAATCTCATCCTGTCCCTCAGCATCCAAAAGAGTGCAAGGAATTAAGAGATATTTAATAGATATCTATTCAATAAATAAGCTTCATGGAAATATCTGAAATTCTCCCCTCCACACACACAAAGATTTATATGTCACATTTAGGAAATTCCTTTAAAAAATTAAGCAAAGTTCTCTAGGATAAGACTTCTCAAAGATTTTGATGGGAATTACAACTTATATTTAATATGTAGGAATTCTTACACTTATGTTAACATGGAACTGATTTTTGTTCCAAATACCTCATGGGATTCCTTATGTAGTGTATTTTAGGAAATGGTGCAGTAGAAAATAGTGCCTGTCTAGATAGAAAAAGAGAATATAGGGGGATGAAGCCTAATTCAGTAAATTAACATGTCTACAGAGCATTTTTTTAATATCTTATTTAAAGAAATTTTGGAACAAAATTTTGAAATCCCTTGAGTGGTAGTGCAAATAATCTACTTATTCATTTTGTCTTAGATGACCACAGAGATTTAGAGAAATATGATCAGATTTTGTTTTATAAAGATAAATATAACTTTAGTAAGGGGGATATGTCAATGGAGTAGATTCTGCAGGGATTTTTCTCAAAGGGCCCTAAAACAAAAACATATCTAAAATCAAGGGTGACCTTCAAAGAAAAATGCAAATCCGACACAGGAACTTCTCTATGTGAATTACCTGCAACAATGGAATTAAGTATATTTTTAATAAAACTGTAATGATGCATCTCCATATTTTCAAGAGTTTGAGCCCCAGAATACTCTCTTACTCTTGAGAATATCACAGGTCACTAAGGTGGCTTTATTACCAGAGTATCTCTCATTGAGCATATACTGTCCACCAGAAACTGTGCTTCATATTGTAGGGGCTGCATAGAGGTGCAAGATAGAAACTCTTGACCTAAGGATCAGTCTATAAATAGAAAGATGAAGTCTGTACATAAAATGATAGTAGTCATTATCATATAGCACATGGGAAGTGCTAAAATAAGTTTTGGAGAACATTACAGTTATAATAGTAGGTTGTGATCTTAACCTCTGTCAGGTGAGGCAATATAGCATCTGAATCAATCAGCGTAACAGATGTGCCCAGTTTATAAAAATAAGAAGCCTTTTGGGAAAAGGGACAGGTACATTGGTACAAAAATAAATACACCACTCTTGCCATTCTACATTACCTTATGATTTAAAATGTACTCTATTGGGCTGGGGATGTGGTTCAAGCCGTAGCACCCTCGCCTGGCATGCGGGCGGCGCTGGGTTCAAGCCTCAGCATCGCATACAAACAAAGATGTGTCCGCCGAAAACTAAAAAATAAATATTAAAAAGTTCTCTCTCTCTCTCTCTCTCTCTCTCTCTCTCCCCCCCCCTCTCTCTCTCTCTTCCCCTCCCTCCCTTCCTCCCTCCCCTCTCTCTTTTAAAAAAAAACATTAATTATAAAATGTACTCTATTTTTTTATCTCAGTTAAACCACACCTGTATACCTGTCCTATTAAAAAAAAGGAGTTTTATGCACTCATTGGCCTTCATAAAATCCACTTTGTAGTTTTCTTTGTTAAGCTGTGTTTTGATTTTATTATAATCTTTTTCCTCTCTGCTCTGAATTCTTGACTCTGCAATCCACAGAACTTGATATCCACCCTTTTGCCTTCTGGTGTGCATACTCTCTCCTTGTTGCTATAATGCAAAAATCCATCTTATCTTCCCTCAAGTAATAAATTTATGTTCAAGCCCTGGTCCTATATTCCAATCCTCAGTACTGGATACTTAACTAATGCTGAGCCAATTTTTTTTTTTATTTCACAAAATATGTAGGAGTTAGATATGTGTGAGAGAGAACAGAAGGGAAAGAAAGTAGAGAAGAGTAAATTATAAGTCAAATAAAAGGGGAGGAGAAATATGAAGATAGGAAAAAGGGAAGAAAGATGGGAAGAAAAAAGAGAGGAAGAAGAAGAAAAGACTTAAATAGAACTAAAAAAAAAATACTAATACTGATCTTATTCAATGCTGTCATATGGAGCATACGACCCTGAACAGATTGATTTATTTCTATAGTAATCAATTCATGTATCTCTAGAATATGAAGGTCATACAATGACTTTTAGTTTTATCAATACCCGTCTTTTATGAAATGTAAAACACACACACATCTTCCCACAGGGATTGTACAATTCTCTATATCCCAGAAATAAATCCCACAGGAAAGTAGTTTGTAAGGTAATAATGAGTCATTCAGGAAGCAATCTACCATATCCTCTTTATCTGTTATGAGTCATGAAGGACATTTTGTATAATTATTTATATGTTCTACCTAATGAAAACCACACCCAAGTAATTATCTTTTCAGTTGTAATTATGTCTTAAGCCCATGGAAATATTCTTTTCACCAATGGAGATTTATTGACTATAATTAGATATATAAACACTTGTTCTCTTCCAGGCTTCAAAGGATAGGAGTGGTTAGGAAAACAATGCATATCCAATGAGCGGGTTGCCCATTTCCCTGAACTGAACCATGATTAAGCATTATCAGGAATTCTTTGTCTTCTTTCAGAATTCTTATTCCCTTATCTGAGAAGTAAGAGGAGAAAATTTACCAGTATTAAATTCTAACTACTCTAAATATATTTCTTCATATATTCAATAAACTGTAGTGAGATTGACTTCATCATTTTAACCATAAATTTCAGCATTTTTTCTTTTCAAGTTTTCTGAGCATGTATAATACATTGTAATAGAAATGATTTGTCTTAATTATTATTGATTTGTGAAAAGGCAGCTCTGCTTTGCCACTAGCAAAGCAATCTTATTGCATTTGTTAAACACACACAATAAGATGTAAGTAATGTACACATGAAACATTTCAAAGAAATGAATAGCTAGTATCTTGTGAAGCTTCTGCTTGTCAGAATTTGTTTCTAGAAGGGTTATAAATGTTAGCAATAAGAAAGCTAGCTGTTTCTATGTCCTCAGTAACACATTATAGTCTAACACACAACATACAAGCAAAGTATCAACAGAGATGGATGATGAATGGCCAAATTAAAATCCTCCCACCCTTAGAGCAAATACTCCTTACTCTGACAATTTATCCATTTACTATTCTTGTGTAAAAATCACTGTACCCTAGATGTCTGAGTTCAGATTTGGAAAAATCAGTCAAGCTTAGAAAATGATTCTTAGCTTTTTCTATTTCCAATATTTATGGTTAAATAGGTAAATTTAAAATGCTTATTAATGCCTTCAAGTGTACTCCATAGGATCAGTCATGGCTACTTTGTAAACATGCATAAACATACAGATATGCCTGTGTTCACACACACACACTTCCTTATAGTTTATTTAGCATAGATCTAGAGCATATGTGTATGGATGAAGAGCTATATATAATGGGATCTTCTACATTTCTAGGAAGAGGGAATGTCTAAATATTAAACTTAGCTTTGTTGAGAGCAGACAGACATACTGAGACCCAGATTTCTGAAACATAAATTGGGGTAATGAATATTGAATTTTCACTTGATTCCACATTGGATTGCTTCATGCATTTTAGTAAGCTCCTCGGGCATATTGACACATTGATTTTATTTAACCAAAATTGAAATGATATTATGACATATAAATCAGCCCTCTGGTGCATCTATCCTCCTGAAGTTCCCTGATAACCTAGAAAAACACATAAAAAGCCTAAAGATCAGTTATCGTGGTTATTGTTATTGTATACATTAAAAGGGGGGCAGTTCGCACGGTAGATGATAACAGAATGTCTCAAGGTCATTTTAAAGCTATTTTTAGGTCAATCACAGACACCTCTTCACTTGATATATATCAGCAAGGAAAGATCTTAAAAATTAATTTATTTTATTTATTTTCACTTATAATCAATATAAAGAAGCTTGTATAAGGTCTGTGTGAACATTTCAATAATCATAATTTGATTAATAATCATTCAATTATTGTCAATTTAAGAAATACTTTACTAGAATCTTTGAAGTATCTTGTGTGTGCATTCTGTGTTTGATTCACTACCTCTTTTCCTGCATTAACATGACATTAATGTATGCTTCAGAAATATGTAGTTACGTTATGATCTCACCAATGAATTACTGGGGTAGGAATAGGAGCACTGTCCAAAGTTGAGTTGGAATCTTTCTCAATGACTTCAACACAAAAGGAACAGGAAAAGAGGAAATTAGTCTTTGTGATACATATAAAAGTGTATCATCTATTAGTTGCTGTGTCATGTCCTACTGCCCAGGGAACAGAGGAAAACAGTCTAAATAGGGAACTAAAGCAGATGTGTGAAAAGCTGTGCTGATGATAAATGGAAAAATGTATAATACAGAATTTTTGGTAGTTTTCCAATTTTAGGATACAAGAAGCCCTATTCTACACTTACTCAAGAATTTTAAATTATAAATTATAATTATTTATTTACCTGGAACCAAATGTAACCTAATAGCCTCCTTCTGATGCTGTAACTAGGTTGGCACTATAGTGACATCTCAGAGGTCAAATGTCAGTCTTGAATACTGTTAAAGATCCTGTTATTGGAAAAGAAGGAAGGAAGTAAGAAAGGGAGGGAGGGAGGGAGGGAGGGAAAGAAATGAAAAAGGATAAATTGATGATTTAATTCTACCCGGTTTTTATTTACTTTGTAGATATCATTTATCAACTGGCCTACTTTCTTTTCTGTTATGATTTTAACATAGTGGGAATGTTAAGGTGTATTTAATGTGTGTTTTCAGCTTAACCAAGTTTAGCATCTGCCTCTATCACCAGCTTCATTTCTGGACATTTGGGGTCATACCATATTCATTTTGCTATTCTTTTAAACTTGGCTCTGCCTATTGCTGTCTTACCAGGCTGTCTCACTTGTGTGTAGTTAATTTTCTGTGACTGAATGGAAAATTCTAAGCATTATCAGTAGAAAAAGCATAATCAAACCTATCAAGGAAGTCACATATTTCTTAAAATTCATAATATTCTATTCCAGTTTGGTATTTTTATAGTATGTTGCAAATATCTATTTCATTTATTATAATTGTTCAGAAATGCAATAGAAATAAAAATATCATTTTTTTAACTTCCTGTGAAGATTTTACTGGAAGAACTTTAATGTTTCAAGATAGTGTGAAGAAAATGGAACTGAGAGTAAGATGAAATTTGCTACCCCTTTGATCTTGGAAGATCATTATCACTGTTGAGCATCAATTCTTCATCCATAGTTTTCAGGATTCTTATGAGAATTCAAAGAGTATTTAAAGTTTTTGGTACATTGTAAAATTTATTGATCTGTGATAATTTTTTTCTAAGAAATTTTCTACATTACTATATAGATCAAAACCTTTTGAGTCGGATTCATCATCTTCTAGCACATTTTTTTTCATTTATGATCTTTCTGTTGTGTTTGAATAGTGGAACAAAAATAAGTTATTTTCTTACAATATTTTTTCAACCATTTCAGTATCTTTCATATCT
Organism: Callospermophilus lateralis; assembly: GCF_048772815.1. Taxonomy (NCBI): domain Eukaryota; kingdom Metazoa; phylum Chordata; class Mammalia; order Rodentia; family Sciuridae; genus Callospermophilus; species Callospermophilus lateralis. The sequence goes on from NC_135318.1 coordinate 41,073,090, forward strand.
GTGTTATCACCACAATAGAAGCTAAATAGTAAGGGCTGCCTCCCTAGGTGTTAGAGAATTTCACAAAGTATACTATTTTTAAGGATGTACTATAACACCATAAACAAACTTGATACCTTTGAAAGCTTTAAGAAATTTTATCCTTTACCTTTCCCATCTCTGATAATCCCATCCCCTTTTTTGTGAAAGGGTTTAGCCTATGAATCTAACGACTATAAATTGTATAGTAGTTCAAAACTCTTGGGTTTTACTCCAAAAGTAATGCTAGTAAGTAATTTAAACAAATGGATCAAGTTCACAACATTTATAGGATATTATTCATATACACTATAATAACAAAGATAAACAGTTATAGAAATGAAGAATCTTACAATTGAATTAATTACCCAAACTTGATTATTTATACTTTGTGTAAGGAGCTTGATAATGGATAGTTCCTGAAGAAATTTTAAGAAGTGAGCAGTCTCTGCATGCTGGTGGTTAGAGAAGACTGGACACAGAGCTAGAAAGCTTCTAGGGAAAGGGAAAATCAAGTTTGGAGACAGAGTAATCAAGATTATTCAAGTGCATGCATAACGGTAACACAAAGGTTGGGCAAAATATAAATGCAAACTTATATAAAATTGAAATATTTAACTACCTTCCAGTCTGGGCCATCATGAACTGACAAAAAAATTTTTTTTACCAAAATCAATGTTTCTGAATAAAAATCAATTATATACATCTTGTGTGAAGATGGTTTGATTTATAAGAATATCTATAGGTATATTTATACATGTACATATATGTGTGTATAGAAAGAGAGAACTATGCATTTTCTCTATTTACTATGTATTACAATATAGTCTCTTTTTATGAAATGAATTTGCTGATGAATGTTTACATTATTGACTAGTAAGTGAATGGATATATCACTGGCTGGACCCAGCTGCTACAGGAGGACCAGGTACTGGAACCACTTACTTTTTCCTCTCCAAAATTGTGAAATTTAAGTGACAACTAGTCTGGAATGTCAAGAAGTAATTAGCAGAAGCTGATGCCAGAGAAGAGAAATGAAAGAAAAAAAAATACTCTGCCAAAGCCAACTTGCTGTCTCATTTGAAGCAATATTTTAAAAGAGAAAAAATATTAGAGATCACTTTGAGAGAAAAACAAAACAAAGACAACAACAAACTCTTCTAAGGAAAACTGAGCTAGAACAATTCAAATTCTTCTTCAAAAAATATATTACCAACATTGACAGGCAATTCAACATTTTTGAAAAAAAGGAAATGAAAATTTAGTGGTGGCAAATGCAAAGCAATAGTGAGATGTTCTTGCATAATATAATAAAAATCCTTTTATAGGAAATCAGAAATTACCATTTTGAAATAATGCAGAAATGTCTCTGAAACTTGACAGCACCATCATTACCTAAGAAAAAGATATAAAAACTTCTTTAAGAATAACTGATGTTCAAAACAGCAGAAGAGAGACTTTTGAAACTTTGACGTTGTTGTGTAGTGATTTGTAGACAATTACAATAGACAACATGACTAGTTGTTATCTGCCCTATCATGTCATCATAAGTCAAGATACTGGAGCTAGCAACTCTCCAGTGTTAATGGGAAGGATAACTGCCTCTAATCTGAGAAATCTGGTGACTGTGTGGGGTGGCAGGCTGTGGTCAGGGCTGGGGTGGAGAACCATTTGGGGAAAAAGGCAAAAGACTATACACACAGCAGTGGATGTAAGGATTTGTATTTTGTAACATTCCAAGACTGTCTCCTAATTGTCTTAAAATTACTGGCTTCTTCACAACAGTGGAATCTAAATGCAGAAACTACTTAATCCTTAACTTAAAACTTTGGAACTTCTTTTCCTCCTTTGTTAGCTCACACCCATGCTTAGGCTACATGAAAAGACAAATTGAATGTTAAAAAAAATGAGAGAGAGAGAAGAAGAAGAAGAAAAATAGAAGATCTCCAGAATTATTATTATTATTATTATTTATTTATTATTATTATTATTATTATTATTATTATTATTATTATATTTTTTTTAGTGCCAAGGCATTTTTGGGCCATAGTTCTCAGCCAAGGAAAAAAATACATATAAAGTTAATCTACTGAGATTTTTCAAACTACACTGGCTCCCATTATTTATCATACTTAGCTCTCTCTTTGAATATTTGCTAGTGTTTTTCTGAGGGGAAAGCAAAAGTAAGAACCTTGAATTATCAAAATAGTTATTTATTTTAAATGTTCTCTTAAAAATAAAAGTTGGGAGCTGGGGATGTGGCTCAAGCGGTATTGCATTCACCTGGCATGCGCGGAGCGCTGGGTTCGATCCTCACCACCACATAAAAATAAAGATGTTGTGTCCACCAAAAACTAAAAAATAAATATTAAAAATTTTTTTTTTCTGTCTCTGTCTCTGTCTCTGTCTCTCTCTCTCTTTTTCTCTCTCTTCAAAAAATAAATAAAAAAAAGTTGGCAGTAGGATTCTTATAGATATTGGACCTAATTATAATAGAACATATATAAAAGCTAGATAGAAATGAGGTTTGCTTTAGCAAGAATGCAGTAGAATTTTTTAGAGATAGGCATCACAAGAAAAAAGTACAGAAGTTCACAAAAATGTGATCAAAAAGAAATAAATCATTTGTCTTAAACAAAACAAACAACAATAACAACAACAACAACAAACCCCATGGAGATTTAGTGGACTGGTGGAATCTAATTTAGATGTGGGATACTATTAAGGTTTTAAAAATTATAATAGATTTCAGGGGTGGGGTTGTGGCTCAGTGGTAGAACACTTGTCTAGCATGTGTGAAGCCCTGGGTTTGATTCTCAGCACCACATAAAAATAAATAAATAAAGGTTTAAAAAAATAATAAATTTTAAAGTATTAGGTATTGAATCACAAGACAAAATACAATCAGTATGCTGAAGTACAAAGTCTGTATTGACATAATATCCAAGTGATTTTTATCAATTATCGTTTATATCCAAATTGTATGTCAGCCATAATTTTATATATATATATATATATATATGTTGTTATGGACCTTTATTTTATTTATTTACATGTGGTGGTTAGAATAGATCCCAGTGCCTCACACATTCAAGCAAGCGCTCTACCACTGAGCTACAACCCCAGCCATAGTACCTCATTTTTTGAGAATCTCTGTGTTGAGGAGACTAATGAAATAAATTAAGAATTGCCTCTTAAGAGGAAATAGGAAAGTTTATTTCTTCAGAAAATGAGCTGATATTGAAAGGTAAGTTTAGAGACAGTCATTAAACAAGAGATATAAAGTCTAGATCGGAATTTTAGTTATTTTTGTCCAATAAAAAAATACAAAAGATTGCTAGTAAAGTGCTATTTTGTTTCCTTTTCAAAAGTCTATCTAAAATAGAAGATACCAGTCAAAAAAAACTTTTAGCAGCCCAAGTTATCTGAATAAAAATTCAGAGAGATGGGAACATGTAGCAAACTTAAGATGTGACAAATGTTAGGGATAACTGAAGATGTCTCATATAAATTCTTAGGAAAAATATCACAATCAAATTTTATTCCTCCCAATGGCATTGACCAAAGTCATGGAGATTAGGAATTTTGTCTTTTGTGTCAGATATTACTAAGTATGGCAGGAATATTCAAAGAGGGTAAAAATAAAATAATGAATATGCGACTACTCTCTTTCTGAACTGGCTATTTCTTTTTTCTGTAATATGGTGAAAAATAACAGTATACAGCCACTCAAATTAGAAAATTATTGGGGAAAAAAGTGTGAATTTTGGAAGGGAAAATGAGTAACAGTACATATGTAGAAGATATAACCATGGTAACTTGACCTAAGGATTATATGACTTAATTAGTACATGATATTCTGCTTCTCGTTTCCCTTGTTTGCAAGTGTGTGATTAGCATTAAATGTTGCTTAATTCACCCATGTATCTTCCTATCCTGAGATAATCATAGAAGGAACAACTCCTGCAGTGAGCTACAATGATGAATGATGAAAACCAGTCTGAAGTTTAACTTGCCCAATAGAAGTAAGGATATTCAAAACTGTTTTTACTGCATGAAGGACAGTAACAGGTATCAGATGATCAGATTCCAGGGACTGTGCTTTATTATAACTAGAAACTACTGAATAAAACATATCCCATATCGGATGTCAGAAAGCTAAAGTCACCCAAAGGGAAAAAAAAATGGCCCTGAAATTCAATCCACGGATTCCACTAGCAAAATCTCTGCTTCTTTGAAGAAGAAAGATGACCTAGCTTCTAGGAGCCAAATCATGCACTGACATACTTAATCCCATACCTCAATTGTGTCACATCCAAGTTATGATGCTGTCATGTGATATTTCCAGGCTTGGATTGAGTCACAGATGAAAATTTAGAACTCTCACTTATTTTTTATTGAATTCTCCCTTAACCTGTGTGAGAGTTAAAAAAAAAAATGGTGCAAAAGACAACTAAAACCTTAAAATAGTAGGTTGTGTATTGAGATAAAATGGTATGACTATAGAACAGAGAGGCCCTTTGTTCTTTGCCTCTCTGTTCTTTAATATTAAAAATAAGATTCTTCTTAAAAACAGAGCTCTGCAGATTCATTGTTCAGAAGCCATGGATGTAATAAAGTCTGACTCCTGTGATTCTCCATCCTCCAAAGAAAACATCAAGGAAATTGACTCACAGATTATTTCTCTGGAACAGAGATAGACAAAATCTATAACAATGTCATTACTTGTGTGGGAGATTTGTTGATATTTATCACTTAGTTTTGTATAGCATCAAGTTCAAATGATTATTCATTCATTCAGCCAACAAATATGCGTGGGACATCTTTTGGATGCAAGAGTACAGATGTGTAGGTGAACCAGTTAGACAAGGTTCCTATCGCCTAAAGTTTATATTCTAGTAGGAGGAAGGTGAAAAATTATAAAAAAAATAAGTAAATAAATAAACCACACAGACACGCACACAAGGAAACAAAATGATGACAGTTGACAAGAAATGCTATGCTGGTAATGAAAGGATGCTTGTTGTGATAGAGAATGAAGAAGGATCAGAAGCTATGATATGGTAATATTTATAGGAAGTCTCTGAGAAGAAGAAATGTAAGTTGAAATCTGAAAGCTGAGAAAGGGTGACTAGTATCAAATACATTAATAAACAGAGTGGACAGGATATGCCAGATCCCTGAAGCAAGAAACCAAAGGCCAGTGTACATAGACGACAGTAGAAAAGAAGAAAAAAAATCAAAATATGAGTTTGGGTAAGCTGGGCCTTGTGGAGGAACCATGTCATAACTCTGAAATAGAAATTTGGTTCTTACCTTCAATTTTTTTCTTTCTCACTTATGCTAACTCACAGGGATCTGTGTATAGTACTGTTATTTATTTTTCTTCATTCATATCTACTATACATACATGAAAATGTTCAATTTTAACAGAGCTCTGACAAAAAAACTTTCCTCAGCAATGTGGTCCTAAAATTTCATAAACACTGCTTGTATCATAGTTATATATGAATTAACCTATTAGGCCAAATGATAAAAAATTATATGTTTAAAATATAAACAATAAGGAAAAACTGAGGAACATAGGTTCTTTTTTTTGATTTTGATTTTTTTGTTGTTTCTTATTTGGGCACCAGGGATTGAACTCTGGAGGCACTCCACCATTGAGCCACATCCCCAGTCCTATTTTGTATTTTATTTAGAGACAGGGTCTCACTGAGTTGCTTAGTGCCTCACTTTTGCTGAGGCTGGCTTTGAACTTGTGATCCTTGTGTCTCAGCCTCCAGAGTTGCTGGGATTATAGGTGTATGCACCCTATAGCACCCGGCTCTTATTTTGTTTTTTAGTCCCATTGGTGGGTAATGGACCTATTAAATTTAGAAATGCCATGGAAGGAGCAGCAACCCTTTCTTTTGTCATTTCCCCCTTTTTAGTACTAATCAAAACAAAGTGTTTCTTGCCTATACAAATAACATACCCCCAAATCCTATTTGTTCTGGAGCTGACTGCAGTAAGAGGCATATACCATAAACACTATCTACAACTTTCCACTGTGGAATTTTGCATCAGTAGGGACACAAGTTCATCAACTTGGCCTGAACTTGGAAAATAGTCATAGGGTTTTAGGTAAACTTATAAAATCCCCTAATATTTTGAAAACAAAACAATGATGGAGGGCTGGGGATATAGCTCAGTTGGTGGAGTGCTTGCCTTGCATGCACACACAGGTCTTGTGTTCAATCCCCAGCACCACACACACAAAAAAATAAATAAATAAAATTTTAAAAAATAAAAAGAAAAGAAAAAGAAAACAAAGATGGACATTAACTATTTTAAAAAACTTTTTCAAAGGTTTTAATGTTCTTTTGTTTTTAAAACTTGAAATATATCCTCCTGGAAATTCAATACTATATCTTTCTTTTTTTACTTTAAATATATAATCTTTTTTATCATTTGGCCTAATAGATTAATTCGTATGTTCTATGATCAGTGTCTTAACAAAGATAATTCAGGAATAATAATAAAGACTAATCTTGCAATGACTTAACACCAAAAGACACCCTCAATTCACTTCAGTGATGATTCAATGCTGAAGGACTAAAATATAGGACTAAGTCCCTTTTTACTGGAATAAACTGGCTTGTCTTTATCCACAAATCATGCAAATTCATAGCAATAATGATGAAGAACAATAAATGTTCAAGTTGTACTCTTAGTAATTATCCACAAAGTATTTTATAGGTCACAAAGCTTTTTTAAAGGGATCTAATGAGTGTTAACAGGCTCTGCTTCCTCTGTAGCATTACTATTTATTTGTTTGATGCCTTACAGATGCTCATTTGAAGATGGAGATTTCTTTGGGATTTCTACATGGAAACCCTAGAAAGCAATCAGTACTTTCACTTGCCATTTCTTTTTCCTTCACCTCTTTTTAATGCACTGTTCAAATAAGCTGAATGACAAAGACAAGATACCCTTGTTCCTATTTCTTGACTTATCACCACTTCTAGAATAATGCCTGAAGGTTTCTTTTTCAATCATGGAATTGTTCCTCTTCCTATTGCCTGCCATCTGTCAACAGTGTAGTGATGGAAAAAAAAACCTTGTGCTTTTAACAGACTGGGAGGGTATTAGATAGCTAGTGGACTACTGAGTTGACTTAAGAAGGGGAGAAAAAGAAAACTTTTTAGATATGCATTAATTAGCTTTATGTCTGATAAATCACTATCCATTCATTTGTGTATTACATAAATGACACTATTACTTTTTTCTTTTCCATAGACTACGTGAACTGTGATAGAGAATGTTAGGATTTATTAATTTTTCTTTATAGTTTTCTTGAGGATCTTCGAAAGTAGTTACCTGTGCAAACCTAGCAAATATTTTTCATTACTGTAAAGGGGGTATCTTTGCACAAAAAGAGGGAGAGCTAGTTAGATGATTGAATAAAAATAGAAGAGTTTTTCCATTAGCCTGAGATGTTTGACAGAAAACACAATTAGAAAGGGTAAGGCATTCATGGAACTAACACCAATGTAACTAAGCAGATTCCAACTTTCATAGTGATAGCTCTGTAATTTATCCTAATTATGTGGTCACTGAGAAGAGATAAAGAAAATATAGTATTGGCATTAAATGCCAATGCAGGCACCACAAAACCAAACTCAGTAAACTAAAGGTTTTTGATGTGTTGACACCTGCTGTCTTCCTTGATAAAATCAAGCATGACACTCAAGGTAGGTAAAGGAAAGAGAATCATCATATAGGAAAGGAGAGTTGAGTCTAGCATTGCCAAATAGATTTCACTCACCTTTGAGGTTATGACCTCTACTGATTACTATGTGACCTTCAACAAGTTACTTAATTGTCTTTGCTGCTAGCTGCTCATCTATTAATGGTTTATTAATAATACTATCAATTAGCATCATTGGGAAAGTGAAAGAGGGTAGAACTTAGAACAATAATCAGAATATTTAAATTTATCATTAATGCTGGTACCACTACCCAGGCCATCAGAGGTCCCTTTAATGTGCCTCCCTAAGTGATTACTTGACCATCCCCCGACCCCCCAAAAAATAAACAAATAAAACACTGCAGCTGAAATGTATTAAAATGGATCACTTATACAAAATTTTTCTAAAGACTCATATCTAACAGAAGAGAAATGAACACTGAACTCAAATACATGAATTGATCACCTCGCTTAAAAATTAATGTCTTTCAGGTTCTTCCTGATCTAGCCTTAAAAAAGCTCCATACCCAGCTGTTGGTGGTGAAACACAATGGAATCTTTATGAATTTATTTCTAAATTATCCTTTAAAAGTTTTCAGTTTCTCAAAAATTCAGGTCCAAGATAGTAAGTCCCTATTTTCTCTTTTCTTTCAAGATTTCCCCCTTTCTTAGATGAAATTAAAAATGCCCTCTACCATTCTCAAGGGAGAGCCAGCTCTTAAGCTCTGGGCTATGCCCTCCCTGACCCTGTAGTTGCTGCAAGTTGCTGGTGACAGAATGCATAGTGACAGGCCTGTGCATTGAGAGGTACTGTTACTGACCTCCCTTCAGAGGGAGGATAAAGGGACAGGACTTGTGCAGATCAGGTACTTCCAATAGGAAACCATTGAAGTACAAACTAAAAGCTAATTTAGACTTATCCCTCATTGACAAGATGAAATGTTAAAAATGTTTAACTTTCACCACTCTGGATTAAGAGTAAAGTCTATGCTAAAATGCAAAAAGCTGTTTGGCAAATCAAGCATTAGTCTAACTTTAGCCATCAGTAGATGCAATCCAGTGAGGGCTAGTTTATTAGATAAACAGTTGGTTACCCGGCCCAATTAGAATGGGAGATGGAATAGGAGAAGTGGATTATAAATGGATAATAGACCCGTCCTCTTGTCCCTTTCATTTAGGATGCCCATGGTGAAATATTTTGGCAAAATAGAGGAGAGTACAAGTCAAACATCGGAGCTATAAGGCACAGAATCTATGAAGAAAACTTTAGACAGGGTAGTTAAGCATAGAAAAATAAATGCAAAGTTATATTTCGTATTTATTAGTGATATGAGTGGCTAAGACTATAAACAGATGGAAAAATCCAATAGCGCTAGACAAAACATAAGGGTTTCAACCCTTTGAGCATTCCTGCCTAAAATTTCTAGATCAAAGGGTAGTCATGTACTTGGAATTGAAAAAAATATTAAAAAGACAAAAACTGGAGTTGCAGTAAAAGAGATGTGTTAGGATTTGATTCACAAACAGAAAAAAAATGACAGAATTTTTAGTATGTTGATGTTGTTTCCTTTATCATCTCTGTTCAGAAAAGAAGAGAAAAAAGACAAGTAGGAGAATGTCTTCTGTGTCTTGAAGCATTTATCAATAATGTTTTGAGAGCACAGTGGTGATGTAGCACGTTAGAAAATGCAATAGTCTTTTCAAATGATGACATTCAAGAGAAACTGCAGCTATTGCTACTTGGACAGCACTTAAATGTCTGTAGTGAACTTAGGCATTTACCACTGAAAATGAGTAATGGACTTGTGTTTAAAAAGATAACTCTGCTATCTTTCTAATATATAAAAGGTAGTAAAGAAATTAAATCTTTGCCCATCTTATCTAGATTATGCTGGCCTCAGCTATCTGCCTGGCTTTGGGCAATGACCCAGAAATTAAATGCTATCCTACATAGGAAAGAATTAAAATGCACCTGAGAAGTTTCTAGATTACAAATTCAATCCTCCAAGACATAAAATTGGATAAACAGGATCTAAAATGGTCTCATGAAACATTTTCTTAGTCATTAAGATAAAAACCTTGAATTTTTGAAATAAAAAAGAAGCAAGGACCCTTACATTCTATGTGTTCCATCTTTACCTCTATCTGGCAGTGTGGCTAGTGAGGTCATTTTATCTCTCTAGGTCACCCTGCTCCCTTACAGGAAGGAACCTGTTAGACTTAAAATGGTATGAGACAACTTTTACTTCTACGACTGCTCCGTGACAATGTGGTATTGTGAGAGGCACAGCTAACAATGTTCACCTAATTTGGCTCTTTTTGTCTTCCCAGTTCCTTGTTGTTAGCCAAGACCATATGACTAATTCTGTAAAGTCATGTAACAATGGACTCCCATTGGGGGTGACAGGGGTCTGTCACTTCCAGAAAGACAACAAAAGAGTAAGGTGAAAACGCCATGAGTGCTCTGACTTGCATGTGGTCAAGGAGATAGTTCCACACCTCACAGTCTCAGATAATACATCCTCAATTGGTCTAGGTGTCTAAGAGTCAAAATGGAACACAGGTCAACTACTGCATCATGTTGTACATGTGCAAATGAGAAATAAATCTTTGCCATCATAGGTCACCCATATGCTAGAGTATTTACTGCAACATAATCTGGTCAATCCTAAGCACTAGACACTTGGGAAATGATTTCTAAATATAAGATGTTACCCTATTCTATTCCTATTATACAAGCAGGTTATTTTTAGTCAAGTTCATTGACAGTTTGTAAAAGCAACTGATAATAGAAAGCACATACTGAAAAGGGAAATAACATCTTATTTTTAAAATATTTTATAGATACCTAGGATCAGACACCTGGGCAGGAAGTTATGGATCATTCACATGTCTCATTTTAAACATATGGACATTGTAAACAAAAGAAAAAGGATAATGACACTGGCAAGTAAGAGTTTAGAGTTATTTGAAAATCATATTTACTTAGCATTTTCTCCGTCTCCATCCATTTATCAGCAAATGCCATTATTTCACTTTTTTATGGCTGAATAAAACTCTAACATGCATAATATATACCATGTTTGCTGGATCCATTAATCTATTGATGGGTATCTGGGTTGATTCCATAATTTGCCTATTATGAGTTGGACTGCTATAAATACTGAAGTGACTATATCGCTATAGTGCGCTGATTTGAGATATTTGGATAAATACCAAGGAGTTGGTTAGCTGGATAATATTTGGTGCTTCCATTCCTAGTTTTTTGTTTTGTTTTGTTTTGTTTTATTTGTTTGTTTGTTTGTTTTTTGAGGAAACTCTACACTGCTTTCTAGAATGGTTGAACTAATTTGCAGTCTCACTAACAATGTAAGAGTATATATTCTCAAGAGCATTTATAATTGTTCATGTTCCTGATAATTATCATTCTGACTAGAGTTAGATGAAATCATAGTGTAGTTTTTATTTGCATTTCCCTGATTGTTAGAGATGATGAACATTTTTTCATATATTAGTTGGCCATTTGTGTTTCTTTTGAGAAATTTCTGTTTAGTTCTTTTGCTCATTTATTGATTGAGGTTTTTTTTTTTTTTTTTTTTTTTTTGGCATTGAGTTTTTTGAGTTCTTTATATATTCCCTGGTCAGAGGAATAGTTGATAAAGATTTTTCTCATTCTGTAGGTTCTCTCTTCACTCTCTTAATCATTTCCTTTCCTGTGTAGAAGCTTTTTTTTTTTTTTTTTTTTTAAATTTGATGGCATCCCCCTTATTGATTCTTTTTTTTTATTTTTTGAGCTTTAGAGGTCTTGTTAAGAAAATTGATGCCTACACCTGTATGGTGAAGTGTTGACTCTGTGTTTTCTTCTGGCATTTGCAAAGTTTTTTTATTGATTTCCTGAGTCTTTGTTTCATTTTGATGTGACTTTTGTGAGTGTGAAAGATAGGTATCCAATTTCAGTCTTCTCCATAAGAATAACAGTTTCCCCAGCACCATTTGTTTAAAAGGCTATCTTTTCTCCAATATATATTTTTGGCACCTATCTCAAGTATCAGAGGGCTATAAGTATGTGGGTTTGTTTCTTTGTCTTCTATCTATTCCATTGGTCTACATGTCTATTTTGGTGCCAATACCATGCTGGTTTTTTTTTTTTTTTCCTACTATAGCTCTGTAGTATTATTTGAGATTGTGTATTGTGATGCTTCCTGACAACTTTTCTTATTCAGAATTACTTTGGCTATTCTGTCTCCTATTATTCCAAATAAATTTAAGAACTGTGTCTTCTAGTTGTGTGAAAAACATCATTGGCATTTTGATGGGGATGACATTGAGTCTGTATAATGCTTTTGGTAGATGGCCATTTTGGCAAAATTAATTCTTCCTGTCTGTGAATATGTGTGATCTTGACATGTTCTGAGTTCTTCAATTTGTTCCTTCAGTATTCTATAGTTTTCATTGTAGAAATCTTTCACCTAATTAATTAGTTAGATAGAACAAAACACTTGGGAATTAATCTATCTATCTATCTATTTATTTATTTTGTGAAAGGGAACATTTTTCCTGATTTCTTTCTCAGCAGAATCATTGTCAGAACATAGAGAAGCTATTAATTTATTAGTTCTGATCTTATATCCTGCTATTTTGCTAAATTCATTTATCAACTTGAGAAGTCTTCCAATGGAATATTTTGGGTCTTCTAAATATAGGATCATGTTATCAGCAAACAGTGATACTTTAAATTTTTCTTTTCTTATTTCCATTCCTTTAATCTCCTTATATCGCCTAATTGCTCTGGCTACAGTTTGAAAACTATATTTGATAGAAGTGGTAAGAATGGGCATACTTGTCTTTTTCCTGATTTCAGAGGAAAAGCTTTCAGTTTTTCTCTGTTCAGTATGATCTTGGATTTGGGTTTGCTGTGTATAAACTTTATAATGTTGAAGTACATTCCTTCTATCCCTAGTGTCTCCAGTTTTTAAACATGAAATATTGCTATATTTTATCAAAAGCCCTTTATGCATCTATTAAGATGATTATATGATTCTTGTTCTTAATTCTATTTAAATGATGAATTACATTTATTGATTTGTGTATGTTGAACCAACCTTGAATTCCTGGGATGAAGCCCCCTTGATTATGTTTTGAATGTAGTTTCCTAATATTTTATTAAAGATTTTGCATCTGTGTTCCTCAGAAATATTGGTCTATAGTTTTCTTTCTTTGTGTATTTGTCTGACTTTGGTATCAGAATTACACTTGTTTAATAGAATGTATTCAGGAGTTTTTCCTCACTTCCAATTTCAAGGAATAATTTGAGAAAGACTGATGTTGGTTCCTTTTTAACTTTCTGGTAGAGTTCAGCTGAGAAGTCATCTGGTTCTGGGATTTTCTTTCTTGGTAGGTTCTTAATTGCTGTTTCAATTTTACTACCTTGATATTGGTCTGTTTAGGTTATCTATATCTTCCTGTTTCAATTTGGGCATATCATTTGTGTTGAGTAATTTGTCCCTGTCTTCTAGATTTTGCAGTTTAATGGAGTATAAATTTTCATAGTTTCTAATGATCTTCTGGATTTCAGAAGTGTCCATAGTGATATCTCATTTTTCATCTTAATTTTGTAGGTTTTAGTCTTTTCCCTCTTTCTTTTAGTTAGTTTGGCTAAGAGTTTATCTATCTTAATTATCATTTTGAAGATCCAATTATTTTTTGTGTTGATCCTGCTTGTTTGTTTTTTAAATTCTCAATTCTATTAATTTTGAATCTGATATTTATTATTTCCTGTGTTCTCCTGATTTGGGGATTCATTTGTTCTTTGTCTAAGGTCTTAAGGTAGAAAGCTTATTTATTTGGGATCTCTATATAATATTTTTTTAATGTAGGCACTCAAATTAACACATATTTCTCTGAGTACTTGTTTTAGTCAGCTGTTTCATTGCTGTGACAAAAAGACCTGACAAGAGCAATTATAGGAGGAAAGTTTATTTTGGGGCTCATAGTTCAGAGGTCTCCTTCTGTAGACACTGGATCCATTCCTCTGGGCTTGAGAGGAAGCAGAACATTATGTTAGAGGTGTGTAGCAGAGGAAAGCAGCAAAGCAACAGGAGACATTGCATCCAACAGGAGAGAGAGAGAAACAGAGAGAGAGAGAGAAACAGAGAGAAAGAGAAATGCTACTCTGTTCAACAAGGACTCAATATAAACTGCAACAGCATGCTAACAATGACATAATTCTTCAAGCCACATCTGCCTTCCTGTAATGATAACCCAGTTAATCTGGGGATTAATCAGGAGATTAATTCATTGATTGGGTTAAGGTTCTCATAACCCAATTACTTCACCTCTAAACCCTCTTCTCTTGCATTGTCTCTTATACATGAGCTTTTGGGGAAAATCTCACATCTATCTAAACCATATCATCATTGCTTTCATATAGTCGCAGAAATTTTGATATGTTTTATCTTTGTTTTCATTTGTTTCTGAGATTTTCTTGATTCCTTCTCTTTTTTTCTTTTTTGATCCATTCTTCATCTGAGAGAGTATTGTTTTTCTCTCTCTTAAAAAAAGAAATTAGAGAGAGAGAGAAAGAGAGAGAGAGAGAAAGAGAGAATTTTTTAATATTTATTTTTTTAGTTTTGGGTTGTCACAACATCTTTATTTTTATATGGTGCTGAGGATCGAACCCAGTGCCCTGCGCATCCCAGGCAAGCATGCTACCGCTTGAGCCACATCCTAAGACCGTATTGTTCAATTTCTATGTATTTATGTGGTTTCTATGATTTTCTTGCTGTTGATTTTTAACATTTCATTCCATTATGGTCCAATAGGATGCTTGGGATTGTATTGATTTTTTTTTTCTTTTGTATTTGCTAAGACTTATATTGTGACTTAGAATAGGGTCTATTTTGGAAAAGATTTCAATCTAACAAAAGAGGTGAAAGACCTCTACAATGAAAACTACAGAACACTAAAGGAAGAAATTGAAGAAGACCTTAGAATATAGAAAGACCTCTGATGCTCCTGGATAGGCAGAATTAATATTGTCAAAGTAGCCATACTACCAAAAACTTTACACAGCTTTAATGCCATTCCTATTAAAATCCCAATGACATTCTTCACAGAAATAAAAAAAAAGCAATCATGAAATTTATTTGGGAGAATAAGAGACCCAGAATAGCCAAAGCAATCCTTAGCAAGAAGAGTGAAGCAGGAAGCATCACAATACCAGATCTTAAACTATACTACTGACCAAAGTAACAAAAACGGCATGGTATTAGCACCAAAACAGACACGTAGACAAATGGTACAGAATAGATGACACAAAGACAAACACAAATAAATACAGTTATCTCATACAAGACAAAGGCACCAAAAACATTCATTGAAGTTTTTAATGATCTGGTTTTTATCCTTTTTCTCTAGAGTTTCATCTACTTCCACATGTATGGTATCCTTTGCTTGAAGATTGTGAATCTTTGGGGAAGATTTATTTGCCTATTCTTCATGTTTTCCTCACTTGTTTGCCTGCTCCTCTTGAGGTTCTGGACTTACACACTGATTGAGGTGGATTTTCCTTCCTCTTTTATACACATGTCCTTACCTTTATAGTTCTTTTTTTATTCCAGAATTTTTCTCTGCTTTTGATATATGAGTAGATGTTGAATGTTGGGGAAGAGAACCTGAAGTTCCCCTCTGGTTGTTCCTCCTGAGTCCTGGTTTTTGGTTTGGGTTTTTGCCCCTCCACAAAAGAGTTAAAGTGATGTTTAGGTTCAGGTGGGGGCTAGATCAGGTGGGGAGTGAGATTTACTGTTGCTTGGCTGATTTGAATTTCTTAGCAGGATCTCTATTCTGTGATTTTGAAGTGTCCCAGTCACTTTCTAGCTCTTCTTAGAGAGAGGAAAGAGCCAGGAATAGTACTAAAGTTAGCAATAGATGTATAGGTTTAAGATAAATGTCTGGTGTCTACTTTGTAATATTAATTGCCCAATATGTGAATAGTGGGAGTCAGCCTTTAACATCGGTACCAGCAATACAAAAGTGTAAGTAGATGAGGCATTCCACATCAGGTGTCTATTATGTTGTCCACTGTATTAATAATCACATCATCAATGGGATATAAAATATATAAGTTATATAATTCTATTGTTTGGTGAGATTACAGTTTCTGAAGTACGGAGAAATAATGTTGGAAGATGAGACAAAGTTGTAAATATTTAGAAAACATGATCAGAAGAGAGACAGGAGGTAGGTGGCAGATGTCAACTCTAAAGAAGAAGGAATAAAAGATTAATTGGAAGTAATACAATAAAGAAAGAGGAAGTTGGAAGAGGAAAATTTTCTTAGCAAGATTTCTACTTTGTGATTTTGAAGTGTCCCAATCACATTCCAGCTCCTCTTACAGAGAGGGGAAAGCCAAGAATAGTAGTAAAGTTAGCAACAGGTGTATAGTTCATGGGGGGAGACAGTGAAGAAGGGGAGATAAGAGGGACAAGGACCAAACTATGAACAAACAAGCAACTATAGGATCAGAATTACTAGAACCTACATTAATTGAACTCCACCTAAGACAAATTAAGGCTAAATAATAAAAAATCAAAGAAAGAAGAAATTAATATGAAAGTAGAATCATGGGTATATATCTATATTTTTGAACATATTCATTCAGTGCATACACAACCACACAAACACCCACATACATGAACACAAAATCATGCATAATGGAATAAAGTGAAAAGTAATGCAATATGGTAACATGATGTTTGACAAAAAAAATAATTTAAAAGTTAACATTTAAAAAAATAAAAAATAGACTTTAAAATGAAAGTATAGTGAAAACAAAACAAACAACATCAACAACAAAAATAAATGAGAAAAAGAAGAGAGAGAAAAAAATCTTGCCAAGAGACAAAAGGTTTCTTTCTACTGAGGTGGTTAAACTATTGTCAGGCATGGATTTTAATTCTTCACATTTGTTTTTGGCTTTGTAACCCTTGGGTCAGGGTTATTAAGCTCAATGCTTTTGTGTTCCTCACTTAGCTACCTGCCTTTCTGGCTAAGAGGCACAGCTGGTTGTAATAGATCTCACCTTCCAGTGTCCTGGTATACAGTGGGGTAGCACAATCTGGGTGTTGATGAATTGTGTATTTCTGTGGTGGGGGTGGTGCAGAGTCCTAAACTAAAGATTCCAGTAATTGGGGTTTAGTTCAACTGAACTTTGGAATTCTGTGGGTGGATGTTTGAGAATTGATCCACATCCGCTCTTCCCGGGGAGATGCTCATCTCTGCAGGATGTCTGGATCTTTAGACTCTCTGGTAAAATTCACCTTTAGGGCACAAGGACACAACCTCCATAGGTTTCACCTTCACAGCTGTGAACCTAAACAACTGGATACCTGGCCTGGGGTGCAGTGCTCCTGTGTGGCCGCTAAAGCCCCAGCAACAAGGGGGAGCTTCCTCCCTTGGGATCCAGAGCCTGAATGGGCCAGGCAAAATTTTCTTTGTGCCTATTTCAGTCTCTTGATTCAGGGCACCTTTTGGGAATTTCTCTAGGAAATTCCCCATCTCCTGTTTTTGCTCTCAGTTGTGCCCAATGGCAGCGATTGCTTTCCCTGCTGGGAGTCCTGCGGTGCCTGTTTTCCCTGAGAGCCTGGCAGCCACTTTCCCTGTCCTGGAGCATTTTCAGCAGCTGGGACATTTCGCATCCTGGAAGAGCTATTTTTGGGTTTGCTTTCATTGCGCCACTTTCATTGCGCTACAACTCTGTGTCCATTAAATTCAGCCTCACTCTCTAATCCACAGGTTTCCCCAAGTCTGTTTTTTTTTGTTTGTTTGTTTTGTTTTGTTTTTTTTAATTTTTACATTTCTTTACCCTCTGGCCACACCATCTCCTCTATCTGCACTGCCCCTCCTCTTCCCTACTGCCACAGGCAACCAAACTGATGCTTGTGTAACATAGCATTACTTATGTTCAAGATTCTGACTTTCTTGTCTATCTAGGTTTTTTTTTTCCTGTTTAATATTTAGTTTCCTTTAGTTATCTGCCTCATTGAGAAGCAGTCTTCCTGCTTAGTAACTCTGATGCCAAGGAGCTGCTAATAAGTGTGTCCTTCTTCTAATGCACCATCTTCCTCTGGACAACATGTGTTTTCAATAATTTAATAATTTTTCATTCAACCCTAACCACTGCTCTGTGAACGTATGGGTAAACTCTACTCTCTTTCAGAAACTCTTACCTAACCTGCTCTCCTAGGATAGGTTCCCTTTTTGATTCACAACATAGTACCTTCCTTTCTCTGAACTTTTCATGTTTTGAAATACTTATTTGTAATTCTTTAGTAAGCACTTCATAAATGAACGAGGTATTTAATTAATCAACTGTTCTTTTCGCATGAGATTTCTTTCCTCTGATGCTGTATTCTGTTTTAGGTTGCTCAATCTGGTGATAGAATTGACTTTTTCTTAAATGAAAAAAAAAATCATTTTTTTAAATATTCATGGTTAGATTCACTTCTGTTTGACTCTCTGACTTCCTGAGTTATTCAGAGACAATCGCAAAGCTAGAAATATCCTCAATACTAGTTTAAGATGCAGCTTTTTCTTTCAAGGTGTATCTTCTTATAGCAAACAATAAAAGTGGTTAATAACTATAGTAAAGATGGAAAGTAAATGTTCATAGTCCATTTCTCTTTTCTTGTGTGAATTTGTGGATCACTGCCAACTCTAGTGAAAAGCTGGATTGGCATGCTGTAAGCCCCATAAACTAATTCATTGCTGTAGTTAAACATGGTTAAATATTTCAAAGTATTCCTGACATCAGAAAGCTCAGTGTCCCCAGAGCCTGTCAAAGAGGACAGCATTTGTTGAAATTAAGCCTTTCTCTGCTTGTCAGATACAACTTGAAATTTCAGAATTACCATCACAGAAGGCAATACGTCCAGTTTCCTTTTTCCACCCCTAACCCTTCCAAGACACTGCTCCTAATTTTATCTTTCTTTTGCATATATTCAGTGCTGTCACTTCCCTGCTTAAAGAGTTTCAAGCACTGGTCTGTGACGATAGGCTAGTATTCATATCTCTCCAAAATGTTTTTCTTCCCCCAAACTCAAGTTTATTTTCCTCATTCCTCCTGCCTCTTATCCTCTCTCTTATCCTTTCCTTTCCTTTTTTTTTTTTTTTTTTTGCATAGATCTCTTCTGTTTTTAGTTTATCTTCATCCTACTTTATTTTTCATTTTATTTGACTCTTCTACCTTCTTTCCAAATTAAGAACTCAGATATTAACTCCTCCATTCTTTCATTTGAATCTCTCTGAACTTCCTGACTATAGTGTACATTTGTGCTTCCCATTTAGGGTCCTCATGGTGCCTGGGAGAAAGCTTTTCACATCCTAAGTGCTCAACAATGTATAATAAACAAGGGGATACATCATGAAGGAACCTTTGAAAACTAGCTTTAGTTTTAAAGACTGGCAAACAATGAAATACATAATAACTCTAGATTTTAACAAGACTGTTCAACAAATGATTAATTTGGGGATTGTGAGATTTTATAAAGTGAGATTTCCGGATAAGTAGAGTTAAATAAGGGGACATTTTCCTCCCAATGTCATTAGTAAGTTTAGCAAAGCAAAGATGGATTATTGAAGGATTTGTCAAAATTATTATCTTCTATAAGTGAATTATTAATTTAAAGCCTCACTAAATAGAGCAATCTGTGCCGACAGAGAAGGCAGAAACTGGACTTCCCCATGACTGATAAAAGCCATATCTTAGAACTTTTGTTTTGCATCTAAGTCTCTGACACATTTATATTTTTTTCTTCCATACTAGAATACTCTTTCTAGATTAAAACTTAATTTGAGCAGTATTTTACAATAATCAGAATGGCATATCTTTCCCCCATTTTGGTCAGTGATAGCCTATGAAAGCCTAAACAGGGAAACCTTCACAAGAGTTGAGTCTTTACTTTCATCTGACCAGCTAAGGGGAAAAAAAAAAAAAAAAGAAAAGAAAAAGCAGGTTTAGGATGACCAGCAATGAATTGACAGACAAATTAATGAGAGAAATACAATTTTCCCTGTCAAAAATGACAATTTAAAGGGATGGAGGAAAGGAAATTTTGGAAATATTTAAGTAAACACATAGGCTTTAATTCCTTTAAACATAGCTCTGATTTCCTATTTCAAAATGAATGGAAATGACTGTTAGCATTATAAACTATCATTAATTTAGACAAGTATCAAATATTTTGCTCTATTTTTTGGTTCTTTTTCTTATTATGAACACATCATTACCCATATTGGTTTGCCTGTGTACTTTTAACTACATCATTTGGCCAAACTCCCCCCCAAAAGGAGACTGACTTCCCAGTTTCAGGGAATCTCTATGATAAGAGGAAGAAGCTTGATTGCCACAATATTGAGTCACCCAGGCAATTTCCCCTTCATCTGTCCTTTTAAATTTTGGAAACTCTAGAGATGAAACATTGGGGGGGGAAGGGTTTATAGCTCTTGAGATTCAGTATCTCCACATTTTTTTTCTCTGTCCCTCTCCCTCTCTCAATGTCTTTTTTCATTGATGTATGAGCATTGGTTTAATTTGCAGAGCTGAGGACATCATTAGCTGCAGCTTCAGATAAAACATTTCAAAAGAAAGTTCTAAAGCAGAAAACTTACAACACTCTGAAACCTTGAAACTTTTAACTTTTCCCATCATTATTCGAAAGTTCAAAATCAAAAGTGAACTCTGACTTTTAAGAAAATGTTTGTCTGTTCACAGAACATCGTTTCCCACAAGTACTCTTCTTAATAATTGTTTCATAAGTTACGTCTTCCACTGGGCAAAATTTCATTAAAAAAAAAAAAACCAAAAAAAACCTCTTGGGGAATTTACTAGCCCTGTCATGGTTAACCTGTTTAAATTTATTAAATATTAAAGTTTACAAGCACATTTTACTTCTGGGTTCAAATGTTCTCAACTCACATAAATTCATAATTTTATATATAATGATGAAGTCCACCATCAGTGGAGGTCCTTGCTTAAATAATTCCAGGGTCCACTCAAAGGAGAATGGCACATTTTTTATTGATATTAAAAAATCGTAAGTATCCACAAGTTCAAATTCAAAGCTACCTTTTTTTTTTTTTTCCAACTGCCACTGCTGTTATTTGTTCACACAATCAGATTTTCTTTCTTAGGTAAGTACAAAGCTTCCCAAATCTTGGGAATCTGCTACACATTCTCTGTCTTTAATTCAGAATGAGTTGCTGAAACACAAGTTTGATTATATCTTTTTCTTGCTTTGCCACATACCTACTTCTTTCAAGAATAATGTCTACACTCTTCACAAAGGCAGCCACGGCCTTAATGAAGCACTGCCTTTGCAAATGTCTCAAACACTGTTGAATCTCCAGTGTCCAGCTGGGTGTCTAGCAATCAAGCCTACATTTAGAATGCATTGAACAGCTGTGGAATGGCTGGTGAATGAGACCAGATAGTAATATAATCTTATTTGCTACATTTCAAAATATATTATCTTCCATCAAAAATAAAAATCTGGCAACTTAACAATATCTGTCTCTTCAAGATCATGCTTCTTGAAAAGAAGTTTTTTTTTTCATTTGTTTTCTTTCTTGTGTACTGCAATTTTCTATAGACTTATTGAGGTTTCCCTGTTATATTTTTGCTGTATGTATAGTCTATGACATTTTATTGCTTTTCTAAAAAAAGAAAATTAACGTGAATGTATGTAATTTAGTTCAATCCAAAGTTAACCATTATCTTAGCTAAAAACAATATAAAGATGCTAGAACACCTGAATTTATATCTCCCTGTACCCGATATTTTTGTTCAATATTTTAGATTTACATGTTTTTCGTTATTTTGTTCCACAAATTTTACGTCACAAGTGTGATTAAACAATCAAGAATTGTCTAAAATTGATTCATATAGCTATTAAATTCTGTATTTGTCAACACATCTTGCATATAAATTATGGAGTTACTGTTTTTCTTTCTAAAGTTCACCCATTAGCAATCTCTCTAGTTAAAGTGTTGTTGGATTTAAATCTGTCAGTTACTATATCTTTGAAAATGTTTTTATTTTGGCCTTATTTTTTAAAGATTTTTTTAATGAAAAAATAATTGAAGAATGACAGTTATATTTTCTCAGGTCATTGAAGATATTAATCACCTGTCAACTAGAATCCACTGTTGGTATTTTATTGACATTTGATAGAACAGGATCTTCTTCTTTTGCTTTCAGAATGTTTTTCAGATTTCTTAATTTTTATAAACTGCATTTAAAAAACACACACATTAAACATGATTAGTTTGTCTTTTGTGAATATTACAATTTCCAAAGTATGTGTTGGTTGGTTTTTTTTACAGCTACTACTGCTACTGGTTTTTGTGTATTCTGTCTTGTGTACCTAGGTATTACATGATTATTTATTGTGGTAACAAATTTGTTGAACCTTTGTGTTGTAGTTATTTAGTGACTGGGTTAAAGTTGATTTTTTCCAGAGGTTTATATTTGAATCTGCTAAATCCTTAAGAGTACTAAAACTTTCAGATCCCATCTTTACCTTAAGGATTTTTGAATGACATAATAGAACAAATTTAGGCAAACCTCCTCATGGATTCAAATTATGCATTCAAGTTTCATGGATATTTTTTCCTTTCCACCTAGAGCCAAAGTCAAAATGTGCATTATCTTCCCTGTGTATTTAGTTTATTTCTAGCTCACCTTTTAGAACCCCAGCCTTGTGCAGCATCTTCAGTTAGATTATACCCTTGGACTTGTCTCATCAATAAGAAGTTCATTGTCACTGGAGTTTGAAAGAAAACCCCAGGGCAACAGCTGATCTCAGGGCAAGCTACTCTCTGGGAAATTCTGCTTTTACTTTGTTTTGAGACCTCTGAATATTGATTCTAGAATTTATTTCCAGCTCAGCAAAGTACTTAGAATGATTTGTTTTAATATATTTTATTTAGCATTATCAGTTATTTTTAGTAGGTTTGTTTCACTTATCTTTTTGGTCATATTTCAGGAAAGAACACATTTTTCCTGATCTCTTTCTGTCTAAGTCTTGCACCCATCATCATGAAGCTCCCAAGAGCACCAGTACATTCTTTAGATAATGGACACATTCTAATCTGGTACTCATTTGTTATCTTTAATACATTTGATTGAAAAATTACTTAAATCTCAGCTCCTTGGGCTTCCACCACATGATTCTCATTATTTTCCATTAATAAGAGCCATATTTCTCTGTCTTTTTCACCCAATCATCTTCTGCCTACTCCCTCAGTTTTGCTGTTCTCAGGGGTGATGGTTAATTGAATGTGTAAACCTGGCTAGGCTACAGTGCCCTGTTGCTTGGTATAATCCCAGTTCTACTGTTACTGTGGAGGAACTTTTGTTAGATGTGACCACATTTAAATTAGTAGAATTTGAGGGAAGCAATTTACCCTCCAATATGTAGGTGTGTTTCATATTATTGGTTAATGGCCTTAAAAGAAAACTCTGAGGTCCTTTGAAGAAGAAGGAACCCATCCTCTAGGCTGCAATTGATTTAATCCAATAATATAAACTTCCATTGGAATTTCCAGCCTGCGTGTCTCAATTGGAAGTGCTAGGTGTGTGTGTGTGTGCATGTGTGTGTATGTGAATATGTATGTGTGTGTGCATGCATGTGTGTTTTCCCTTACATATTTGAACTTCCAGTCTCCAGAACTATGAGACAGTAAATCTAAGATGTCCAAATTTTGTGGTATTTGTTAGAGCAGCTGCAGCAAACAATATAGAAAAAAAATCTAGCCAGACGCCATCATGCATGCCTGTAATCCCAGCGGCTCAGGAGAATGAGGCAAGAGAATTGCAGGTTCAAAGCCAGCCTCAGCAACAGTGAGACACTAAGCAACTCAGCGAGACCCTGACTCTAAATAAAATACAAAATAGGCCTGGGAATGTGGCTAAGTGGTCAAGTGATCCTGAGTACCTGGTACTAAAAAAAAAATAAGTCTACCCAAGCCCCTTTCTTTTCTCCCTAATCTTTTAAGAACTGTTCATTCCTAATTTTTGTGACTTCTGAGTTTAATGTAGTGTGTCTAATATTTTCCATAAATAAACATGTATATTTAAAACATTTTACTTATTCACATGTTTACTGAGTACGTCTTATCTTCACATCTTATCAGCAAGTATCTAAATAAAAGGCTTCTCATAATTATAATTTTCTTTTATAATTCATCTTGAATGTTTGGCTTCATCTGGTGACAGTGGAACAGGACTTTTTGTGATTACAATATGAATATAATTATTGACTATGATTAAAAATGTTTATCCCTCAATGACATTAGAAAATAACAAAGGATTATCAACCCATTATTATCCCTTTAAAATATTTTTTTTTGGTTATAGGTAGACACAATATCTTCATTTTATTTTTATGTGGATCTGAGTGTCAAACCCTGTGCTTCACGCATGGTAGGCGAGTGCTCTACCTCTGAGCCACAACCCCAAACCATGTATTTTGTATTTTAGAAACAATATGCAATAATATCTAATTAGGTTGTTGTTAAGGCTTGTTGATCGGTGAATCATTTATTTTTTGTGTAAACTACCTTTACTTTTTGGTAGAATCCTTACATCTTATTGTTTTAATTTATTTTTATTTATATATGACAGTGGATTGCATTACAATTCTTATTATACATATAGAGCACAATTTTTCATATCTCTGGTTGTATACAAAGTATATTCACACTAATTTGTGTCTTTATACATGTACTTTGGATAATAATGATCATCACATTCCACCATCATTTATAGCCCTTTGCCCCCTCCCTTCCCCTCTAACCCCTCTTCCCTATCTAGAGTTCGACCATTCCTCCTGTGCTTCCTCTCCCTATCCCACTATGAATCAGCCTCCTTATATCAAAGAAAACATTCAACATTTGCTTATTTGAGATTGGCTAACTTCACTTCACATTATCTTCTCTAATTCTATCTATTTACCTGCAATGCCATGATTTTATTTTCTTTTATTGCTGAGTAATATTCCATTGTATATATATGCCACATTTTTTAAAATTCATTCATCTATTAAAGAGCATCTAGGTTGGTTCCACATTTTAGCTGTTGTGAATTGTGCTGCTATAAACATTGATGTGGCTGTGTCCTTGTAGTATGCTGTTTTTAAATATAAACTGAGGTGTGGGTTAGCTGGGTCAAATGGTGGTTCCATTCCCAGTTTTCAAAGGAATCTCCATACTGCTTTCCATATTGACTACACCAATTTGCAGTCCCACCAGAGTGTATGAGTATACCTTTTTCCTCACATCCTCACCAACACTTATTATTGTTTGTCTTCATAAGAGCTGCCCTTGTGACTGGAGTGAGATAAAAATCTTAGTCCGTGGCTCAAGATTTAAAATCAAGAATCAATAAATGGGATGGACTCAAACTGAAAAGTTTCTTCTCAGCAAAAGAAACAATCTGTAAAATGAATAGAGAGCCTACATCTCGGGAGCAAATCTTTACCCCTCACACATCAGATAGAGCACTAATCTCTAGGGTATATAAGGAACTCAAAAAGCTAAGCACCCAAAAAACAAATAACCCAATCAATAAATGGGCCAAGGACCTGAGCAGACACTTCTCAGAAGAGGATATACAATCAATCAACAAATATATGAAAAAATGTTCATCATCACTAGCAATCAGAGAAATGCAAATCAAAACCACTCTAAGATTTCATCTCAGTTAGGTCTTATTTTTGTTTCAACTCTTATAATTCCATCTTCCTAGTGAAAAAGTTCTTCCCTAATCACACCAAAGTGTAGCAACTCCAGGTCTGCTATCAACTAAATGTGAATGTTGAACAATTTATATCACTTCTGGTTGCCTAATTTATAAAATAAGAAGAACAATATTTATATACCCTGCCCTCCACTGTTGTTGTGTGTAATGAGACAATAACGCTGTTGAAACTCTTGAAATATGAGAAAAAACTTTGAAAGCATTTCAAGAAAGACATGTTGTAAGGTGACTTTGCTTTGGTTACTAACAAATAAGAAATTATTTTTCTATTTTCATTGCTTTGACAATGTCATGTGTTATAAGCAGATATGAAGGTTGGAGAATAACTTTTCAAATCCATTAGAACCTATCTTCTTTGACTTTATAGTAGTGATATGACAACGTGTTGGGTGTGCATCGATTTCATTAAGCCATTCTTTTGTGTGTTGGTATCTATAACAGTGTACAGGTACTTGCAATAAAGTTATAAAATAGTATTTCTTACTTTAGGCAAATCTTAGATAAATTATTTGTATATTAAATAGTCATCTAACATCTCTTGGCTTATACAATGTTTTTGTATATGAGAGCAAACATTATTTCTTCATAAACTATATAGAAAATTGTTGCTTAATATGAGAAAGATCATTCCAGGATCTGGATTCTTCATACTTCCCAGTAAGACAGGTGTAGGAAGTTTCTATAAAGTTTGCTAAATGCTATCATCTTAAATTACCCTCTAGTGTTACATTTTTTTAGGAAAATCTGATAGTTCTTTTTCCTAAAAGTACCTATACCAGCACCATGAGTCATAGATGGACACTTCTGTTGATTTATTTTCTTCTTGGTTTTATTCCATTTGGTCAGTGTGAACTGTCGGCTTAGATCTAACTCTTTCTGCACTTCTGCACATATGGAAAGGGAAACAGGTCCCTAGGCGCATTTCAGAGTTGCTTGTTTGAACTTGATATTTTAAGGAGTTTTCTTTCAAGGGGAAGAATTATGGTTGCAAAAGATGGTCATGATCCCATCATTGCTTATTTATGGTAATATTTCCATTAGTTCTAAGAGAAATCCTTCTTGTGATTGGTATATCACAAGAAGGATTGGTAAAACAGTGCTGACTTTATAATTTTGTTAGCAAACAGCTTCAGATCATATTTTCTCATTTAGAGTCTGGCCATTAATTACTGTTTAATAGATGAATTTGGCTAAGATTGTTCTTCTGTCTATTCCAACTGCTCAGACTACAAATAAAAGAATCATTTGAAGTGCAAAATGTAGGGACTGCAATCAAGTACCAACTGATGAGTTTCTTTTGTGCCCTTTGAATGAATCATGATGCATTTCATCTGAGATTTTCTTTGGTTGCAACAGAAGGTCAGTGCATCACAAGGAATTGATGGGTTGAATTAGTTAGCTTGCCGAGGCATTGACTTAATTCAATAATCAATCATGATAAACCATAGATTACTGTATAGATTGAATTAATTGATCTTTTTCCCTTAATGTAATTGTTTACATAGTCAAAAATCATTTTGAATCCTGATTTAGTTATTTTTTAAATTATGAAAATATGGTTTTTGGGGGGTTGGTATTTATCTGGAAGGCTTGCTAATTCCTTACAAACATACTTTGATATTTTTTTTATAGGCAGAAGTAAAATTAAATTGAGAAAATTTATAGATGATTTTAGTTGCCAAGGAAAGGTTCTCAGATTTCAGTATGATAAATAATGGAAAATCATCAGAGATATTTAAGGAAAGATAACTGGTAAAATGGGGCTACTTTAAAAAATCGGTAATGGATATATATTTGTCTGAGTTAATTAATCTGCTTGAACATGATGAAGTCCATGGTAAAAAGGGGAAAAAATGGTTTATATCTACACAGTTCAAGGGGTGATGGAAGACAATATTTAACTGCTTAAAAAGCCTTAACCGGGGTCTGGAAATTCTTCTTTTCACAGGTTCAAATGTCACTGCCAAAGATAGAGGTGCACTGAGCATCCAGAAAGATGTCAAGAAGCCTTGGGAGATAGATATGTGGAGCCTTCTGAGAGAGATTAATATTCATCAGAAATCAACTTCACTTAGAAATATATCACTGGTACAAAGATCTCTTTAAGTCTTGAGTGAAGTACAGTTTTATTAAAATTAGGTTCTTTTTTTCACACTTGATTCCTTGAGGAACTATTTGTTGTTTGATTGCCAGCAAGCGATTAGACAATATTTGTAAGTTAGCAATTAGTCAATAGTTGTAAGACAGAAAACAAAGATATCTTCCCTTAAGAGACTCACATTGTGGTGGAGTGAGTCGTGGCGGGAGAGAGGCCATAAACCAACCATCATGGTGACCTCTATTTAGAGCAAGAACTTTGTTGAGTGGAAGAAATGCCGGTGGAATGGGTTTAGGAAGTGGAGAGTGTGGCCATACACTACTCACTGAGGAAATTTTGCTGAAGAGAGTAAAAGTAACTAGGACACTGTTGAAGACAACATGGTCTTTAGAGTTCTCTTTAGGATATGTGAACACTGTTGGAAATGAAAGTTCTGAGATTTGATAAGGCATTCATTAGGAGTTTCATTTCTTGATTAATATCTAACATTTCAAAATATGAACTAGCATAATTTCTAGTGCCATTCAAAGTCTCAAATAGACAACTATTGGAAATTTAACTAAAGTACGCACATGGATAATAGATTTTGTTACGTACAGAATTTTCTAAATCACAAAGGGAACAATTGAATTAGGTAGTGTTTTGAACAGAAAAGTACTATGAGAATTTTGAATCTGTAGTTACATTATTTTAAACTTACAATGTTATGAATTAGCTCTGACTTCTCCCTAATTATGGATAGGAAGTCTTAATTTCTATTCTCAAAAAGGAAAGAGAGAGAGAGAGAGAAAGAGAGAGACAGAGAATGTGTCTACTTAGGATAACTATGCTACAGTTTAAGTACACGATGATGTTCTAGAAATTCCTTTTCAGGAAGACATAAAGCTATAAAGTTCTGTACTGAAGGACTGCATAGTCCTCTGCTGTACATGACCTCGTTGCCAATGTTAAAATGTTAGTCATCTGTACTTTTAAAACATATTCACATTTATTTCTTTTTCTCTATTATTGTAAGTATAACTGGAAATACTATAAATCACAAAGTTATAACAAATGTTAAAATTGATTCTACCTGTGGTTCAATCATGTCATAACAGATGTTCAAAACAGAAAAAATATGTCTTTAATAAAGGTTTCAGCCACAAATCTGAATGTATCCTAAATCTTAATTCTTATTCATGCTTTGCTGCTCTATATTAATTTGCATGTCTGTTATTACTTGCTCCTGTGCTTCAATGCTGCTATTTTTGTAAATTCTGTTCTTCCTCATATTTTAATATGTGTTTCTTATATACCATTTCCAGTGTCTTCTTGTAAACAAGATATTTCAATGTGACTGTTTCATTTTATTAATATTTTACATGAATAAATCCCACCAAAAAATTATTTCCTTTTGCAGTCTGCTGAATTGACAAGAAGAAACGCCTTATGAGGTAAGACTGCCAGAAGAGAGTCATCTTAACAAGTTGCCATTCTCTAGACACAGTAATAATCATTGTATGCAGATTCCCTGGAACCTAAGGCAACAAACGATATTCACCTGGAAAATAATACGGTTCAATTATAAGCAAAATTACGGAATGCAAAAGCATTAGTTTCCCATTTCCCTAAGTTGCACTGCCATTTCGAAGTCATCATCGCGTTATCACAGCTCCTGCTCTGCCAACTTCCCGTATCCAAACCTGCCTTCACAAGCAGTCTGAACATCTGTGACAACAGGAACAAAAAGTCCCCCAGGAGAGATTTTTTGTGTATAATTAAAATTTTGAGGCTAAGTAGATGATGAGGCAATATTTGTACCATGATAGAAGACACCACATTCTTTTGATTAAAAAGAGGACATAAAATAAGTACAGGATAGATTGGCTCTTGACTAATATGTTAAAATAGCTAAAAAGTTAGTAAACTTGTTTTTAGTGGAATAATATGGACAGTTGGCCTAGCTAGATTTAAAATAAGTCAACAGGGCATTCAGTAAACTAATTCAGATTGTGTACAATCCAAAAGAGACTCTGAAAAATCTGGACTTTTTTTTTATTGATTTTAAGTTTTGTCTTAAGACATCTTCATGTAATAATCTCAAGGGAGAGAGATTTTGTTTTTCTAGCAAGTTCCCTGGGAATGCAGCCACCTAGCATTATCCGTGAGCACATTGCACTATATCGATGGCATAGACAAAATATTCAGCTTGAAATAAGGGGCTTTGTACTGGCAGCAGCATGACTGGTATGAAAGCATT
This sequence comes from Callospermophilus lateralis, assembly GCF_048772815.1. NCBI lineage: Eukaryota > Metazoa > Chordata > Mammalia > Rodentia > Sciuridae > Callospermophilus > Callospermophilus lateralis. The sequence continues at coordinate 41,102,992 of NC_135318.1, forward strand.
TGGACGACAAAACTAAGTTTCTTCCATTTCAGTGTAAATTGGAAACGTGCACCTTACATTTGGTGGTGTAATTTTTCTCCACTCTCGTTCAGTATTTCTGGAACACAAAATCTTCATTTTCTCTTCACCAATAAAATGGTCAAGACATTTTTACCAGACCAAAATAACTGGATTAGAAGTGATAGACTAAGTTGAAAATAAAGATGGTTGTTTTGTGGCATGCAACAGTTGGATATTTAGAAAAATCCATGCAATAGATCTTAGTTTTTCACTACATAGTTGGCATTGTACAAATACAGCTGTGATATACACGAAAAGAATGAAATAATAATAACTTGTAAGAAAGCAATGGATAACTGAAATGGATAACCAATGAGGACCTACACTAACCAAGAAGAACCTGAAAGGATTAAATTCTCCTAAATAAACTGTCTTAACTCTTGTGATAACATGCAGCTTCTGTAAAGCAGCAGGAATCTTGAGAAGATGCATTTTATAAAAACTTTGATGTCAATATTTCCTTTCAAAGCTTGCTTGAATGTGTCTTGAATGTGTCAAGTAGGATTAAATTGGAAGTTTGGGTTCAAATTCTAGTGGAAAGGTAAATAAATAATCAGAAAATGGAGATCATTATTGCCCTTGAGTTTATTAAATTATTAACACATTGAAGGGTCGTATTCAAATCCAAGGTCTTGGTATGTTGTGTCAAAGAAAAATTCCACCAGACAAGGTAAACAGGCAGAGATTTTTTTTTTTTTTTTCAAAACTTTAGACAGAGATTAAACTGAACCCTGCTGAAACAAAAATGTTTTTAAGTACTGTAGTGAGTTAGTGCAAAGACACTTGGGAGACCATGTTGGTTGATAGGATTAGGCCATCTGTGTCTCCTAAGAGGTGCTGAAGAACTAAGGCTCCAGCTCTCCCATAGACAGTGGGAGATAAGGACACCCTCCTTGTTTTGCATGTTTCTTTTGCATGCTGGGAATGGAACCCAAGGCTTTGACCTGCACTCCATGAAAAGATGTCTTGCGTGTCCTTGAGAAAGAAGCTCATGATTGTAAATCTAGCAGAAGGCTGAAGAAATATTTACATCTCAAAAGGGCAGAGAAAGAATTTACAATGGAAACATTTCTAAAATAATAAGTTTCTAAGAAAAGGGAGATCAGTGTCTGAAATAAGGAAGTAATCTTGTCCAGTTTGCTCAGAGCTGAGGGGGAACATTAAGACCATCTTAGTGAAATCTTAAGTACAGAAATTGAAATGAATTCTCTTTAGTATTCAGTAACAGTGGAAGGGAACCTTATATTATGTTCATTTGCACTTTTATAATTTTGTGTTTTTTTCAGTTTGGTAACAGAATACATGTCATTGGCTGTACTGGTACAAAAAAAAATCTTTTTCCTTAGTAGGACAATTTACTTAACTATAAAATGGGATAATAGTATCTCCACATATTCTGTTTGAACATTATTACATGATTTGGTAATATATAGCTTATTATGGTGAAAATATTTTGGTGTTACCTTTTGTTTGAAATATCCATTAAAACAACTTTCATATTCACTATCTGTAGCTATTTGTAATTGTCTTTTGTTTGGGAATATTTCTTTCTATATATACATATATATTCAATATGTATCTATGTTCTCTATATATGATTATACATAATATATTGAAATATATATTGGAAATATATATATTTTATATATATATACATACACACACACACATATGTGTGTGTGTGTGTGTGTGTGTGTGTGTGCATATTTGTGCTTTGAGTCCATAGGACCTTCCCCTGTCCTCCTTTCTTCTTGGATACTTGTTTTTTGTTTTTTTTTTTTCCTGTGCTTTTCTCAATGGCTACTTAATTCAAGCAGTTTGTTGAGATCACATTACCCACAAACCAATTTTTCAAAACAGCGTGGATGTCACAACATTCCCTTTCCTCAGGTGGAGTTCCTTGATCATCCAGAGTACTTTTCTTTCTCTGATTTGCCAAGTCTATTTATTGAGACTTTGTTCCTGGAGAACTTTTTTAAGTTACAAAATCTTTTTCACTATTCCAAAAGCAGGCCTATAGCTCTTACTAGAAAGAATTGTTGTTTATCCACTCTGATACTCTAGTGCTTTGAAAATAGTAATTAGATGGGAAAACTATTGCTCAGCATTTTTTTTTGTCCTAAAACTTGATTTTTACAGTTCCTGAATATGATTACACTTGACTGAATCACACTGATTCACAAATGCTATTAGAGACAATGTCAGGAGTGTTGTACGTTTGGCTTTCTTCATTAATGATCATGATTAAAACAGATAAATAATGAGAGAAACTGAGAGTTGGACTTAGATCTTCTGCTCCCCAAGTGCATACTTTTATCACATTTTGACTTTTTTCCCCCCACTGTTGTACAGTTTCCCTCTATGTAAAATATGAATGAATAAATACCACTGATCTCATAGGGTTCTTTCAGAATTATCCAAGACAGCATTTATAATTGATTAGCAAAATACTTGTAATAGGATGAATCAGAAAATCAATTAAAATATTCCTCATGTGAGTAGTACTGCTTTGAGTCAAAAAAAGAAGGATGTGCTTTGAGGAAAAAAAAAAAATCTCTTAAGTAGCTGTACCTATATTCACCATCACAGACAGGATTTTCCATGTAGAAAAACAATTCTATTTTGAATGTATTCATGAATTCATATTAGATCCCTTAGGTTAACAAAAACTCAGCTTTAGCTTCTTGGTTGGTTGTTTTGAGAAATGGGGATTGAACCCAGGAAAGCTTAACCACTGAGCAACGTTTCCAGCCCCTATTCATTTATTTTTTATTTTGAGTCAGGGTCTTGCTAATTTGCTTAAGCCCTCATTAAATTACTGAAGTTGGCCTCGAACTTGTGATTCACCCACCTCAGCCTCCTGAGCCATTGGAATTATGTGTGTGCACAACCATGCCTGGCTCTTTTTAACTTCTCAAGATCCCTTGGCACATACATATTGCAGTGACTCTCTTCTAACCATTAAGGATCCACCAACTCCATCATAAATACTCGGAAGTTTTTGACTCTGAAATGTCTGTGCCACTTTTGCAAGTTACATAGAGTTCTTGTCAGAACTGGATTTGGATACACTAGCCTTTAAAATCAATGTTTCATCAAGCCAGATGTTAATTCAGTTTGGATTCTTACCCTGACTAATAGTACTTCATGCTATTTCCTCTCCCACAGAGCTGCCAGAGATACTACACATAAGAACATTCATTAAGGGAAGACATTACTTTTAAAGTTTTCTGTTAAAAATAGTTTTAATGTTTTTATAGGTATAAAGCACAGCAAAGACCTTTAAGCAGAGATAACTTGAAGGTTCATAAGGTAGCAATGAAAAGAGTAACCAAAACAAGAGGTTGTTAAGAGTGCTGGTGTGGTAGCAGGCACACACATGTAATCCTGTAATCCTAGCTACTCTGGAGGTAAGAGTATCACAAGTTCAAGGCCAGCCTGGGCAATGCAGCAAGACCATGTCTCAAAATGAAATAAATAAGGGTTGGGGTTCTAGGCCAGAATTAAAGCACTCCTAAGAAAAGAAAAAGAAAAGAAAAAAAAGAAAGAAAAGAAAAAAGATAACAAAAAGCAGAGTTAATTCAAGATAATGAGTTGATTTCCTAGGTAACAGATCATAATGTGGCTACCTGGTTTGTTTTAGATAGCAAAGGGGAAAATGTTGCATGACTCATCTTCTGTAAAATTCTGATTTGGAGAGAGGATCTAAAATCATGAGGATAAAAATATAAAAACAGACAAACTCAGTTCATAAATGACATTGTAGTTCTTGAAATATTTAGCAAAATATCTTAGTCTCACCTGTAACACTAAGCTCTATGATCTTATTTTCTCATTTATAAAATTAGAATGTTGATAAAGTGATATCTTCAATTTAAGTATCCAAATTAATCCAAAATAGTAGTATTTTCTCTAATTTTATGGGAGGTTTTGTTTCTTTGTCTGTTTGTTTTTATTGGATTGGAAGAAACCAGTACAACAATAAGTATATAGAGAAATAAACAATATTGTGTAATATTGGTTAGTATCTAATTTTATAATTTTTGGCAAGATTTCAATATTTGTAAAAAGTTTAAAAATTGCAAACACATACATAGCCTGAGTCATAACTAAAGAAAAGGGACTGAGTGGGTATCACATGTATAGTTTTATTTCTCTGTATTTGCATAGAATGTAACTGGTAGCTATGTACTGAACATTTACTTGTGGCTATTCTAGGAAAGTATGATAGGGAAATGATAGGGGATACAGGATTTTTAACTTCATTTTGGAAAAGTAAAAATTTTCTGTTGATTGTTTTGAAGTTTAACGAATCTTATAAGAATAAAGGACAACAAAGTTCTCAAAGCAGAAGTCACTTTAAAGGAAGTAAATTGATAAAACTTCTTTTTATAAAGGTACGTTGTATAAAATCAACTTATCATGATGAACTGAACTTTAACAAAAAATTGTCACTTTTCATTAATATTTAAACAAAAATTTCATAAATAAACGACATGTAAGTTTTAAATTGTGCACTACACACTCTGAAATATACATGGAGTAACCCACGTTGGTTTTGAAAGCACTGGATGTGGAGCTTTTCTTGTGTAGGGCATAGGAGAGGACACTTCCTAACAGGGAATAACTAGGCTGCTAAATCACAAGCAAATAGAGACCAGCTTCTCTGACCTAACAGAAAGCTAGTAGGTACCTAGACACACCAAAGATCAGAGGGATTCTCCAGAATTGCTTTAGAGGTGAGCTGGTGTGATCACTACCTCCATACCCACGGAAGCATAGAGGTAAAGCTGAAGGCTGGTCAGCTACTTCTAAAGTTCCCAAATCCTGATGATATCCAAACCAGGAACACTCAAAAAGAAATGTCACCACCTTAGCATGGATTATTAGAAATGTCTCTAATGTCAGTTTTTTTTTCCAGGATTTATATTTTATCTTATTAAAAGTTTTTGTGGGGGTATACCAGGAATTGAACTCAGGGGCACTCGATCACTGAGCCACATTCCCCATCCTATTTTGTATTTAATTTGAGACAGGGACTCACTGAGCTGCTTAGAACCTCACTTTTGTTGACAGCAGAATGCATTACAATTCATGTTACACATATATAGCACAATTTTTCATATCTCTGGTTGTATACAAAGTATATTCACACGAAACCGTGTCTTCATACATGTACTTTGGATAATAATGTCCATCACATTCCACCCTTTTCATTTTGAATAGATTTAGTCCCCTACTATTTGATAGTATACGTCCAACTCATTTGACTATATTTCTTCAAATGTTTTATTTTGTCTTATTTATTTAGGTACTGGGCATTGAACCCAGGGGCACTTAACCACTGAGTCACATCCCCAGTCCTTTCTTTAATATTTTATTTAGATATAGGGTCTTGCTGAATTACTTGGGACCTTGTTAAGTTGCTGAGGCTGGCTTTAAATTCATAGTCCTTCTGCCTCAGCCTCCTGAGTCACTGGGATTGCAGTTATGTGCCACTGTGCCCAGCTCTTCTAATGTTTTAAAGCATGTGGGGTCATTTTCTCTTTCTTTTCCTAGCTCAGGTTTATACTTGCTTCTCTTAGTCCCTTTTGCATTACCTGCTCCTGCCTCATGAAGAAATCTCATGTTGTTGTCCTACTCTGTGCTGCCTGGGGTTTGAATCATCCCTTTGAACAATGTACCCTTGCTCTATATACCACTCACTCATTAGTCACTTAGTAGCCATCTTGTTTATGAGATCAATTATCTTGTTCTCATTTTGCTTGTTTGCTTCTATTATTTCCTATGTAGAAACCTTTATTTTATCTAAAATGACTCCAAATTACAAAAGTAGTGATACTGACAATTTAGGTATGCCAAAAAGAAATTGATTGTTCTTTTAAAGAATCTCTTACACATAACACATTGGTTCTCTCTTAATGCCTTTAAGATTGATTACTTTTTAACAGTTTGATTATATCTCACATATATATACTTCTAGTTCATTGAGGCTTTTGGATGTTTTTCGTCAGATTTAGGAAGGTTTGGGCAGTATATATTTAGATATTGTTTGTGTCCCTTTCTCTCTTTCCTCTTCTATGGGAGCTCCATTATACAAATGTTGTTATATTTGATGGTGTCCCACAGGACTCAGTCTCTGTTCATTTTTTTTCATTTATTGTCTTTCAAATTCTCAGATCAAATAGTCTTAATTGACCCATCTTTAGGTATGCTTCATTCTTTCTCTGCTTACTTGAATCTATCAGTAAAACCCGTTAGTAATTTCTTTCATTTAGTTGTAATTTTTACCTCCTGAATTTGTTTGATTTCTTTTTATAACTTCATTCTCTTTATTTTTTATTTGGTCAGATAATTTTTCATGTTTCTTTTGGTTCTTTGCACAGGTTTTCCTTTTGAACATATTTAATAAGTTGATTTACAGTTTCAGTTCATTAGTAAGTTCAACGTCTAACTTTCCTCAGGAAGTTTCTATTATTTCCTATGTAGAAACTATGCTTCATTTTTTTTTATTTTTCATAATTTTTTTTTCTGAAAGTTGTACACTTGACATATTGTTGCAAGTTGGAAAACAGATTCTCCCTCTCCTCTGCAGGGCTTCTTTATTGATGTTTCTTGTAGATATTGTTGTCTGATTAGTAATTTTTTGAACTAGTTTTGTAATGCCTGTATGCTTTGTCATATTTGGTCACTGCAGTCTCTATTCTCTTAGCTAAGTGATCACTTAGTGGTTAGACAGAAACTTCCTTAAATACCTGGGCCTCCCCCCCAAAAAAAAAAGTCTTCTAGTTTTTAAAGATGTGTATGTTTAGACATGTCTTCAAGACACAGCAAGGTAGTTCACAATTCTTTCTTCGCTTCTATTTCATGAGGCCACAAAACTTAAATGCCAGCCAGAGTTAATACCTTAGGACCTTTTATGAGCAGGTCGATATTTACATGTGTACATGGTTTTCTATACTTCCAGCAACATTTTGGGCCTTTTCAAAATCATTTTTCCCCCAACACCTCATTCTCCAGCTTTCCTTCTAAACTTTCTGGTCATTGTTTTTTTCCAAACATTGTCCATTGCCTGAGGCAATAATGACTAATACATTTGTCTTACAAAGATCTTAGACAAATGTCCCTTGAACAGCTGCCACAGCACTGGAAGTGTTCTGAGGTAGGCCAAAACCTGGACCTTTGGACATCCCCTGTGGAACAAATACATGGGTCAAAACACAGAAATACCGTTCTTGGCAAATGACATTCATTCTCTTTTAGCACTGTGATCAAGATTGGCTAAATACAACAGAACTATTGTTCTCATGGAGAGTTTCCTGAATGATTTATAGATGGATATGTTGAGTTCTTCTTAGGTCAGCATATTCTGGTTGCTATAAACTTTGATTTCTAGAGTTCTAAAACATTCGATTTAGGCAGGAAAGTTATTGTAATCTTTAAGGTATCCACTGAGATGGGAAGTGGGGAGTGGGATCAAGATTTGCTAAATACAACAGAACTCTTTGTTCTCATGGAGATTTTCTTGAATGATTTATAGATTGATTTTTTTTGAGTCTTTCTTAGGCATTTTTCTGGTTGCTGTAAACTTTAGTTTGCATGATTCCAAAACAGCTGACTCAAGCATTTTTCCCCCTGGTTTATTTGTTGTTTTTATGGACAGAATTTTTGAATTTTTTACTCTGTCATTTTCACTGATATCCGAGCCATATGTTGTTATATGTGAAGTGATGTTGAGATTATTTACTTAGGCTCCCTCTTTTTTTAAAATAAAGAAACTGAAATCATAAATGCAGAGTTTAAATAACTGTTAAAATGTATAAATTGTTTCAAAGTTTTGTCTGAATATACTTTATAATACATGTATGAAGTTATCAAACCATGGAATGCCATGAGTTCAATGTCAACATGTTCTCAATATTTTTTTATCTCAAATCTGTTTCTATGTTTTCCATTTCTATCAATGATACCAGACTGAATACATTTTTATTATCTTCCTTTATTTTTAAAAATTAATGGTCATTAAATTATCAGGACCCCATTTCTCAACACCATCACTCCCTTTAAATTTCTCATCTCCTCTGAACGTATCCATCATAGTAGTTTCCTAGCTAAAAGTTCTGTTTCAAGACCTTTCTCTACCTAATGCTTCAAAAGCAAATTTTCTCTCTTAATTTTTAATCACAATGTAATATTACCCAAATTTGATTAAGCAAAAACAAACAAACAAAAGAATAAAATTGTTAGCCATTTCTCAAATATTTTGTATGTATCTGCATGTATCCCAAACATCCTTTTCAGCTATTGCTGAACAATACCCCAAAGTGGACAGTTTGATATGCTTAGTACTTTGAACTGAAGGATATTGGAAGGGCACCAAAACGAATATTTCTCCCTTTCTCCTGCTCCATTTTCTCCCCTAAGGCAGACAATACAAAATAGAATTCTCTTTTCCCAAAGGTGGGTCATAGAAAAGAGAACCCCATCTCCACCACAGCCAGACACAAAACCTGTAAAGATTACTATAACCTTCCCCTGCCTTTCTGTGTAAGAGCTGCTCATAAAGAAAATCTCTGACCTACTTTATTTGATAGTAGATCATAAGACCCTCATTCCAGAAGGAGCCTGGCCCTCTACCTGGGAGGACTGGATGTCACAGAGAGAGGGCAAGAAAAATATGAACAGAGAGGCCTTGCTGCATTTCCTGTCCTACTGTGTTACCATCAGATTATACCCTTTTGTGTCCAATACCATTTCTACACAACTGGTCATTTTTTATATCAAATCTAAGCATAAAAATGGACTTTTCCCTGAGTATTTCTTCTGAAGGCTACCATATCACATAAAACTTCTATTGAATAAAGTTGTAATGAGTTATCTTGCTAACTTATCTTTTGATAAATTATTTCTATTATTATTTATCCAGTTACAAACACCATTTATTTAGGAAAAAACAAAAAAAAACTTTCCAAGATCTTTATACTGCTACACTGAATGTTCTAACTAACAATATAACATACCTTTCCCTGGTATTCTTTTACTATAGTCTGTACATCACACACACACACACACACACACACACACACACACACACATATACATATATCATGCTTCCTGGAGAATCTTCTGAAAGAATGCATTTGCCCATTTGCCCTTTTATTTTTGTGCCAGTTCTGGTTAGAATTTAAATGTTCCCCCAAAGCTCATTTGCTAAAGGCTCGATCACCAAGTTGTCAGGAGGTAGTGGAATCTCTGGGTGGTGAAGCCTAGTGGAAGGAAGTTAGGTCATTGGGGGTGTGACCTAGAAAGAGATACTAGAATTCTGTATCTTCCCCCTTGTTTTCTCTTTGCTTTCTGGCTTCCATGAGATGAGCTGATCCTCTGCCAAGTGTTCTTGCCATGAGTTGTTGTGCCACAACAGGTCCAAGGTAAACCACTGAACCTGAACCAGAATATTTCCCTCCTTCAAAGTGGATTATTTCAAGTATTTGTAATGGTGACAGAAAGCCAATTAATGATACCTTTTGTAGTACCTTTCCAGGTGTTTTGCATAAATTTGCCACTCAGAAAATACCTGTTAAATCGAATTAAATGTCTAATATAAAACTTCAGCCTTATATTTAAGGAACTTAAGAAACTCTCCAGCGAGCAACCCTACAATATAAGCTAGAAAATAGAGCAATTGCTTTTTTTTTTAAATTTTACTCAGATTAAAGTCCATAGTTATTGGTCAGCTTGCTATGATTTCATAGAAGTTTTCATAAATATTTGGATGTCTTGAGGCTTAAAGATGACTCCCTTATGAAAGGTCATTGAATTAGAAGTTATATTGTAATTTAAATTTTATGTACTCTTGGATCAAGGTTATTTTGTGACTTTTCCCTGTCTTCCAAATCACAATGAACAGATATTTACCTCCTTGCTTTTAGTCAAATGATTGTAAATGGGTACTGAGGGAATATTTTTCTTCAAATTCCTTGACTAAATTTTTGTTAGGCTGTGAGCCAAGCCATTCTTACCTCTTTAATAGTCTTAGTAATTAGTCCACATAGTGCTATTATTGTTCATTCGGTTCTACATGTGGAGTGAGGAACAGACACTGATTAACTACCTCCAACTTTATTTGTCAGGTTTCATTGCTAACACAAAATATATCACTGGACTTGGAAACAGGGTTAATTTTGAAGGACTTTTCAACAGATATTATTGTGCCTGCCTAGATATGATTCAGCACTTCTATGGTCCTCTCTACTGAACAGAACCAGGGAGTCTCTGATGTCAGATCTGTCACATCCAGACTATGCAATATCATTCTAACTTTTACGATCCCACTTAGAACTTTCCCAATGACTTTTATAGCTGTTAGGGTAATCATTTGGTTCCCAGAATACTCAATGAGGCAGATGAAGGGAATCTGATCATCCCTTTTTACATAAGAGAAGACTGAAACCTAGAAAGTTTAGATGAGTTATTTAAGTTGAGTGCGAGAAACCAGTTCTCCTGACTGATGCTTTCCTGTTGCTACAATGCTATGCTGCTGTTCCTTGACAGATCATAGTCATTTCCATTATTTTTTTCTGGAAAAAAAAAGAGTATCTTTATGTCCTCTATGTAGTTTGTTTTTTTTTTTTTATACTGCCTATAAGCACTGCTGGAAAACAATGCTCAGTTGAGCAGATTTAAGGAAATAAATGTCATTTAAGCTTGTTTAATTTCTCTTTCATGCATCTTTTTTCCCCCTTTTTTTTCCTCGAGGACTAAAATTAGTATACTAAGATATTAGTAGTTCTTTTTACTTTTATTTCCATATTTGAATAAGACCTTTAGTTAAATACAAACATATTAAAATGATGCCAAGAATTATGAAGAACTAGCGGAAAAGAATGAATGAAGTTTATAGCATTGTTTACATGGGCAAATCTCCCTTCCCCTTAACTTTATTCACCATCTTCTAATGAACTTTAAATTATGTATTTTTAACTTCAAGGCAAGATACATTTAAAACTATGAAAAAAGCAAAAGGTATGTTTGGTATTCAAATAACTCAAATTGCAACCCATTGATCTTAGTTCTTGGTATTATGGCCTCTCTGCATACACACTAATCTTAATAAACATGTTTTAAAGAATGTTTGACATTAAATTTAGTTCTAGAATTCTTATAAGTGTAAAGACTGACAAAAATAAACTTGTGAAAATGTAATCCAAATTAATGATGAATTTTCAAAAGTTTAGCATTTTACCCAATATCTCAGAACTCAATAGAAGCAGAGTTCTGTGGTAGACTATGTACTGGTACAAAGGGTAGCTCACTCAGTACCTATCTACAATCATTTGACTGTACCCTGTAAACAGTTCCTATCCAGAGTTTTACCAAGAGAGCAACCTGGCTAGAAGATACAACCAGGTGGAAATTAAAGGAAAGATGTGTCCAAGAAGCAAAGAGAAGATGGCTAGTGTAGAGCTGGGTGGGATATTTATTTTCATGACTATTTATCAAGAAGAGAGCTTAACAAGTTAGAATTAACTTTTAAAATATAATGGTTTGTTGGATAAAACCTCAGCTTAGGTTGATGATGCTCCATATGCCATCCCCACCTAGAGAACAGGTTGAAATTTAGTGTTACTGTCTTATTTTTAAAACTTTCTCATCACCTTTGCATTGTGTTGAAATGATCTTTATCCATACTTTTTCCTCTTTATGAGAATTTGATGTTGTAGACAATTAACAATATCATCACAGATGTTCCTTCATGGGGAGAGACAGCTGTGTTCACCTACAGGTAGTATGTACCATGAAGAACTTAATTCAAACAGATGTAATCTAATTAAGACATTATGAGATATTTCTGTCTTTCCTTCACACTCCTACACACACATCTTAGAGATCAATAGCAGCAAAATTATAAATTGGCAGGAGGCTTTTTACAGCTTTATCTTTATTCAAAAGTCAATAAACTAAAAATTATAATCAAAGATATTTTCTTTTTATAAGTTTTAAAACAAAGAATGCATACTTTTTTTTTTTTTCAGAGAGGTCCCTTTTTACTTTACGAGCTCTTTAACCCAAATTTCTATCCTAAGTTCAGTATTTTGGGATAATTTTCTTTTGGAGACACCAAGGTCATTGGATATGGCTTATCATGAAGCTTGATCCCCTGTATCACACACCATCTCCACAGTGTTCTGTTTGCCTAAGAACATGTGGCACAACCTGCAGGCATTCCAAGAAACTTACCTACTCTCTAAGACGTACATGTGTTGCTTCTGTCTTGGACAACTTGACAATTTACACATTTTATCATACATACTATTCTTTATTCTCCTACAGACTCTCATTCACTTGTGTGCTCGCTGATGAGAACTATTAGAAAGAAAGAAGAAACCATTTTGTTTCTAGAAATGGAACACCCATTTCAGTGTGCAGACACTCGCTGCCCAGCGTCTCTCTAGCTGTTCTGGTAACAGCCCATGCAGAGCCTTCAGCAATACTGCAATTAAGTCAGACTTGTTGCTTCTGGGTTAGGTGCTGAGGTGACCTCTTCTTCCCTAAGATTCATTTGTCTTCTTAATTGTTCTTTAAGAACCAACCACATTTCCTTTTATTCTTTCCATTATTACTGGCATATTTATAGCCAGTTCCCTAAACTAAATCTTTCTCTGTTTGAAATAGCTATAGATCTGTTTTTTCAGGTAAACTCTGATTGATCAAACAATTACCATACAAATTATACCAGAGGAATTAATCTTTAAAGATATCAATCTGGGATGAATTTTATAACAATTTGGCTTGAATATGATAATAACTTTCATTACTAGTGGAAATGGGAAACTTTGGTGTATTCAATAATAGAAGTCTAACGGATTGAATTTATGACCTGATTTTTTTTTCCCACGAGATGGGTAACCATTTGAAAACAAAGCTTTGAGCAAACAATCTATTGCTGCAATTGACTGTTGTGCTGGGGAAAATAATCAAAATTCTTACATTTAAGTTTTCACTTGAAATTAATTTTTGTATACAGATGAAGGTCCAGTTTCATTATTGTGCCTAATGGTATTCAGGTTTTGCAAAACTATTTATTGAAGAGACTATTATCTCCCCATTGAGCATTTTTGATCCCTTGTCAAAGTTAACACTATGAGTGTTAGGGGGCGGATTGGTATTTCTGGGCTTTCTATTTCACTCCCTATTGGCCTTTGCATCTAATTTTGTGCCAATACCATGCTCTATTGGTTATTATAACTTTGTAATATAGTTTGCACCTTTATTCTTTCTTAAGATTGCTTTGGATATTCAGAGTCTCTTGGTCCTATGAAAATTTTAGGATTTTTTTCTATTTCTGTGAAAAATTTCATTGAAATTTTATAGGAATTGCTCTGAATTCACATATTGCTTTGAGTAATATGGACATTTTTACAACACTATTTCCTTTAATCAATGAACACAGGATATGTTTCCATTTATTCTTCTTTAATTTCTTTCATCAGTGTTTTATAGTTTTCAGTGTACAGAGCTTTCTCCTCCTTGGTTAAAGTCATTCCTAAGAATTTTATTGGTTTTGATGCTGTTATAAATGAGATTATTCCTTTTTCAGATAGATCACTGTTAGCATATAAAAGTAATATTGATTTTTATGTTGTTTTCGTATTTTGCAACTTTACTGAATTTGTTTTATTAGTTTGAACAGTTTTTTTTTAATTTTGTGGAGTCTTTAGGGTTTTCTCTATATAAGATGATTTCATCTGCAAATAGAAATGATTTAACTTTCCCTTTTCCAATTTGGATGTCATTTATTTATCTTTCTACTTTTAAATGTCTGGCTAGAGCTTCTGGTGCTATGTTGAATATAAATGGCAAGAGTACACCTCCTTGTCATGTTCCTAATCTTATAGTGAAAACTTTCAAATATTCACTGTCAAGCATGATGTTCGCTGTGGATTTCGATAATGCCCTTTCTCAGGGAGAGGCATATTCTTTCTATACCTGATTTGTTGAGAATAGTTATCATGAAAGGATATTAAATTTCATCAAATTTTTTTTCTGCATTTATTGAGGTGATAATATGATCTGAAACCCTAAAACTCTAATGCAAAACAGAGAGGAAAAGCATTTTGATCTTGGTTTTAGCAATATTCATTTTGGATATGACACTGAAAACAAAGGTGAGAAAAGCAAAAATGAACAAGTGACAATACACCAAACAAAAGCTCCTGAATGGAAAGAAAACTATCAGCAACAGAAAGAGCAACATAAAGAGTGGGAGAAAATGTTTGCAAAACATTTATTTAATAAGAGGTTAATATTTTAAAAGTATAAGGAAGAAAAAAATATAATTTAAACAAATTAAAGAGAGTCAAGAGACCTGAATTGAATGGACATTTTCCCAAAGAAGACTTGAAAATGGCCAAGTATGAAAAGTTATCCAATATCCCTAATCATTAGGGAAATGTGTATGAATTCACAAAGAGAAAAATTTCCCCACCTTTTAGAATGACTTTTATTGAAATGTCAAAAAATAGCAAGTATGGGTCATGATTTGGGCAAAAGAGAAACCTTGGACACTGTTGTTGGATTGGCATAGCCTTTTATGTAAAAGAGTGTGAAGCTTCCTCAAATTATTACAGAAAGGACTGTCTTGTGGCCCATCATTCTCAATTCTGGGTGTATATCCTAAGGACATATATATATCCAAAGGACATATATCCAAAGAATATGAAATTAGTATCTTGAAGAGATATATATACTCTCATATCCATCCCAACATTATTCAAAGTAACCAATATATGAAACAATTTATTAAAAGATAAATGGATTTTTTTAAATGCGCAGAATGGATTTTTTAAAATGTACAGAATGGATTTTTTAAAATGTACGTGCGCGCACACACACGCATTGATTTATTACTCTTACCTGCCACCTATAGTTTCATATTGAATTCCTTTTTACAATATCACTGAGAAAGAAAATACTTGTGCCTAGTTTTGACATGATTCTGCATGACATTCTGACAGATATAGAAGGGCATTATTTTATCATCACCAGAGCAGTCTGAGATGCCACTGAAAGATAGTGAAGATGATAAAAGAAAATTCTTCAAGTGGACATATATTCATCTAATCTATCTTGCCTGCTTTGCTTAGATAGAGAGATAACTCTACATTAAATTTTAGGTAATGGTCCAGGGTTTTTATAGGTAGTCAAAATGTGGAAGGAACATTATGAGAAAATGACTGAGAAGAGGCAAATGAATCAGTCTTCCACGGTGAATATTAAGTATAGAAAAATCTGTGTCCCATGTGACTGATTTCTAGGTGGTACACTCCACTGAGGAGGGGCATGCAGGGCAGTGGGTGAGGTAACTATCCGGTGGGTATCAATTAACCTGTTTCTCAGACACCCAAGTTATTTTTCAATGAACTCATCTACAAAATGCCCAGGCAGTGAGGATGAAATTATGCAGGAGCTAAACAAGTGGGTCTCTCCCTTTCTGAGGTGAATTTGTTTCCTGTTACTACTAAAAGTCCAACCTACCCTCAACAGAAAACACCATGAAACCCCAATATGTTCCCATTCTCAGTTAGACACTGGCCAGAAACTTGATGGCAGCTTATTATATCAAGATTCCTTCAATCATGAATCAGGAAGGACTTTTTTTTTTTCCTACTGGTATAGATGCTAATCCTCCCTAGGGACTTGCCTTTTCTCTCACAGACATTCTGTCAGGATTACTTTCCACTGACCTGTGGAATACCAAAACATGTATTCAGTGAACGATAACCTTTACATCTTGTCTCAGGGCAAATCATTCACTTTAGAACAAAGTAACTATAGCTTTGGACTCACCGCCATGGAACACAGTGGTCTAACTAAACAATGGATTATTCAGGAGCAGGTGGTTTTATCAAAATATTGAAAAGATAACTAAAATCTTTCTAAGATTTTGTTATCATTTCCCTATCATTTTCAACACTAAGGCAACAAGCAAGCTGATATTTTGACTAAAAATCCTATAATTTATTTAGCTATAAATCTTTAGAGCATCAGTTAATATGTGTATAGTTATCTTATATATTCTATGACACATCCCAATATACTCCTTTTTAGAAATCTATTTTTATTGTAAGCCTTACAATTTTCTGGGAATCATTGTTTTTGTAGGTTAGTCAATTAGGTAGCAAAATGAGTTTATGTAACTAAATACAAGTGTTTGAAACAAAGAGACCACTAACAAGTGAGTAATTACAGAGCTTCTATCAGAACCTTCCTAATGTTTCAAAGCATGGACACCTACATAGAGTTAATTATAGCTGTGTTAGCAAGAATTCTCCACATTTATATGATACATTAGAAAAAGCTCATTAGCAGTCCTTGCATTAGGTATCACTGTGAAAAAAGTACTTCAGAATTCATGAAGGGTGCCTATAAAGTAAACTGACCCAAAGAAGTGGATTTCCTCATGCAAAAGATTCAAGAATTTTATTTTGATCTTAAAATTATCTAATTATAAAGTATGCTATAATAAGAAGTTTAAGTGATTAATAATTTCTGTCTTTCAGAAACAATGAAAACCATGAATTACTGAATATCCTATTTAAAACAATAAGCTATGTAAAATGACTGCATCTCAGGAGACCCTGCATTTCAGGGTACTGATGTTTTAATTGGTGTTTTGATTACTTCCAAGACAGTGTACAGTAAAATATGTTATAAAATCAGTTCTAGATTTACCAAGGTAGGGAAATTGATAGTCTGTGTCTTGCACAATATAGATTGTAGACAAAAGAATATAATTATTTGGAGATAGTTTCTTAATAATTCAGATTACTAATTTAGAATATTAGATGAAAATTCAAAGCGATACATCTTCTTTATTTAAATGTGGACTTTGATACCACAGAATGAAATTTAAGTGTCTAAATCCTGATCTGCCATTTTCTAAGCTAAATATATCATTGATGTGCCAAACATTTTGTATGTATCAGAAGAATTTACAAGTAATGGATTGTTGAAGGTTAGTAGCTTTGTGTCTTCATTTTCTACAAGATATTTACAACTATGCATGCACAAAAACTCTTGCATGAGAAGCAGCCTCCTTTACACTGTGCTATCCCTTGTCTTAAATTACTGAAAGTCAATGCAGCTATCAAACTCACAGTGGTGGTAAGTTTGCCATCTGTTCAACTTCTAAGTTGTGCTGAAAATAAATGGTAAACCAATCATCATGTTATATTTTCTGCTAAGGATTTTCATGGAAATGCTAAATTTCTGGGTTATTATAAAGGACTCTTGTGAGGAAGAATATAATCCAGATCACTCTATCTCTAGGTTTAATATTTTATTATGCAAAATTCAAGTGATTTTTAAATCATTTATGAACATCTGTGACCTTAAGTATATTCTTGCCTGGTAATATAAAGTCAAGGACATTTTTCAAATTGGCACCTTATTTTGCTTACATAGCTCTTTTTCATTTAGTCAATGCTGACTTCTGCTTTGGAATCTATCAGATTCATTTATCTGTGCATTGTTAAGAAATAATTAAAGCAGGGCACCACATTTTTTCCTATCTTTTTGCCTCCCATCTACAAAGTACACTTACTCCTGTTATGAATCTGAGAAAAGAGGCTCTTGAAGTCTCACAATTCTTAATTAGAAGGGCTAAATTTTACCTTTGAGGTAATAGTACTTTCAGCAACAGTAACACTTGTTAATAAGATCACTGAGTCACATCTTCCTTTTCTTCTAACTGTCCCAATAAAGTTTAATTTCATTAAATTCTACAACTTCCTTGCTAAAACTTGGTGTCACATTTATAGTTTTAGTAAGACAAAGTTAGGTGACTGAGATGCTGACTTCATTTCTATTTGTTTTGTGATTATTTTTCAAGTTCCATAAATATTATGGTGGGTATGACTTAGTCTCTGTTAGAAACAGAAGTAGTATTTACTTCCTCTCTGATAGGGATATGAGTTTAATAGAAACTAAAGTCTTCATATTATGCATAAAAATAATTACTTAATATTATTTTTATACATTTTTAAAATATTACACATTTTAAAATGTCTTTTGAATACTCTATTTTCCCAAAGTTTTCTGTGAGCAAGAAACTCAGTGCTAGTTCTATTTTAAGATGTTTTATGAACACATCTGGAATTAGTAAGCTACTCATTATGCAGCATTGTGGATTGAATTGTGTCTCCTCAGAATTCGTTAGTTGAGCCCTTACCCTAAGGTGCTGGTATCTGGAGACACCGTGTTTGGAAAGGCAATTGAGGTAAATGAGGTCATAAATGTAGTCCCTAAATCCAATTGGATTAGTGTCCTTATTAGAAGAGGAGTAGTAGACACCATCTGAGAGCTCTCCTTCTTTTATACACATATACATAAGAAACTCCTGTGAGGACACAGTGAAAAGGTAACCATGCTAAAGACAAGAAAGCCCTCCCCAGAACTCAACCCTTAGTTCAATCCTCATAACACTTTGGTCTGAGGTTTCTAGCCTCCAGAAAGAAATTTTGATTAATTCACTCCCTTGTGTGTTGTTTTATTACATCAGCCTGAGAAGACTAATGTAAGTTTGAAATATTCAAGGTGCCCCAGGTACTTGGGAGGCTAAGGCAGGAGGATTGCAAATTAAAAGCCAGCTTTGGCAACTTGGCAAGAGATTCTGTCTCAAAATAGAAAAGGCTGAGGATATAGCTTAGTGGAAGACTGCCACTGGATTCAATCCCCACTACCAAAAATAAGAGAAAAACAAAATCAAATGCATGTAGAAACTGACAAATAGAACAAACTTAATGGACACATTAATATATTTGAAGTTTTATTTTTGTTGATTGTATTCTTGATGATTGCCATTCTGAATGATAGAATAATATGCTACATTTATACTTTATTCTATACTTTTATTTCAGTAATATACTAATACAAGTGTGTATATTAATAAAATATATATATGTGTGTGTATATATATATTTGTATTAATATAGTTTATAATATATTTTGTATATATATATAGTTTGCATGAATTTGTGGGTATTCAGGAGCTTCTTTGGCAGATAACTTTGGTAACTCTTAAAATGATCTTTATAACCACCACCAAGCTTCTGCATTTTCTTTGACTTATTTTTTTTATTAATTTTTAATTTGTTTTAGTTAGTTATACATGACAGTAGAATACATTTATGCACTTTGATATACATAGATGGGATATAATTTCTTTTTTTATTGAGTATACATTTTTTAGAATCATATTGGTCATGCCGTCACATATATACATAAAGTAATAATGTCTGTTTCATTCTACTATCCTTCCTATCCCCACATCTCCTCCCCTCCCCTTCCTTCACTTCCCTCTACCTAATCTAAGGTGGTTCTCTAGGCTGTGGTAGCAGTGGTAATGGTGGTGGTGGTTGGCAGCAGGCAGCGGGTCAGCAGCAGTGTGGCTGCAGTGGCAGCTGCAGCTGTAGCTGTGGGGGCAGCATCACCAGGTGATCTCTGGGGGTCAGCAGCAGTTTTAGGTTTAGTTGTATCCAGGGCAGTGGTGTCTTCGGTGGCAGCAGCAGGTGGTTGCAACTGCAAAGGCAGCGGCACCCACAAAAAAGACCTCCAGGCAACCTTGGGATGGCAACAGCAAATCAGAGGCAGCAGCGATGGAGGTAGTGGTGCAGACAGCAGCTGATTGACAGGAGACCTCTGGTTCAGTGGCAGCAACCACGCAGATAGCATCAGAAGTATTGTCTGAGGTAGCCAAGACCATGCCCAGGTGAAGACACCTCTGTGCATGGCAGCAGCCTCTTTGACCTATTATTTTAAAGAGGAAAATAATACGTGGATTTAAATGCCAAAATAAATGCCATACAAATAGAATAACAAAGTAATAGATTGAAAATAGATGAAGGAGCAGAGATACAAACAAAAGGAATGCACACTCTTTTCAATCTAGACAACAAAGTAATAAATCAGATGATGATGCATTATTCTAAATTATTTTGAGGATTACTTTATAATAAATGTTATAGCCATTAGTAAATCAGATCAGGCAATCTGATCTATTTACTAAAGAAAGTCAATATTCCACTAATGCCCAAAAGGGAAACTTAAAGCCTAGAACTGTCTTAATAATTTTGCAAAAAAAGAAGCATTTAGAATAGTTTCAGATTTCTTAAACAGATGTTGAATCTCCATTTACAATGATTTCCAAAACCAACTGCAAGGAGTTAGATCAAATTTTCCAGGTTAAGGACATAGTCCTTGCTATGGTTTGTATAGGAAGTTTGTTCCAAAAGACTCACATGTTGAAGACTCTGCCCGCAATGTAGCAGCATTCAAAGTTGGGACTTTTGGGATGTGATTGCATCATTAGGGCTCTGACCTCATCAGTGGATTAACAATTTGAAGGAATTATTGGGAAGTGTAGGAGGTGGGACCTGATTGAAGGAAGCAGGTTACTGGGGTGGGTGTATCCTTGGGGACTATATATTTTCTCTAACCCCCTTTCTCCGCCCCTCCCCTCTTTCTTCTCTCTCTTTTTCTCTCCTCCTCCTCCTCTTCCTCCTCCTCCTCCTCCTCCTCCTCCTCCTCCTCCTCCTCCTCCTCCTTCTTCTTCTTCTTCTCTCTCTCTCTCTCTCTCTCTCTCTCTCTCTCTCTCTCTCTCTCTCTTCCTGCCTCTCCTCTCTCCTCCCCACCTCCAAGTCACCATGATATAGGAGATTGGGTCTGTCATACCCCTCCACCATAATCACCATAAAGTTTTGCCTCACCTCAGGTGGCCCAGAGCAATAGAACTGCTGACCCTGGACTGAGACCTATAAAACCATCAGTGAAATTAAGCCTATCCTCAACTTATTTGTGTCAGGCTTTTGGTTGCAGCAATGAAAAGCTAACTGACAGTCTTCCACAAGCTTTCTCTGATTGAGACATTAACTACAAGTTTTCAGAGGTCCCCAGGCCATCCTCACCTCTCTCAAACTAGCTGCAAATTTGGAGGCTCACATAAGGCAAGATCTAGAAAGGACCCTAAAATGAAGTTTCTGTGATTCTCAGGGTATTCTTCCATGTTGGCACATAAATGTGTTGACAGTATGCAGAGTATTCCCAACCAAGGAGTCTTACCAAGTTTTTTTTTTTTTTTCTTCTTTTTTCTTCCCTAGGGATTTTACTGAGGTTTCAATATGTAGGTAAGATTGATCAAATCATTAGTAGTTCAGCTGAATCTTTAGATTCCTTCCCTTTCTTTGAAGTTAGGCTGATACAGATCTGAAAACCACAAACTTGTGATCACATGTTGGTTTTTCTGGGTGACCAAACTCATCCGGAGTCACCTCATTAACAAAATCTTGTCAGGCATGTTCTTAGGGGCCCACTGTGAGTAACAAAGACAATCCTACCACTTGGAAAATTCCAAGGGTTTAGAGGTTCCTAGAAACTGGGAATAAACCCCATCCTGATTATTACATACTGTCTCACTTTTACTGTGGCAGAAATAATGGCATTTAGTTATTTTTTTTTTTTTTAGTTTTTAAGATATGATAAAAAGTAACCTAAATCACTTAGCAAACAAATAAATTAGAAGTAATGACAATGGTGAAATAAATGAAATAGGTTAATTAATGACTCCCTAGTAAGACTTTTTAAAATATAATAAGTCTCTGATAGCTAGGCACTATTTCAATACCTGTTTGACTTAGATTTTAACCAGTAGCCTTAACACTTTTCCAATACCTATTTAGCATGGATTTTGCTTGGTGATGCTTTCTAGAAGCTATGTAAGTCTCTAGAGTAGTATATGTAAGTGTTTCCCATTGCGTTGATGACGTTCTCTTTTCTTCTCACTTGAGTAAATCCTACTCCTTTCACTCTTATTCGCTCTCATTGTCGGTGAATTTCATCTCTCAAAATTTATGAAACGAGAACCCAGAAAGATATTGGTAGAATATGCAACTTAAAAAGACCCCCCACCCATCAACAGATATGAAAAATCTAGCCTCATCTCAAACTCTGATTTCAATTAAAGCCAATGGATATAGACAATTTTTATTGGCTACTTTCCAGGAAATAGGTATGTTTCTAATTGTTTAAATTTGTAAGGAATCTTACAGGAATTTTATGGTAATAAACTTTGGTATTATTCTGGTTTTAATTCTGGAAATGTTATCATTATATTTCCAGTTTTATGATCTAATACATTTCAAAGTAGGAAGAAATACATGATTTTTCTGTTGGAAGCTGTATATGAACTATGGATTTGTTTGAGCCATCATAAGGCAGGGAGGTGCTTTTCTGGGAACTCATGGGTGAAATACCCAAGTTGGAGAAAACCCATATCATGCTGGCGTCCTGCCTTAACTCACCGTTGGAGATGGGCATAACCTGCCAAGCCCCAAATAACTTGTTTTCCCAATTCTTATCCTGTTTTTCTGAATAAGCTCCTCACTGAATCCATTTGATGTGTTTTATTATAAATAAAGCATTCTTGGGCTTTTCTTTTTGTTAGGATCAGACCCATCAAATCTCTTCCACCGTCAAGCCCTACTTCAAATATTTTCCTTCATCTTTTGTGTTTCTTCCTCAATATTACTTTCCTAGCCTTTATTTCCAGCTGGCCCACAGCTGCAACAGTTTTTTTTTTTTGGAGGGATTGGCCTACTTTGCTTAGCATGATATTGTCCAACTCCATCCATTTACCTGCAAATGCCATAATTTTATTCTCTTTTAATGCTGAGTAATATTACATTGTGTATATATACCACAGTTTCTTTATCCATTCATCTATTGAAGAGCATCTAGGTTGCTTCCACACTTTAGCTATGGTGAATTGAGTTGCTATAAACATTAATGTGGCTGAGTTACTATAGTATGCTGATATTAAATCCTTTGGGTATAGACTGAGGAGTGGGATAACTGGGTCAAATGGTGCTTCAAGTCCAGGTTTTTAAAGCAATCTCCATACTGCTTTTCCAGAGTGGTTACACCAATTTGTAGTCCCACCAGCAATGTATGAGTGTGCCTTTTCCCCCACATCCTCGCCAACATTAATTGTTGTCTGTATCTTGATTACTTCCATTCTGACTGGCATTCAGTGAAATCTTAGAGTAGTTTTGATTTGCATTTCTCTAATTACTAGAAATGTTGAACATTTTTTCATATATTTGTTGATTGAATGAATATCTTTTTCTGAGAAGTGTTTGTTCAGCTACTTAGCTCATTTATTGATTGGGTTTTATGGGTTTTGGTGTTAAGTTTTTTGAGTTCTTTATACATCCAGGAGATTAGTGCTTTATCTGACATGTGTGTGGCAAAAATTTGCTTCCAAAATGTAGGCTTTCTGTTCAGCTCATTGGATTGTTTCTTTTGCTGACAAGAAGCTTTTCAGTTTGTCCATCCCATTTATTCATTCTTGATTTTATTTCTTGCACTTTTAGGAGTCTTGTTAAGGAAGTCGGGGCCTAATCTAACGTGATGAAGATTTGGCCCTACTTTTTCCCCTTTTTTCTCAGGGTCTCTGGTCTAATTCCTAGGTCCTTGATCCACTTTGAGTTGAGTCTTTTTCATGGTGAGAGGGGTTTTTGTTTCATTTTGTTGCAATGGATTTCCAATTCTCCCAGCACCATTTGTTGAGGAGGCTATCTTTTCTCCAGTGTATGCTTTTGACTCAAGCATTTGACAAAATTCAGCACCCTTTCATGTTCAAAACACTAGAAAAATGAAGCATAGTGGGAACATACATCAACACTATAAAAGCTATATGCTAAATTCAAGGCCAAAAACATTATTATAAATGGAAAAACAAATCAACATTTCCTCTAAAACTGGAATAAGACAGGGATGCCCTCTTTCACCACTTCTATTCAACATAGTCCTTGAAACTCTAGCCAGAGAAATTTGACAGCCAAAAAAAATTAAAGGAATACAAATAGGAAATATGAAAAGTAGAACTCAAACTACCATTATTTGCTGACCACATGATTCTATACTTAGAGGATCCAAAAAAACTCTACCAGAAAACTTCCAGAATAATTAAATGAATTCAGCAAAGAAGGAAGATATAAAATCAACACCCATAATTCAAACACATTCCTATACATCAGTGACGAATCCACTGAAAGAGAAATTAGGAAAACTACCCCATTCACAATAGCCTCAAAAAAAAAAATAAAATACTTGGGAATCAACAAAAGAGGTGAAAGACCTCTAAAATGAAAACTACAGAACACTAAGGAAAGAAATTAAAGAAGACCTTAGAAGATGGAAAGATCTTCCATGCTCTTGGATAGGCAAAATTAATATTGTCAACATGGCCATATATGCTAAATCCAAAGCAGTATACAAATTCAATGTGATTCCAATTAAAATCCCAACATCATTCCTTATAGAAATAGAAAAAGCAATCATGAAATTCATTTGAAAAAAAATTAGAGACCCAGATTAGCCAAAGCAATCCTTAGCAGGAAGAGTGAAGCAGGAGGCATCACAATACCAGGCCTTAAACTTTGAGTTTTAATTCTTCCTGTAACTCCCATCCTTGTTCACCCCTATCTTTCATTTTCTCTGCCACTCCAGGACAAAGGAGTTGGCTGGGATTTTCACAAGTAAGCCTAAAGGTCTTTTTACATTTGAAAAAGGCTTTGATGAGGCCTATTAATATTTCCACTGGGTAGCTTCAAATTATGGTCTTTACATAGGACCAAAACCTAAATTGAGGCACATAACCCAGATTGCCTGATGATTATCTATTCTTATTCAATATGAAGAAATAGTTTGTTTCTACAGATAATTTTAAAGGTGCAGAGAAGCTTAAGTAAAGTCATTTTCTTCATTTTATTTATTGTAGTGAGTAGTTTCTCTGCCTTCACTCCCCACACCACATTTGAATAGATCACGTTTATGTGCTATTCCTACAAACCTAAGGTCCTCCGCCAAACCAAAGCAATCAAAAATGATTTCTAACCCTTCTTGCATGTTGAACTGTGCATTTTCGGTAAAATTGTCACCAAATTTGACCCCAAATTGGATCCTTTTTCTCTCTCTCAGAATTACAAAATCATTAACAAGACTAAGCACCAATTGAGCCATGAAGGAAGGTTTATTCTTTGCCAAGAAAAAGAGAAGCAGGGAGAAGACTCTCAGGTCAGCTTCTTTACCCTTGGGTACTTTTTGTATATAGGGTAAAAGAAATGAGTGAGAGGGACAGGCTAATAAAGGGGAGGAATATTCATATCTTTTCTGGGAGTATGCAGACATTTTCCAGGAGTTCAAATGCCACCTCCTCTCTTCCTTTTATGATCCTTCCCAGTCATCATCATGGCAGTTGTCAACTGTCATGACACTGGAGTGTGTGCCACCTAGCATGCAGATGGGATTGGAATGAGGTCAGAAATTGTCTGGAGGTCACTGTGACAGCCATCCTAGATCTAGCTGGTTTTGGCTAGTCTATATATGAAGGAACTATGGTCTAGAGATATCCTGCTTTCAAAGATAAACAAGATTAGGACATGGTAGACATTGAGATAGGTCACCTGGGTGGCATAAGGCTAGGGCAGGGTACCAAAATGACTGAAACCAGTTGTTTAAATCATCATTAAGTATATCTTGTAACTCACTCTGGGAATAAAAGAATATTTGATTTTTTTTCCAGGTTGTTTCTACATAATTGAATCCAAATAAAATATTATGCACAAATTATTGATTTATTAAACATTCAGAGTAAGTTATAAGAGTGGATCTTTCACAATTTGTCAAATTGTGTCCTAAAACAGAAACAACTAGACTTCTTCATCTCTGGGGCATTCATGTGTTAGATAAAGTCTTGCTTAAAAATAAATAATATATTATTTTATGATGATAAATAAATTCTCATTATAGAAAACAAAGAATTCAAATAGGTATACAGTACAAAAATATAAACCACCTTTACAGTAATCTGCTGGGCAAACAGAAATAATTTTTCTTCCCATCTTTAGTTCATGGTTGAGGCTGCTATAACACAACATGACCCCAACCCATTAGTTTGCCTCTTGGTAAGTGAAAAGCCAATAAGCACAATCAGAAAACAAAGGAGTAGAGAAGGGTTTATTATTTGCAGCAAATAGAGCACTGGAGTGAATTTGCAAAGCAGAATTCTTCCCAAAGAAAGAGAATAAGGGGATTTTAATGGGGAAGCTTATACATATTCATATAAGGAAGACTCTTCATCATCTTGAGAGATAGGTACACACCTAAGCATCACAGTTTTAGATCATAACCATACGTTCAAAAGAAGGATGGTAGGCAGATTCTTGAGCACAGTACTTAGCCTTTTAAGTTTCTTCAAAGAATCTAAATAAAAAGAAAAACAATTTTGAAACTGGAACAGTGGTACACACTGGTAATCATCCCAGCCACTTGAAGCACAGAGATTGGAGAATCACAGGTTCAAGGTCAGATTGAGTAACTCAGGCTGTCTCTAAATAAATAAATAGGGGATGTGGCTTGGTGGTATACTGTACCTGGATTCAATCCCCAGTACCAAAAAATAAAAATAAAATAAAATACAAACTATTTTTTTAAAGATGTTAACAATTTTTAAAAGGTGACAGCTTTTTCTCTGTTTAAAAAAAGAAGTCTTCCCTTAAAAGTGCCTGCCTTGCCTTGTAGCTAACAAAAAAGTCAAATTAACAAAAGAAATATTATAAATGTATTTAATGTAACTTCTGGTATAAGAGCTTTCATATGAAAATGAAGATGCTCCCCCAAACAGGTAAACTTTTGTGCATTTTGTACAGAGTTTGATGAATAGAGACTAGAGAAGTATGACTGAATAAAAAGTATAACCTGAAGATAATATCCTGGGGAAGGAAACTGGTAGCAAGACCTGTTATCAGCCTCTTCTCTGCAGCTATAGATTTTCAGAGAGAAGGATGTTTCATTCCTTTGAGTACAGGGAGGTACCTCTCAAGTGAGTATCTTATTATGGAAAAGAACTTATGCACGCACCAGTCACAGACATTTAGGAAAATAGATACATATTTAATAGAAAATGAGGACACTATGCAGACAGAGACATTGTTGGGGTAAAGCAAGCAATAAGCCGTCAAGGGAGAATATGAGCTTTAAGGGAGAATATGAGCTATCTCCAGTACCTGGCTGGTGTGGGATATTAATATTTACAGAGGGACAGTTACTACTGGCTGAACTGGGTGGTGGAGGGGGTCGGGGCAGAGTTACACAATTTTACACCAGCTTTCCCTATGTGTGCTCTCAGGTTACTTTTGCAGACAAGGGCATGGATCAAAGGCAAGGGTCAAGGTTGCTTATTTGATACTCAGTATCTTGTCCTTTATTCCCAAATTCCTATCTCATTGAGACCTGCTTCAAAGAAAGTCAGAGAATCCTTCCTACATTTCATGGACTGATAAAAGGGAGAAGAACATGGAAAGGCCAGAGAAACTTTCCTGGTCGTGTATTTTGCTTAAATTTTAAGGTATCATATATTGTAGTAGAGTGTCCTGAACCCCATAAAATTAATATTTAAAGACAGTGCTGTTTAATATTGATGTATTTCCTTCCTTTTTTCCCTGTAAGGTACACTGACTGACAAGAACATAGATAATTTCAGCTGATTTATGGATAGCCCAGCATAAATATTAGGTAATGTATATGTGTTGAGGGGAACCAGGATACCTGTTCTTTGGCACATGGATTGTTTTGAAATAAAGGCCATTAAGAATCAGAAGACATAGGAAAAGCTTTAAATACAGGGCACAAGTTTTCCTTTTGTATAGCAAATTCATATTTATAAAGAAAATTTTTATTTATGGACATATCTCCCCTTTTGAACCAAGAAGAGAATGCATTTAATAGCTCTCATGGTAGGAGATGGCAGCACCTTAGATGGGCATTAACAAGTCCTACTCAGCAGCCCTTCATACCATCCTCTTCTTGGTCCCTTTCTTACAATGTGCCTCACATGTCTTGAATCCCAAAACCGCCATTCCATCACCCTAAAATATTATATAAGACTAAATTCTAAACACCACTCTGATTCATTCATTTCTGGGTACTCCTGTGTGCTATTTGTGCAAGGCACAAATCAATAATCTTCTGTTTCTCTCTTGTTCATTTGTATTTGGCTTGTCTTATTTATATGGTCCCAATTGGAGAAATTAAGATAGATAGAGGAAGTGATTTTTTTCCTTTCCTATTGTGTGTCTGTGTTTCTTGCTTTAATTATTTACAAAATTAGGTCTAAACTTTTTTTTTCTTTTGAAAATTTAAACTTGAATTATAAGAGAACTGAATAGTGACAGCCAAGTAATAAAATCATAGACACCTTTTGTTTTTAACCTTGTTATATGCAAGGCTTTGGGGAATTTATTGCATAAGCTCTGGGGATAGTCATGGTAATATATCTCCACTGGAAAACTTTCTCTGGGCACCATGTAGGCCACACATCTTCTATGAAAACTAGTAAACATCTCATGCTGATACAATTTATACTTTTGTTCACAAATTGAGAATGCAGCATAAGTTACTTCCACTGAAATATGAAGGATTTGTTTCTAGATTAATTCTACCGTAATGCTAACTTGAATGTCTAATAATGACTCCTTATTTGTATACTTTTAATAGCCATAATAGGCCTCTGAGATAGGTAAGCAAGAATCTAATTCTCAGTTTTTAAAGGCTGAATTGAAATTTTAATTGGAAAATAAATGACTTTCTAAATTAAATGTCATCTTTGGACAAAGTGAACATGAGTTAGCCCCATATATTTATAGTCCCTCTCTTGCTGGGTTCCATTCACCATGGTAGAAAATTAATAGGAAATATAAAGACCCATAAAGATTATTGGTAATAAATGAGAAGACAATAAAAATCAATAAATTAAAGCCAAACAAACAAACAACAACAACAAAAAATAATAATAATAAAAACAACTTAGGAATTGGAAGAAGAAGAGGAGGGATAAATGATTAATTAAATAATAATAAATGTAAAACCTTTGCTACTAGGACCAGTGATTAAAATGTAAGCTTTTTTGTTCTTAATATCTCTAAAGAATCTGAGAATTTAAGATTATCCAGTATAACAAAGTTGGAGGTTGAGTGCATGACTATATAGAAGTACCAAGTCAAATCCAGATCTAATTACTTGCTAGACATAGCCCCTTATGACATGCTCTGAGTTGGAGAATTCACGTATAAAGAGACTAAGAGAGAATATATCTAAATTCTGATAATTGGTGGAACCCTTAAAGATACAAGTATTTTATATTATTTTATAATGAAGTCAGCAAGTTACCCCCAAATGCCATGAACCAGTAAATCTAATCACATTCTAATGTTTCATTTTAAATGCAATGATAAAGCTGAGAATTAGTAGACATTTGAGAAAAACAGCTAATTTGAGAGAGAATAAAATAAATAGTAAAAAAGAATTTCAAAGAGACATGCCAGGTGCAGAAGAAACTTCGTAGATACCCACGTTTAGCATCCTCCAGAGGGTAAGAGAATAGTTTATACAGACATCAGCAAAGCATAAGATGGTATGGAGGGGATCAATCAGTAAGTCATAAATAGCTTTTGGAAACAAGGGAGACAGCCTAGACAATAACACTAACAAAAGTAACACAACATTAGAAGATTTGAAAAAATTTAAAAAGGAATATCTCTGAAGCAGAATGTGATCTTCTGTAATAGCTGCCAGATTGTACCTAGAGATAAATTTAAAGTTCAGAAAATCTTTTCTTCAACCTTTGTTCATCTTTCTTTATATTAGTTAACTTTAGGTTTCATTGTTAACCTAATTTTTCAAGCCCATCGCTCTATACTTAATCAGTAACCAAATCTCATTAGTTATATCTAAAAATTAATTTCTGAATCTGATTCTTCTTCCTCCTATACACTAGTGATT
Organism: Callospermophilus lateralis; assembly: GCF_048772815.1. Classification (NCBI taxonomy): domain Eukaryota; kingdom Metazoa; phylum Chordata; class Mammalia; order Rodentia; family Sciuridae; genus Callospermophilus; species Callospermophilus lateralis. Next base: position 41,132,947 of record NC_135318.1, read on the forward strand.
TTTATCTAATGCTCCTGTTCTCTCTTGCCAATACCATTGTGAAAGCCCTGTTATTGTGTATCTGCATTTTGGTATATAATATTTATTTCTCTTGCTTCTAATATTTCCTTTCTAAAGACTTAATTATACTGTGACAATTCAAACTATTTTCTTGCTCCCTTTTTCCTGATACAAAAGAGTGAAATTAGACTGGTTTAGAAGGTCCTTGTTTGTCGGACTGAACTCACACTCTCAGCTTCATCCCCAGACACCCACAAGCATTCGAACCTGAGTTACAGTAAAATTTCAGTATTTCGTACATAATTATGACCATTAATTCCTTCATTCATCCATTGCTTTATTTGCAAGTGCTATATGCTTTTATGGGTTTCCAGTCTCTCTTCTTTATCTTGACACTCCCACTTACACTTAAGCCATAGCTAAAATATCAACCATTCTGTGAAACAAATTTGTTATGAGATAAAGATTTCTGAAACCATGTTTACTTTAGCCTAGGTGGATAAAAGTTTTGGGTAATAATGGGCAAACATTCCTGAACTTTTCTGTTAGCATTGAAATAGAAGCTTCAATTTACTTGGAGAGAGTCATGTTTTTAAATTGGCATTTAAAATGTTTTTATAAGCAAATAGAATGAGTTGTCACTATTCTACAAAAAAAAAAAAAAATGAATTTGTAGGGGATGTGAATGGCTGATTCAAAAACCATAAACTCATCTAAACTTCACTAATTCATGTTTCAGAAACTAGGTCAGTTCATTTGATTTTGTTTCTGAAATCCATTATGAACAATTATATTTTGGGTACATGGAATAGGAGAGAAGTTGAGGGAAATAAACATATAATTTAGTAGTAATATTGTAAAGACTTTGGCATAACTACCTGTAGGAGTCTAAAAATATACAAAGAACTATGGGTCTGGGTTTGTGGCTCAGTGGTAGAACACTTGCCTGGCATGTGTGAGTCACTGGGTTCGATTTGCTACACCACATAAAAATAAATAAATAAAGGTCCACTGACAACTGAAAAAATATCTTAAAAATATATATGAAGGGCTGGGGATGTGGCTCAAGCGGTAGTGTGCTCACCTGGCATGCATGCGGCCTGGGTTCCATCCTGAGCACCACATACAAACAAAGATGTTGTGTCCACTGAGAACTAAAAAATAAATATTAAAATTCTCTCTCTCTCTCTCTCTAAATATATATATATATATATATATATATGTGTGTGTGTGTGTGTGTGTGTGTGTATATATTATATGAAGAACTATATAGTAGTATAGGTTTTATAGGTAGAAATCGAGCAAATAACAAAGCTTGGTTTTAAGAAATATGTATTATGGAACTCTAGAGAAATAGAACCAATATTCTGGGTACATATTTATTCATAGGGGATATTTATTATAAATATTGGCTCACCCAATTATGGAGACTCAGAAGTCCTCTGATATGCCTTCTACAAGCTGAAGTATGAGGGAAATTTGTAGTGTCAAGAGTATAAGGGTCCGGCGAAGCGTCAGAGGAAGAGACCACCAAGAGACTGACTCATGCAATTGCAGAAGGGGATTTATTGAGGATCCAATTCAGTGCGCTGAGGCTCCAGGCTCACTCAAGAAGGGAGAGTAGCCCAGAGCCCAGAGCAGAAGTCAAGCAGTGCTTAAGTACACTTTTGGGGGAGGGCGGGGGCTTTGCATACATCAGAACAAATCATCATGAGGCACAGGGAAAATTGAACAACAACTCTGAGACATGATTAGCACATTCATTGGTGGGAACAGGTCGGGCGGGGGTGATTGGTCATTCCTAAGTGGGGTACACATTCAAACTGATTGGTTCGGGCCCTGTATGCCTACATGACAAGCTGTACAGGGCCCTAGGCTATTAATCAACTAAATGGCCAGTAGGGCATTGCCTTAACTGCCTCAGGAATTTCAGGTTCTGGGTGTAGCAGAGGAGCTTAATAATACAATGCCCCGTCTTTTACACTTTAACTCAGGCCTTGCAGCTTAGAAGCAGCTTAGAAATCTTACCCTTACAAGAGTCCAAAAGCCTGAGATGGACAATTGATGGTGTAACTTTTAGTCTGAAGCCTAAATTTGAGGAATTGATGGGTAGAGGGCTACTGAAGCAATTCTGTGAGTCCAAGGACTAAAAAATCGGGGGTTCTGCTGTCCAAGGCAAAATATGGGTTCCTCAGCTCCAGAAGAGGGAACAGATTTACCTTTCCTCTGCCTTTTTCTCTGAACTGAGCCCTCAGTGGACTGGATGATTCTTGCCACATTAATAAGGGAGGATCATCCTTAGTGTACTGACTCAAATGTCAATCAATCTCTTCCAAAAACACTTCTCACAGACAGATCCAGAAATAATGCTTTGCCAACTATCTTGGTATCCTCTAACTCAGTCAATCTGACATCTAAAATTGACCATTCACAGAACGGGTTGAATCTAGCTAGAGGAAGGGTAAAAAGATAACCTCACATAATTCTCAGTCACAGCCTGGGTGGGGAGGGAATAAGTAACTCTTCCATGTGTGGGCTGAAAGTGATAGGGGTGACAAGTCCTGCTTCCCCACATGTTGCAGTTTGAACATTAGAGAAGCATGCCGAGGCAAGCTTATAAAGCAGGAATTATTTATAAAGGGGTGACATAAACTTCTCCCTCAAGGGAGAAGGAGACCATAGCTGGTATCTTGGTATCCCACAAAGCGAGGTGTTCTGCCCTTTTTATAAGTCCTAGGCTTCCTTTGTTCTCCTGCCTTTTCCTCCTTATCTTTCTCCTTCCGAGAAGAAGACTAGGCCCAGGAATGCTTGGTGGCTTGTCCCAAGGGTGAGAAACAGGTGGGCTGAAGGGGGAAGGGCAGGATGGAGTAGTGAAGGACAAATTAACAACCTTATAGCTCCCTGTAGGGAGGGGCAATTCCAGGGAAGGTTACCTTTGCAACAGGTTGGAACTTGGGCAGGTTCTTGATGAGGATGGAGGAAGGGCTCTGAAGGAATTAACATTTCAATCCCTCTGCGGACAGTTTCCAACTTCCCAGATTCACTCAAAATTGGCCTCCTTGATCCCACCTGACTTGATTTACCTTTCTATACCGACTGCCAATCTGTTCTGGCTCCAAAAGGAAATAAAAATCTGAAAAGTCATTTCAGAAATAATACAAAGGACACAGGAAAATATATTTAAAGTGGGGCTTGACAGGTAGCAGAGACCTGATGGGTCTGATCCCAACAAACGGAAAAAGAGCCAAATGCTGTATTTATAGTGAATCATGCCAAAGAGTTTTATTGTGAGGAAGGGTTCTTGGAGAAGCAGAGGCTGTGGGGAAGTTAGTCTGATTGGGGACTTGTCACTTGCACAATGATTCTTCCTTCTCCAGGCAGCTGGCCCCTCGAGGCTGTTGAGGTGCACTGGTATCTCTTTTACCCAAGGCTAGCAAGCATCTAAATTGAAAGTTATGGAACTCATAAATTCCATGCCAGGTATGGAATCAGAGCCCCAGGAACCTGGGCCTCCAGCAAATGGGCGTATCCTTCTACACCTTTGAATGGAAAGATTCCCAGATGAGGGCAGTCAAGCTGTCTAAAGCTAGGGAGTTCAAAGTAATAATTTATTTGTGGCTCCCAACAGATAACTAGAATCCCCAGTCATTCTCAATACTGTTCTTTATATTGTTTCTAAATAATAAACATGTCTGGTTCTAACTTCCGGACACAATGGGAAATAAATCTTCACTCGGAAATGTGGCAGTCTTCTAAAACCATTCAGAGTATAGCCTATTAAGTAGATCTGTGCAAATGGATATGTGTGCGTGTGTGTGTTTGTATGTGTGTGTTCGTGTGTGTGTGTGTGTGTGTGTGTGAGAGAGAGAGAGAGAGAGAGAGAGAGAGAGAGAGAGAGAATTCATGGATAAAAAAAAAAAAATTCAACAAAGATGCTGACTCATGCTCAAATTCATTGACAATTTTAATGTAATATCATTCTCAATCCAAACTCCAAGCAGGTTTTGTTCTTTCTGTTAAATGGTTCTAATGTAACCAGATTTAAAGATAGGTAGTTAGTGTGGTTAGGTAAACCGGTCTAATATCGAGTCCAATAAAGAAAATGGAGTCGATCTGAGCCTGGGAAACCAGAACAGCACCTGGGAGACTGAAATGTTAATGTTTCCAAGGCCCGGTCCATCCCAAAGAACTGTTAATGAAACAGCTCCCAGCAAGACAGGGGAGATGCTAATCAAATCACCCTTAGCCCTTCCTGCCCAGATCACTCCTCCCCCATCCCATTGGCCCAACTGTCTTCCATCTTTTGGCCTTCCCACCTGCATCTCCCATCCCATACAGGACAGAGGAAGATAAGCAAAATAAAGGACAGAAATGTAGAAAAACGAAGGAGGATCTTAGATATAAGGTACACAGACAAGAAAAGTTTCCTATATATTCTTTAAAAAAATATGTGCAAAAAGAAAACAGAAAGGTCTGAATTTTGTATTCAGTTCAGCTTAATTCAAGCAGGTATATTATAATAGGAAACATTTTATAATGTATACGTGTTAAGCAGATACAGAAATCCATCTCTCTGAGTTCCTGGAAGAATTGAGGTTCATAAAAAGGTAATCAATAATGTATTATGGGGGAAGATGCGTCAAATAATTTGAGCCTAAAATGTTGTTGTGGATGATGATGAGAAGGAGGATAATGACAGAACTAGTATCAATATAGCAACAGCAACATCAATAACATTGAGAAAGTAAAATTTAACCAGCAGATGTAATAAACTATAGTAGTTCAATTCAGAAATTGTCTTTGTACAGAATTAGGACATAGTCTTGACAATAAAGAAAGTCAGATTCTTCAGAAATCAGCACTCCTTATCCAAAGAAACTTCTAATTATACAAATAAATACTAAATAATTTTCAAATGATTTTACAACAGTATAAGGATGCTTAAAATTTTTTCATGCAAATTACCCCAAATTCTTCCATACTAGTCTTTGTTTCCCTCCCTAGTATGCACTGACAAACTGATTTTATTGGGAGAAAGTTAAAAGCTAGCAAGAATGTTAACCTTTTTTTTTTTTTTTTTAACTGTGATGAAAAAGTATTTTCCAGAAATAGTGGAGAAAGGAGAGTTGGCAGTAATTCTTACTGGCTCCTTGTCACTTTGGAGACAGTATATATATCTTTACTATGGACAAAAGTGAAAGATTTAAGGTCAATGCTGGGAAATTTTTAAGCAGAATACAAATTAGATTGCTCTAAGATGGAAAAAAAAAACCCACTATTTTTAATCAGTTATTTTTTCAGAGTTTTTTTTCTCACACTCAGGTATTTTTTATCAGTCCTCCTTCAATCTTCCCTTTCATCCCCTCAACCCTAGATATCTTTACACACAAAAAGATAATATTAACAGAAAAAGCTATAAAAACTTAGTTATAATTCAAATGTAAAAAGTCAACACTTTGGTGAATTTTAAATTTAAATCATTGAAAATATTTTAAAAATTATTAGCAGACAATCAACCTGAAGGATATCAACACCTGCAGGGAGAAACAGGACTAAGCATTTATTTACCTGGGAAAGACACTATAGGATTCCATAGGAGTCGGTTTTAATGAATTGCTAAAGTGTGAGTTTGAGAAAATATGGTGTGACAGCCTGGGGGTGTAGACACCAGCAGGTTCAGACTCTTTTGTGAGCTTTTTCACTAGTGTCCCCTGAAGCGACTCACGGGAGAGATTGGATAGAATCCAGAGGAAAAAAAAATTCTTGGGGACCTGACTGGAGAAGAAAATTACTACAGGAAATTCTAAAATTCAGTCAACCTATATCTGCTGTATTATAGAGAAAAAGACAGTCTACAAAACGAAAAGCAAAAAACATGACTGTTGTGGCACTTTTGGAAATCTACTGCAGGAGCAGGAAGGGAAGAAAAGAGTGGGAGATTCAGTATTATACAGGTGAGGGGCAGAGATGCAAGCTAGTTTTGACAGTGTAGTTAGAGGAGGGCTTGCAGCATTCCTCAAAGCCAAACCCTCAGACACAGGGGAAGGGAACCTTCCTAAGACAGACTGAATTAGAACATTAAAAAAAATGCTACCCTCCAACTCCACTCATTTCCAGGCCAAAACGTTTAAAGTCAAAATAACAGTTGAATGCACCCCAGGATACTGCATCACACCAATTCTCTCAGGAAAGTAGGTATTGAGGAAAACTCTGCAAGGTAACCCACACTCTTAACCAAAACTGTTAGTGGAGGAATATGAAGCCTGTGATAAATTAAAAGAAAAAGAAAAAGAAAAGAAAGAAAGAAAGAAAACTTGCTATTAACAGACTTCAGTTTCTGATTCACAGTTTCATTAACACACAACCCCACAATTGCTGAATGGCATTGATGTTGACATTGCTATATTAATATTTTATTATTACACAAACCCACATTAAGCATGAGCATGCCTTTGTTTGGGAAAGAAATACATGCCCATGTCTAAGTGCAAAAGGATGTCTATATTACCTTAATATCTGCTATCCTATACACCATGTCCATCATTCAAATAAAAAGTTACAAGGCATTACAAAAAAGAAAGAAAAAAACGAAACTTGAAGAAACAAAGATAGCATCAGAACTAGATTCAGAAATGCCACATATGTTGGAGTCAACACAGAGGAAATTTAAAATAACTATACTTAATGTGTTTATGGCTCTAACAGAAAATGTGTATAAAGCTCAAATGAGATAGATAATTTCAGCAGAGAAATCAGAACAATAAGGAATGACCAAATGGAAATGCTAGGGGAAAAGAGTAAACAGTGAGAGAGATGATGAATGCATTCATGTCTGATCAGTAGCCTCAACATCACCAAAGAAAGAATTGGTGAATTCTGTGAGGTCAGGTAGCAGCCACCAAAGGGAGGCAGATTTAAAAAGGCCACTGAAGGAGGTTTTATTGAGATTTCACTCTTGGGCTCCACTGGACTGGAATTTTTATTGGGCTTAGGTAAGGAAGGGAGGGTTTGGGACTGGAAATAGGGTTTTTAGAGTCCCCTGTCCCACTGGAGTTGGGGGTTGGGGGTAGGGAAGCTGGCTTAGATCCAGGATTGACCAGGAGACCCCGCTGACTGAAAGGCGGTTCCATCAGTGCCTTATCGGTGTTTCTTTGGGGTTGCTTGGTGCTTTTTTCCTTAGTCACCTCCATCATCTGACAAATTCCAAAGGTCAATAGCAATTAACCAAACTGAAAACAGAGCAAAACATCTAAACCTACATAAAAATATCAAGTGATCTTAACACTTGACACTTAACGCTAAGCACTATGATAATTCAGAGAGGGTAGGGAGACAATGTGATAGAAAAAGCTTAAAGAAATAATGGCTAAGACATCTCTAAAATTAATGAAAGACACTGAACCGTAAAGTAGCTTGCAGGACACAATAAAATAACAGACGTCTCATTTTTATGCATATCATATGTCAACTTCTGAAAATGGAAGACAAAGAGAAAATCTTGAAGGCAGAAGAAAAAACATTACCTACAAAGAAACTCAGGATGCGAATTACAGAAGTCTGATCGGACAATAAATAAGGATTGAACATGTAGAGAGCTTTCCTAGCATGTACAAGGTCCTGGGTTCAATCCCCAATACTAAAAGCAAATAAACTGTCAATCAAAATTATAAAATATACATTTTTAAAAAAGTAAGAGAAATTAAGACCTTTCAGACAAACAAAAGTCAGAATTTAATGTTGGTAGAGCTAATTAATCTACAAGGTATGAGAAAGAAAGTTATTATTTTACTTATGAAAAAGATAATACAAATTTGGAGAAATTGTAATAGCCTATTTTAAGTCTTACTAAATAGCTACAATAATCCAGATAGAAATACATACCTAGGAGAGATGCATTGATCAATGGAATAGAACAGAGCCTAGTAACAGATTCTCACACATAGACAACTAACTTGTCAAAGCTGCTGGTAAAATTCAACTAAAAGTTGATAGTCTCTTCAACAAATGGTGTTGGAATAATTGTACTTCCACATGCAAATATGAACTTTGACACATTTTTAAATTAACTCAAAGTGAATTATAGATTTAAATTTAAAATGCAAAATTATATAATTTCTAGTAAAAGTAGTAGAAAAGATAATGATCTTGGGTTTCTTTCACAATAAGTTTTTATTTTTTTTAACTTTTAATGTGACACCAAAAGCATGATGTATAAAAGGAAAAGAAATGGTAATTATTACACTTAAGACATTTGTGATAAAAAGCAAGCCCAAGTTTGGGGAAAAAATATTTATATATTAAATATGTGATAAGAACTTTTATCCAGGTAAGAAAAGTCTTGGGTTTTCCTAACCACATAGAATTTTTAAAGACCAATCATTTCTCAACTTTTGGCCTGATTCTCCTTGATATTCATTGCCTCTAAAAAGCTGTTCTTGGCAATGTTGTCTAGTTTTATATTTGCTTTCTGCAAAAAGGAATCACCCACCTTCCTCTCTTAACCATTACTGGAAGTTTTTCCTTTATAAACCTAATGGAAGTTGATTTTAATTAACCAAGGAGAAAGCCTAAGCTTGGTGCTACCATTTCTTTAGTACTTGTACAAAGTTTCCCAAGGTTTTTTTTTTTTTTTTTTTTTTCATTTTTTTTAATAGACTGGGGGAAGTTTCCTTTTTAGAACTCAGCAATCTACATTTTATTTATATTGTATTATTTGCAGGTTTGTTTGATTCATGGTATGTAGCACTGGATTGACATTTAATTTTAATGATACAGAATCCTGGAAACACTTAAATAACTATGTTAAAAAGTCAAAGGGAAAGCATGAATCTATTAATACTACAAATTCCTAGAGAATATACTATGATGGTTAATTTTGGTCAAACATTATTCTGGATGTTTTTGTGAAATTTTTTGGATGTGAATTATATTTAAAAGTAAGAAGTCTTTTGTAATATGTTATTTTTTTTTCCATCTGTTGAAGGCCTGAATAGAAAAAGAGACTGACCTCCCCTAAGTAAATTCTCTAGCAAATGCCTTTCATCGGAAGCCTTGGCTTTCCTTGGTTTTGTAGCCGACTGCCTTTAGACATGAACTGCTACTCAGTTCCCTGATTTCCAGCATCCCCCATAGATTTTGCTGTTTCCAAACTCCACAATCAAGATCCATGTCCCTTCAGTCTTTCCCCCAACACCCTCTCTCTTTCTCTCCCCCTCTCCCCCCTCACACTCACACACACACACACACACACACACCAACACGAACACATATACTCTGTTTCTCTGGAGAACCACGCTTGATACATACATACATAAATCATGAAATATGTAATTTTTTGTTTTGTTGTTTATTTTTGTATTTCTGTTATTTTATGAGAACTATTTTGAAGGTAGAACTCGGGGAGACTAAAGTTGAGTCATGCTAAGACATGGTACACACAAAGACTAATTTGGTTTTAACTTAATATTGTATAATTTCCTGTTTCTATCAACTCCCATTATTTCTCTACTCCAACTACTACATATTCACTGTGTAATATTAGGGGCCTATATAGGGAAAGAGAACAGGACCCTCAGAATGGCTTGTGTTTTCAAAAAAGTAGATGGAAGTAGAGAACATATAAACTCCTATAATATCTGATATATTACATCAACAGTGCTCAAAAGAAGATGTTGAATGAATTTAAGGAATTTTAGTTTTGGAGGATTTAAACAACATAAATTAGGATTTAAACAACATAAATACTGGTAGCAAAACTGAGATTAATTTTTTTATTTTATTTCATTTTTTTTCTTTCTCTGCTGGGTAAGTTTTCTGCCACTGGGCTATATCCCTGGACCAAGGTTAAAACTTTGATCTATCCTTTTAATAATGCTCAAAGAATTTGAAACATGAGTAGAGTCAATAAATCTTAATGATATGAATTTAAATAATCAGTAATAAAAGTAAAACTTTAATTAGATATTTGAAACTATATTGTGTATCTGAGAACTCAAGAAAAACAAAATTCAGTCTACATGACTTTTTTATTATTTTTAATCATAAATGACCAAATAATCCATGAATGTTGCTAATTTCATTTCATTTTTAAGTCAATTTTAAGTACAGTTTTTAGCAATGATAGAACAAAGAATAGCCAGTTGATATAATTTTTTCATTGTCTGATTTCTTATCAGTAAGATGAAATATATTGACCTTCCCTAAACTTCAACTAACCATTTAAGCTTATTTGGTATTTTTTCCCAATAACCTTACCACAGACTGTATAAAATTATCTGACATTCCAATAAGAATTACTAATAGTTATGGCAACACTGAAACCAACTAGTGGGGGCAGGGGGAGGTGGGGGCTGGGGTTGTGGCTCAGCAATAGAGCACTCATCAAGCACATGTGAGGCCCTGGGTTTGATCCACAGCACCACATAAAAAATAAATAAATAAAATAAAGGTATTGTGTCCAACTACAACTAAAAAAATTATATTAAAAAAAAACTAGCTTGCTGCCTCCTTTCCTTGGTGTACTTGCACTCTTCAGTGTTCTAGACAAAGTCATTATATTTTATCTTTGTAAAAGAAAATGATTGTAAGGTAAGAAAAAGTAATTTCCTATCTGTGAATTCAGCATTCTTCCCAAACTTCTCTGTATTCTGTAATTCCTGTAGCATTTTCAGAATACTGAACTTTGCAGAATCTTTTGGTTATATTCATGATTTCTTCAAAAAATAAGACAGTGATTTACTATTTTGATATAATCACAAGAAACTCTCAGGAATATGACTTCTTAATATTTTTTGTAACACTAATTTTGTGGTAATTAGATTTCATTTTAGAAGTATAAAATTAAAAGCATCACATATTTGTCATGATTACTCAATGCATTTTTGTTTGTTTGTTTACTTGTTTATTTAGATATTATATATCTGGTCAGGGTATTAGCTTAAGGAAGGCAAGAAGAATTGAATTTGCATTATGTGGTATCATGTACAATGAGAAATTAATCTTTCAGTTAATTGTGATTTTTTAGACCTAAGAAAAAGTTTTTAATATTCCCTTGGAATGAAAATAAAAAGAATATCCACCTTTCTTTCATCTACAAAAAAGAAGTTGATAACTTTTCTGAAGTAAAGAAAGTAAGAGCTCACTTACAAGCAGGGAAAAGATGGAATGAGCGTTTTTCATTGAAAGGAGGATAAATAGAGATTTAGAAGTCCATCTAAGGGAAGACATCACATAGCCTGCTATTATGCAGGCTTGGGAATTAGTGCTGAAATAGAATACTATACTGTACCTGAGTACTGTACTGAGAGAAGGGTGGTTGCTGACCTCCCCTGCCCAATGCCCATGGATCCTGAGGCATCAGTGCCGCCACAGGTTTAGTTAGAAACAGGCAGGGAAGTAACCTGGTGTGTACCCTCTGCTGCCTGCAGTGAAGTTCCATGCAGGAAAAGAGAATCCTGTGGCTGCTTTAACTGCATGTAGTTCATTCATAGAAAGGAAACAAATAGAACAAATACATACCCAAGGAGATAATCACGACAGTAAGCTACCTGCCATATCTTGTGCCTGCTACTTGTTGCAGTGTTAACATAGGGACAGTTTTAAAATAATGAATTAAAAAATGATTTTAAAAAGCATTTTTCTTCTACTCTTTCTGAATGGGTAAGAGTGGGTCTTTACCTGAGTAAGATATGCATGTGAATTCTTTGTAATATAAATTCATCAGACTATAGCAAGGATATAAGGAAAATCTATTCTATCCAAGGATTAATATAACACATGCTAGATAGCATGTTTTTTTAAAAAAAGCCAGAGCTGGGGAGACAGCTCAGTTGGTAGAGTTCTTGCCTCACATGTAAAAGACCCTGGATTCAATCCCCAGCACATAAAACAAACAAAAAAAAACCCCACATATTTTTAATTTTTGTTATATTTCTAACAAAATGTGATGTTTGAATATATTTTTCATCAACACTAGCACAAGAGCTCAAAGGGAATCTTGTTATAACAGATAAAAACAATTGCAAGTCAAATGCAGGAAGGAACTTTTCAAGATGCAGTAATACTTTCAGAGGACATATGCATTAATTGTAGGGACAGACCATCCTTCATGCCCCTAGCACTCTGAAGTCTTATATAAACACAGTGAGCATTCTGACTAGTTAACACTCATGGGATATTTTTTTTTCTCGAAAATCAATCAATCAATCAATCAATCCAGACCATTAAAGTGGTTTCTTTCAAAGAAATAATAACACATCTCAATTTTGTACTAAAATGCCATTAAATAACAACAAAAGCATGCTCAGTGGGAGGATTATTGACAAGGTCAATGATTAAGTAAGAAGGATTAGATATTCAGAGCTTGAATAAATCAGTGAATTATATGTTGCATTTCAGAAAAAAATTCATTCCAATTCTAGGCACTGAAAATATGTATCTGTAATGAACATGTGGATGAGACATCGTGTTGTGCTCTATAAGGAAATAGAAATTCAAAATCTTCACCATCACTATACATGTGTTTTCAGATTGAGGGCAGCACACATGGCACATGCACATGTTTGTATAATCCCTTCTTTCTATGTTGCCTTATATATGGGTATAGGTACATCTACCTCCAGTTTATCATCAAACCTTGAAAATCATATTAGTATTTATGTTTTAAATCCACATTCTCTATTGACATTCACTTTTTCAAGATTTTAAGTTTCCAATGGCATACCAGTCCACACTTAAATTGATACATACTAGTGATGAATTTATATCCTTTAATTCTAGTGTATTTTATAGGATTATATAATGCTTTCTAAAACCCAAGCAGATTTAACATGCACATATCTAGTTTAAATCATCAAATATTGCAACTCAATCTTTATTATTATTCAAAATATACATGAATAGTTCTGAAATGCTATTTGTATGTTTTATAGATATATGATAATGCTTCCATGTCTTTATCCATAAATTTATGAAAGAGAGAGGGGAAAAAATTTTCAAAGGGAAAATGAGGAAATGAACATGTGGGTAAACAGATCAGGTATCAAGAAATCACTGCAAAAACCCTGGAACCATAAACCAGTAAGATGACTTTTATTTTTATTAAGAAAACATAATAAAACACTCAAGTATCTTTCTCTCTTTGTCTCACACACACACATACACACAGTTTTGAATATGAATCTTTCCAAAATAATTTGAATCAATACAGACTTTAATGAAATGTTGGTGTAATTTGTGGCTGCTAGTTTTACATGCACATGATTTCTAAGCTGGTGTTGTGAGACAAAAAAAAATCAAATAGTATGGTAAAGACAGATTTTTGAAAACATCAGGACAGGGCATTAACTATGAAGCCCTAGAATTCTGATAAAAATATGCCCAGAGTCCCCAATCCAATTAAACACATATAAGGAAATGGGGTATTTCAGATTAGTTTCACAGAGATGCTGACAGTTCCCTTCAAGAAATTAATCAAATTCAGCTGAACTGCATCACGCTAGACACAGCATCTCTTTCTCCTAGCCAGATAGACTGAAGGCATTGTGTTGATGCATTAAAATCTTCTTGAATAAACTCTTTTATTTATCTTCCCTCTGTAATTCCTAACCTTGTCAACAAGCAAAGTAATTTTGTTAGGATGAAGAATGAATCATGTTTTGTAACAGATGTCTTCAACCTCAGGTGTGCTTACTCGTGAAGAATACAAAGACTTTCCAGAGACTATGTGGCACTGTTAGTCTCATAAGAACTGTGTTCCCGATCTTTGACTTCCCAATGTGTTTCTCTCTAAAACTGATTGGATCGAGAGTTCTGAAGTTCAGATTTATCAAAGGTTCTGATACTTGCCATTCTTATACTTTGCTCAATTGTCTTTGTTTCAAGTTGCTAAAGAAAGGCAAACTAATTAACCTTCCAGAGTGTCCTATCTATGGCCCCATCCATATTCTTGGGCACAAACCAAAAGGACAATGAAAAAGTGCATAGATCTTGAGGAAGGGTATATTGGCAGCAAAGACACCTGACCTTACCTAAAAAAGTAACAAATGAGAATCAATAACAAGGTCACCACAGAGCAGCCTGTACTGTATCTATTAACCTGTCTACTGATGTGACCCATCCATACATTCATATCTCTCTCTCTCTCTCTCTCTCTCTCTCTCTCTCTCTCTCTCTCTCATCCATCATCTGTACCAGAATTTGAGTTGAGAAGTGAGATATCATGGACTACTATTATCAGGATTATTTTGATGTGAAAACCACTATGAAATGTCAAATGTAATGAAATCAGACTTTTGCTGCGAGAAAGTAAACTCATTTGGCTGTTATTTGACCAGAAGAAATGCCAGGTCAAATGGATTTGATAGTAACTATTTTTCATAAATTGAATGAACTAAATATATAGAGCCTCTCATGGACTTATGCTTAGAACTTTAGCTTGGAAAAGAACTTACACATTTAATTAGATCCTCTTCTTTAGCAGACAAGAAAACTTAGGACAGTAGAGAAGTCAACTGTTTACACGTAGGGTGCTAGCAGAGTCTGAACTTAAGCTTTGGACTCCAGAATCCAATATTTTTCTTTCCATTGCATCAAGATCACCCTTTTTATAAAGAAAGCTTGTTATCTACCTAAAAATCTATATGCTAAAAATTCAATAAATGGATAGCAAAACAACATAGAGCTGTAGCACATAAACATGACTAGAAATTATTGTGTTAATATAAATGAAGAATACATAGTCCTATGAAATCCAATAATTAATGAAAGCAGTCATTATTAGATGTCTTCTTGTTGACTAACTTTTAGGATTTCCGATATATTTAGTTACTGTATTACAAAGTAGGAACAATGCAACAAGTTTTGTCTTAAAATCTTACATATTTATATTTTAGAACCACTTTATTAAAAATAAAAATTCACCTACATGCTGTATTACAAAGTAGAAACAGTATAATAAGTTGTATCTTAAAATCTTACATATTTATATTTGAGAACCATCATATTAAAAATAAAAATCCACCTACAGGTTCAAGTCTCTATATATGTGTTCTCTTGCTGTCATTATTGGTTACATTAATTGAGTTTTTATTGAAAATTTTCATTGTTATTGGAATACTATCAGAAGCTCTATATGGCATTTTAGTTTCATGATTTGTTGATCACATTAGCACAGAGGTCTGAATTTCTGCTAACCAAGTCAACCCATTGCTTTATTAACTTACTTTGTGTTTAAAGCTGCACATTTTCCCCCAAAATCAACAGACTCATTGTTTTTACATTTTTGTTGTTGTTGTTGTAGATGGACACAACATTTTAATTTTATTTATTTACCTTATGTGGTGGTGAGGATCAAACTCAGTGCCTCACGCGTTTGAGGCAAGCACTCCATCACTGAGCCACAACCCCAGCCCTCAACAGATTTATTTTTAACAAAAGAAGTTAAGTCTTCTTTAATTAGGATATACCATAGATTATCTGTATTTTTCTGTCATGGTCTGTCTTAATTAAAATTATATTTGACTTAATAAAACCATCCCCTGAAAATGCTTACATAGAATTAAAATACATTGCTGAATTTAAGCTGATTCTATACAGATATCAGTATAACTTGCTCTTTATAGCAAAAGTTTTGAAGTCAAACTTTTGGCTTGAGTCCAAGTTCAGCTGTTGGTTAGCTGCCTGACATTAGGCAAGTCAAGTACCTCTCCAAGCTACAGTTTCCTCACCTATAAAAGTGGAGAAAATGATTATAACACGCTCATGTATTTGTTTTGAGGAGTAGTTGAGAGAGTTTATTCAGTTTAACAATATTTCTGGGCTATGAATAAGCATTCTCTAAATATTCTTCATGATTATTATTGATTTATTTTTCAATCTATCAAAGAGAAAATGTTTTATTTCATAAAAATCAATGAAAGGCTCACATTTTGTCCTGTATTCTCTAAATATGCAGCTCATCTTGATTTATTTTCTGAATTACAATTAGTTTAAAACTTCCCAATTTGCATGTAACATACTACTCTATGTTTAATTTTTAAGCATAAGCTGTGTGGCCCTAACCAGAATATAAGTTCCCTGAGGCTAGGATCCAAAGTGCTAAATATTTAGTAGCCAATTAACATAAATTCATTGATTTACTGGTTAAACATTAGAATGGGTATGAAAGTTAGTTTTTTTAATAGCAAAATGTGTCATTTCTTTTTGATATAATCTTATCACAACTGTAAAAATGAAAAATATACAAGGGCAGATGTACTGAGAAATAAGATGCCAGTAAAACAGTTTTGGAGTTTGATAATAAGATTCTAAAAAAAAAAGCAAACAAACAAACAAACAAAAAACCCACCAGTCTGAGAAGTCAGAGGAAAAGTGAAATTATTCAGCAGTAAAGAAAGCTCATCAGCAAGACCATATGGGAACTCCAAAGAGGCTCAAGCATTTGAAACACAAAATATATATGAAGAGAGAGTAATACCTGAAAACAATATTGTTTAAAAGCTTATAGAACAAAAAATTTGATTTGTACTTTTTATAGGAAGCAGAAATGGAATACAAGAAGTGAAATGTAATTAAAATATATCATTCAATTATAGATAAAATTTACATGTTGAGATTGCTGATAAATGTTATAACCAAAATCCTAACATAGTAATAGTAGATTTCTTTCTTTCTTTCTTTCTTTCTTTCTTTCTTTCTTTCTTTCTTTCTTTCTTTCTTTCTTTCGTAGATTTAAATAATAGCATACATAAAAGCATTTGGGTATAATGTGTTAGAGGTGTGGTAACTAAATTCTAGCTTTTTTTAGAAAGAAAATAATAATACTTTAAAATTAAGTTGAACAAATGTCTACATAATTATATTATTTAAAAATATTGAGAAGGTACAACTGAAAAAGTGGATACCTTGACAAATGAAAATATGGAATGGTAGCGTTAGTACAGAGATTTTTTTTTTTTTTTAATGTTTAGAAAGTGTAGGGACTATTGGCTTTTAAAATTTTCTACAAACACAACCTTAAATGTGTGTGTGTGTGTGTGATATCTGTATCTATATTGATTTGGATATGAGGTGTCCCCCAAAGCTCATGTGTGAGACAATACAAGAATGTTCAGAGGTGAAACAACTAGATTATGAAAGTGGTAACCCATCCTAGTCAATTGGTTAGCTCATTTGATGGTTTAATAATTTGACTGGATTTATGGTGTGGTGACTGTAAGCAGATAGGGCATAACTGGAAAAAGTAGGTCACTGTGGGGGCCATGCCTTTGTGGTTTATGTTTTGCCCTGGGAAGCAGAGCTCTCTTTTAATTTCATGGCTGTCATGAACTAAGTCTCTTTCCTATGCTATGCCCTTCCGCCATGAATTTCTGCCTCACCACATGCCAAGAGCTATGTATTCACCACCATGCACTAAACCTCTGAAACCATGAGCCAAAATAAGCTGTCCTTCCTCTATGTTGTTCTTGTCAAGTATTTTGGTCATAGCATTGAAAAGCTGACTAAAAGAGCATATCAAACTCTAATAAACATCAGAGAAAATATTATGATGATAAATAAATTATGAGCTCTGTCAGTACTGCAATGGGTAAAAGGTGGGACTTACGCAGTTGCGGGGAAAAAATAAAGAATGTCCATGCGCTTCTGCCCTTTTCAATGCTTTATTCACTCAAATCACTCAATACAATTTCACTCTATATATTTTTAATCAAGAAATGACAATTCTTAATGCTAGGCACTGCAATAGACATAATCACTTCACAGCAAACAATTCTAGATTAATTAATCCTAAGCACTGCAAACACATTTAATCATGACAGGCTAATGACAGACATTCCCTCTAGGTGCTAAGTTCAGGTGTCAGATCACAAGTCCCAAGCCTTAGGCTTTAAGTCCGGCAGATGCACACTCACTCATAGACTGTGGTGGTCAGATCAGGAACCAAGGCAGGCTTCTCCTGGGATGGAGCTGATGGCTGGCTGAGGAGGAGGAGATCCTAGGGAGAAGATGTGGCTCTCACCAGGGTCAAGATGTGGCTGTAGAGTTTGAGAGAGGTGAGAACAATGGAGAGGTTCAGGCAGATGAGAAGAGTTGGATGTCAGTCCAGATCCTCTTCAGGCTCTAAGGCTTGTGTGCATCAGTGTCAGCTGGTTGAATATCTGTTCATTTGTTCTATTATTTATACTAAATTTGGGGGCTTTTTGACCCTCCTTTCAATCCTTATCAGCTACCACTGGATTTCTCAGTGACGTCATTTACCCTGGGGTTAAAACATCTGGTCTGGTGGTCCCCACCCTGACCTTTTAGGCTTTCCCTCTTATCAGGGGAGGACAGCCTGCCAGAGGCTTCACTCTGAGTTTATCATGGAGGGGAGAAGTGACTTATTTGTGCCTAAGGACCATACGGGAGGGCTCTGTTAGACACGTCTGTTGAGACTGCAGGTTTCAAACTGGAGTTTTTAAAATGGAGTTGCTTAGGCTCAGGCCTAAAGCCATCCTCTAGTCAGGAAGAGCTGAAAACATGTCTAGAAAAAAGCAGTTTTCAGAGGTTGTGGCTTAGTGGTGGAGCACTTGCCTGCATGTGTGAGAATCTGGGTTCGATCCTCAGCACTGCATATAAACAAACCAACCATTTTTCATGCAAGTTGTGTTTAGAAAGGACATCTTTCAACATATAGTTCTGCACTTGAGCCACACTATGGATATTGCCATGTGACACCATTGAAATCCATCCATCCTAGATTCTGATGTTTAAACCAGACATATACATTGAGGTAGGTGGATAAATGCCACATAAAATTCGTAATTGTTTTGTCTTCTGACATTATTTTTTTCTTAATATTTCTACTTAGGAAAGTTTTTCTTTCCACTAACTAAATGCCTAAGGAAAGTTACTTTTCCTCCACAATATTCCACACTACAGAAGAGCAGTAGGCTTTAACTGCAGCACATATGTTTGAAGACGAAACATTGAATTCTAAGTGTTTTATGTAGACCTGCAGCATGCTGTTTGCTAGAAATTGAGAGTCTGGTAAGTGAGTCTTTCAACATTTCAGAGCTAACTTCCTTTTGCCTAAAACAAAATGGCTTTTCACTTCTCACTACGACACATTGTTCATTGCAAACTAAAATTTTTTGTCTACCTATTTCAAACTGCCTCTAGCAGAGGAGCTAACAAAGTTATTGAACTTTTAAAGTAATATGGAATTCAGTGATTTTGCAGCCTCTCCCATGGGGTTATTTTCTGGAGTATCTATTTCTGTCTGGAAGAAAGGAAAATAGGAATGTGAGCAACAATATGTAGGAAAGAATATAAAGACACATAAAGAAGAAATAAAGTGACAGGCAACTTTATGGCCTATAAAGTTAAGGTAACAGGAGGAAGAAAAATGCTAAATTTTCACATCCTAGGAGTTATGAGTTCTCATTATTAGTTACTAGTGTCATCCCTGAACCTGATAAAATAATTGAAGGAAGACTCTGGAATGGAGAATTTGTTAGTAAAGATGGAATTGAGTAGTAGAATTTATTTAAGTCTTTATCAAAGTTTTGAAACAAGAAGACCATGAATTCTCATCATTACACTGAGTTTCCTCACATTTTATCTAGAATCATTAATACAGTGTGCAACACATGTCTTTTCATAATGTAGACCTCTGTGTATTTATTGATCTATCTTTTTATATATCCATTTTACTTAACCTGGGAGGAGAATGTAGGTAGACAGAATCAGATAGTAGAAGACATTTTGTTACTATGGGTAGGGAGGGGACTGAAAATTTGGGGCAAGCACAGAAGCAGGGGGCATACCTTTATTCTCAAGCCAGGGCACCCAGAGAGACTGGGATCCAGTTTTCTTCTATTGCTCAAATTATCTTTGATGGTTTTATCTTTACTCTTTTTAGTTCCTCAGGAATATATAGTAAGTAATGAAAATAAAACTGAAAGAGGATAAGACAGGCCATCATTAGTTTCATTCCCAACCCAAAAATACCTCTTGAAGCTTCTTGGTTGCCTCATTGATAGCTTTTCTGGTTGTCTCTTTTGGAACCTGGAACATATGAAAGATGTAACAAACTAAATGGACCAAGGAAAAGTAGTAAAGCCACATGTCTGTTCTGGATTCAATCCTTAGCACCACATAAATGTAAAATAAAGACATTATGTCTACATTAAACTAAAAAATAAATATTTTTTAAAAAGGCAAACATGCTTTTTTAAAAAAAGTTTCCAGTCTTATTATATACTTCAAGTCCAATTCTTAAATTCAGACCTATAATTGGCACCTTGTACATTAATAGAACTTTATTTGGAAATATTACTGTTGGTTTAACTGTTTATACTGAGAATGGAAGTGAAATAAATGCTCACAGAATCATTATCAAAAAGATAATTAAGGGTTTCCTCAATTTAAGGACACAAGAGAGACCTAGAATAGAAGAAACAATATAGACATATGTATGCTACTAATTCTGGAAGTAAAATTTAAGAAATTAATTCAATTTATTGTCTTCAAATTTGAAATATGTTACTAGAGCTAGTAACTATAGTGCAATTAAATTCCATTTGAACAATTTCCCTTCCTATTTTAAACACATCAAATGGATAGACAAAAAAAAAATGAAAAATAAAAAAGACAATCAACTTGTAATGTTGGATCAAATGTCCTAGCAAGGGAAATCTTCAGATGCTATAAATGAAAAATAGAAAGATGGAGTGATTCACAGAAGAAAGATAGATATCACAACAGCTAGTGTTCTAACAGGGATCAAGGCTTTAGGCCTCATGCTCAGAGGTACCTGGGACTGTCACCTTGCCTATAAGTAAGATGTGAGAACAGCTCAAACTTTATGGCTTACTTTATGACTTACTATAAAGGATTAGGTTGTGCTGACCTGTGAGTGGAACAGACTCTGCCTTTGGATATCACAATCCTGAGACAATGGTATGAACTGGTGCTGGGCCAAATATTTGCAGTACTAATGTAATGAAAGAAACCTAGTTGAACATCCATAAAAAATGGTCTGAACTCAGTGGATTGTATGGCACACTGGCCAAGGAAACACAAAACTTATCCTATACAGAAACCTCCATAACTCAGGGAATATGTGGATCACAGAAATGATGAAGAAACCGAAGGTCTGCCTTGATTTATTCTAACCCTCAAAAATATTTTAAGACACACAGGATTAAATAGTTAAAAATCCATTACATATTTTTGAAGGAACTGTTAAAAGATTTAATTGGCAAAAAGAAAAATAAAGCAGGTAGGACTGAATGAAGAAAGGAAGATTATAAAACTTACATAAAAATTTAAATAACTATTTCACATCAATATTAATTGAAATCACTAATATAAGGTATCATAATATGTTAGAAATAAAACATTGATATATAATAATAAAAACCTGTAATATGTAAGAGGGAGTTTAGGACAAATGCCAAGGTTGTTTTTGCAGAGAATAGGAAAAAAAAAGGCAGAGGAAATGATTATATTTACAAATTGCTGGCAAAATATAGTTATTTATTTTAGTCAGAATTACTTATGTTAGGTGCTGCTATAGACAAACCCAGCAATATAAATGGCTTAATAATAAGAATTTATTTCTAACTCATGCAAATCTGATGGGAGTCAGGCAGCTCTCTCCCATCTTGAATCTATGCCCTGCAAGGTTCTTGCTGTAGGGAGAAGAGGCACACTGGCTCCTAATAGCTTCATCTTGAATCAGTCACTTCTCATTGCCCACCAGCCATTGGCTTCTGATGGTTCCAATATAATGACAAGGGAAAACAAATATGTACACAAAGGATATTTGTGAGCCATAAATTACATGTATACAAATATTTACTAAATAGAAATAGATTGCTCAGCATCCACACTAATAGAGGATACATTTAAATAAAGAAAACGTAATAAGTTCAACCTGGGGAAGAAATGTAGCAGAGCCAAGGGAAATTATGTTAAATGGAAGTTACAAAATCAGGCTGTATAACTAAGTCCAAACATGTCAGAAGTCCCAATACATTTAAATATATTAAACTCTGGCATCCATGGCCAAAGAATTTAACTCAAAATATCGATCTGTTTGTTTCTTGCTAGGGACACAGCTAAAATATAATAATGCAATCATTAAAAATGAATCTATAAAAATGAATTAAAATAAAGTTAATGTGATATTTTTAATATTTGAATACTAGAATATAAAATGAGAATAATAAAGGAAGGATTGACATCTCTTAACGATCAATCATAAATATATAATAATCATGACTTTATGTGTAAACAATAAAGTAACGCTGAGATTTGTGAAATAAAGTTTGAGAGAACTTTAAGCAAAAAATGACAAATCCAAATCACAGTGATATTTAAAATTATATTTTTTACAATGATGTAGATCAAAAGAAAATTTTGGTACAGATGTAGAAAATAATATAAAGGAGTAGAAATCGGAATGACACAAACAGGCTATTTGAGAACCAAACTATTAGGAAAGACTGATAGGAATATACAGGGGTTTCTACCTAAACTCAAATAACTCAGTTCTCTAAATGGCCCCTGGCTATAGCACCCAAGGGCTCACTTGCGAGGTGATTTGAGATCCTTTTCCAAAGCAAGTCTCTTCTTCTGATTACAGATTACTTATCTAAACTGGCTGCCAGCCCCAGAGGATAGCAAAAATTTCCAGTAACTTTGAAGGCTCCTTACTCTCCCAATCATGAAGGGATATCCAGTTGTTTTGTGTCTCTTATTTTGCTGTTGTCCCAAGCCTCTGAATCTTACAAGGTTCCAGTCCATGTCTCATTTATTTCCAGTGGCACTCTCCTCCAAATGCAGCCAGACACCTTACTTGTTCTCCTTTGAGTGCTGCTTTTCAGTCATCTTACATCCTAGAAAAAGCCAATAAAGAAAAAAATAAAACAAAATGCAGACTTCAACGTGCATGTAATTAAATAGGGAAAGCACCTGCTGTGGTTTGAATGTTTCTCCCCTCCCAAACTCAGGCTGAAATTGAATTTTCATTATAACAATAATAGCAAGTGGGACCTTTAAGAGGCGATTAGGTCTGTATTCATACTGGATTAATGCTGTGATCCTGGGAGTGGATTCTTATAAAAGGCATAGTACCCCTACCCCTTTCTCTCTCTCTCTCTCTCTCTCTCTCTCTCTCTCTCTCTCTCTCTCTGTCTCTGTTGGTTTGTCTCTCTCCTCTCATCCTCTCTTTGCCCTTCTTCCATGGGAAAGTGCAGCAAGAAGTCTGCACCAGATGCAAGTCCTCAGTCTTGGATTTCACATCCTTCATTAATGTGAGTCAGAAATTATCCAGTTAGTAATATTTTGTCACAGCAGCACAAAACAGACAGCACCTAATACAGAATATTTGCAAATGCATAAGATAATATTATACTCTGTAATTTTGAAAATGAACATGGCTATCAATGATGAAAAAATAAATCTGACAAAAAAGATAATAAGCATTAATCTTTTCAAAATCCTTCAGAAACAGAGTGAAATTATGACATTTGCTAGTAAATGGTTGGAATTGGAGAATATCATGTTAAGTGAAATAAGCCAATCCCACAAAACCAAAGGTGGAATGTTTTCTCTAATATGCAGATGCTAATTCATAATAAGGTGGGGGACACTAGGGAAGAATAGGGTTACCTTAGATTAGGTAGACTGAAGTGATGGGAGAGGAGGGAATGTGGGGATAGCAAGGATAGTAGAATGAAACAGACATTATTGCTGTATGTATATATGTGACTACATGACCAATATGATTCTGCAACATGTAAACTCAGAAAACTGAGAAATTATATCCCATCTATGTTTGATATATCAAAGTGCATAAATGCATTCTACTGTCATGTATAACTAATTAAAACAAATAAAAAAAATTTAAAAAATCCTTCAGAAACACACTGTTTTTTTTTACAATTGACTTTCTCTCCAACTTTATTGAAGTATAATTGATAAATGTAAATATTTATATTTAAGACAGACAATGTGATGTTTTGATGTATATACTCATTATGAAATAATTACCATAATCAAAATAAGATATATGTAACCTTGCCTAATTACTTTTTTTCATGTGAAAATACTTGATAACTACTTTTTTAGTACATTTCAGGCCTATATATAATACATTAGGATTAACGATAGTCATAGAAAGTGTACATATGGAATAGGTATATAAATTTAAATTTTATTCAAGTTAGAATAAAATTAGAGGCAGAGAGAACAGGATAAAAATAACATTCGTAGAATATTTGCTAAGAAATTATTATTATTTAAAATTTTTTTTAGTTGTAGAGGGACATATAATCCCTTTATTTTGTTTATTTTTATGTGATGCTGAGAATTGAACTGAATGCCTCACATGTGCTAGGCAAGCACTCTACCACTGAGCCACAACCCCAACCCTGAGAAATTATTAAAACTGAAAATTCAGAAATTTTATAAGCCAAAAGCCATGGCATTACTTTTCTGAAAGTGTTGCAAGAAATAATTGTGAACATACGATCTTATAATTAGCCAAACTGTCTTTCAAAATGAAGATGAATAGAGATATTTCCAATGTAAACAAAACCATTGATTTCAGAGGCAATAACCCTGTACTGAAAAACAAATCAAATAACAAAAATAAACAAACTTGAGGGCATTCAAGCAGAACAGAAATATTCACAAACATAAACAATCGTGTAGTAAGATACTCGTGTGCACACGCATACACACACGCACACACACACAGGGGCAAAATGAGAATAGATCTAAAGCTTTATGAATTTTAAATATATGAAATATTGGACCAGACATGGTGGTGCTTGTCTGTAATCCCAGCAGTTTAGGATGCTAGGCAGGATGACTGTGAGTTCAAAGCCAGCCTCAGCAATTTAGCAAAACCCTAAGCAACTTAGGAAGACCCTATCTCTAAATAAAATATAAAAGGGCTAGGGGTGTTGCTCAGTGGTTAAGCACCCTTGGATTCAATCCTTGTTACCAAAAATAAAAATAAATACATGAAATATTGGATACTTAACAGCATACATACTAAATCCATGTAAAATAGTAAAGATAGAGTGTGAGTGCTGATACTGTGCACCAATGAGCTTCTAAAAGAGGAATGAACAGTAACTATGACCAAGTAATAGAAAGCAAGGCAGGAAAGGAGAAAGAAAAGGATGAAATAACAAATGCCCCATTTAGAAAATAAAAAGCAAATCATTGGATTTAACCCAAGTTCATCAGTAATTTTATTAGATGGATTGTAAGAAAACCCTAAATATTGGGGATGGGGATGTGGCTCAAGCAGTAACACGCTCACCTGGCATGCACTGAGCACTAGGTTTGATCCTCAGCACCACATAAAAATAATAAAATAAAGATGTTGTGTCCACTGAAAACTAAAAAATAAATATTAAAAAATTCTCTCTCAAAAAAAAAAAATTCTAAGAGGCTTGAAAACAAAACAAAACAAAAAGAGTGTGCTGCAACAGAAGCCACATTTTCAATATTAGGGTGACACAAGAATGAAAGTAAAAGGATGTGAAATGATACGTGACACAAATGTTTATCAAAAACAGCTGGTAATCTTTAAAGCAAGATGTATTATCAGAGATGAGAGGGACATTTTGTAATAATAAAACAATCAATATAATGGGAACACATATCAATCCAAAATGTTTATATGCCTAATAAAAAAGATAGATCTACAGATAAAAATAGGCCAACACAAATTATTGCAGGTTTTAAGATAACTTTCTCAATATCTGGTGGAACATATAAATGTGAAAGAAGTGAGATACTGATTGCAAAAGTGCATTTTAAAAACTTAACCTAATTGAAATATAGGGAGTACCTAACACTTGAACAGTCACATTATTTTCAATGTCTCATGGAACATTTATACATTAATCAAACCGTAACTATTTTGAAGAATGAAACCATACAGAGTAAATTATCTGTTCATATTGAAATTAACCTAGAACTAAGACAATGAAAACCAATACATCTAAAATGTTTTGACAGTATGTAACAATCACCTAACTCACCTGTGAGTCATAGAGGAAATAACAAAAATTAGAATATATTTGGCCCTTGTGATAACAAAATATTAAAACTTGTATCTTGTAAATTTAATGTAGAGCTTAGAATATGATTTAGAACCAGAAAAGTATGTAGTAGAAAAAGGGCTGAAAAATCAATGATAAGATTTCAGTCTAAAAACCAGAAAGGAAGAACAGAAATTAATTCACTAACTAAGCAGAAGAATGAAATTGGCAAAAAATAGGAGCAGAAATTAAATAATGAGAAAGTAGATATATTTTTCAAGGAAAACAAAATAGTGTCAGGTGCAGTGGCACAAACCTGTGCAGTGGCACAATCCCAGTGACTAGGAGGCTGAGGCAGGAAGATTGCAAGGTAAAAGTCAGTCTCACCAACTTAGTGACATCCTGAGCAATTTAACAAGATCCTGTCTCAAAATGAAAACCAAGAAGGGTTGGGGATGTGGCTCAGTGGTTAAGCACGTCTGGATTCAATCCCCAGTACCTCTCTCCCCAACCCCTCAGAAAAACCCAACATAGTTAAACATTATTCTTTGATTAAAATTAATAAAACCCATTACAAAATATATCAATGAAAAAAGAATACATCAATTATTGATCATAATTTCTCCAAAAAAGAACAGTTATGTAAAATAGACAAGTTCCTTGA
Organism: Callospermophilus lateralis; assembly: GCF_048772815.1. Taxonomy (NCBI): domain Eukaryota; kingdom Metazoa; phylum Chordata; class Mammalia; order Rodentia; family Sciuridae; genus Callospermophilus; species Callospermophilus lateralis. Next base: position 41,159,659 of record NC_135318.1, read on the forward strand.
AAGCTAGAATTTATTAAATGAATACAAGAAAGAACAGAAAAACCAATTAGTTCTATATTTATTAAAGAAAAATATTGATCATATTCAAATACTTCTAGTGTGGGCTATTTGTGTGTGTGTGTGTTTGTGTGTGTGTGTATCTCATATATATATGTGTGTATATATTTATATATGAGTATATATGATATCATATTTCCTAACACTTTTGTGAGGTCAGCATAGCATTGATGTAAACAGCTGACAAGGATATTATAAGATATCAAAATTATGGATAAATGTCTCATATATATAGGTATAAAACACTTAGATAACATAAAGGATTAGATATTATAACCAAGCAGAGTTTATTTCACAAATGCATGTATGATTTGAGATCCAGAATCGGTCAATGTAATTTATAACATTAACAGAATAATGCAGAGATTAAAAAAAAAAGAAGCAGAAAAAGCATGTGGTAGAATTTAGATCTATTTTATGATGTACAAAAATCTTTCAGTAAGCTAGTAAAAAAAACCTTAGTGAAAATTAGAAAGTAAAATAAATATGTACATTATAATAGCACCACCAAATAACATTAACATAAAATTATGTAACTGAAAAAAAAGAGACAGCACTATCTGTAAAATAACTGGAAGTGTTACACGTGATTGGTCAGAATATAAAATGGCTAGGCAGAATTCACTAAAGGTTAAAAATATGCATAACCTTTGTCCTAGGAGTTCCATTCTTAGCAATTTCCCAGAAGAAATGTGTATTCACTTGGATATAAAGACATATAAAAATGTTCTTGATGTTACTGAACAGGGGTCTAAGGAGGTCCCTCAGAGTGGGCAGTGGAACCTCAACTCAACCTGTTGTTCTTGACTTCCACCACCGAAAAGAATTTTAGAAATCATGGAAAACAAGGCACAAGCAAAGATTTACAAAAGGACATCAAAGCAAAGGTATACACACCCCAAAAGCAGGATGCAGAGCTCCTGTCTCTCAGAGAATAGGAGAGACACACCCAAGTTCTATCTCTTTGACGATATAGAGAATTTTCCTGGTAGGAAGTGCCCTCAGGCAAGCTTTTGTGAAAATCAAATCCTATGTCAATCATGTGATTTTGGGGATTCGGAATGTTTCTTTTTGGTTAAGCAGTCTAGCCATACATCAGTAGTGGGCACATTGTGTATGTCTTTGAATTGTGTGACATTTAAATTGATTTTTTTTTCTTCTAGTTGATCTGGTACAAGCATATGCTGGAGGTTTTGTTCATCTAATTAAGCAAATAAGCATGACTGGTCATGTTCATGAATCCGGGTCTCCATCCAGTTAGGTTCTCCTTTTCTTTCTTCTTGAGAGCCCACCTATCTCATGGATAATCTCTTTATTCATAATAGCCTCAAATTGGAAACAAGATCATTATTTTCCAACAACAAAATGGATAATATGATCTTATTTTTAAAATAAAATATTATAAACAGTGAAAATAAATAAACTTTACAAACAACAGTACAAGTAAATCTGATTGAATGAAAGAAGCCAATCTCTAAATACACACACACACACACACACACACACACAATTATATGTAATATAATTGTACAATTCTATTTCTATCATGTTCAAACAGGCAGAATAATATAGGGTGATGATGAAATTCTGGGACAAAGGGTAAGCTAGTCATATACTACATCTTCATATTAATATGCGTAAGTTTTTCAAAAATTTATCAAGACACACATGGATTTTGTAGACTGAAGTAAATTCTGAATTAAGTTAAACTTTGAAAATAGTTTTAAAAAAACATCGAGCTGGTTACAATGGCACACATCTGTGTAATCCCAGTGACTTGGGAGGCTGAGGCAGGGGGCTCACAAGTTTGAGGTTAGCCTCAAAAACTTAGCAAGGCCCCAAGCAATTTAGTAAGACTCTGTCCTAAAATAAAAAAAAATAAAAGGACTGGTGATATAAGTCAGTGGTAAAGGGACTCTGGATTCAATCCACAAATAATTAATTGATTAATTAACATATAATAGGGCTGGGGATGTGGCTCAAGTGGTATCGCGCTTGCCTGGCATGCGTGTGGCCTGGGTTCTATCCTCAGCACCACATACAAAACAAAGATGTTGTGTCCACCGAAAACTAAAAAAAAATAAATATTAAAAAATTTAAAAAAATTAACATATAATATTAATTTAGAAAACAGCCAGCAAAAATTCATGAAAGAATGGTAAAGTGTTATTCAGAATATGAACAAAAGCTACACATTGTTTAGGGCTGATTTAAATAAAAACAAAACATACAAAAGTACATAAATAAAACTGGTAGATGTTATAGCAAAAACTGCTACCCATAGCTTTCCAAATTCACTTCCATTTTGTGTTTATGTTTATACTATTTTATACCCATTAGATTGACAAAAATCAAATCAAATAAAAATACTCAGTGTTAATGAACATTTAGAAGGCTCCAAATCTCATAAACATTTTATGGCAATTTAAATATATTTAGCCAGATTGGAGAGTAAATCAGGAATTTTGAGTACTTTTAAAATGTACATATGATGTAATTCAGAAATTAAAATTCTAAGTGGGTAGCTAGAGGAGAGCTTGTAAATATGCCAAAGAGAAATAGAAAATATTTGCAAAAGTAACATCATTTAAAATGATAAAATTTGGAATCCCATATACAAAAACTGTCCATGGATGAATGAATAAATAAAATGTACAGCATTATTTGTTGAATATTTTAAAGCAGATTTCAAAATCAATGAACCAATATGTATCATCATGAGCAATCTAAAAATGATAATTCAATAATACAAGCAGTTTTAAAGAAAGGCATTCTTAGTATGTTAGTGTAAATAACATACTATATATTGATTGTATATACTATATACTTGATTATATATACATCAGAAATAGAAGTATTTCTGAAATATAAGTATTAATAAACAGTAAGACATTGTCTCCCAAATCACAATAATTATAATTGCCTAAAAATTTTTTAAATTTAAGGTTAGGAAAGAACAAAGTCTTTGGAGAAACTATGATTAGCGTTAAGTTTTCAGATTAAAGCATAAAGACATCTTAAATCGATCTCACGAATATGCTTACTTCATATCCAATATTTTAATAAATGCAAACTAAAATTTTATTAGGAGTTCTATGTTTTCACTAGGCTAGCTTTGAAGAAGTAACAAAAACAGTAAATTTTCAGAATATCCATTTTGTTAGAAAATGTGTACTGTATCTGTGAAGGTTGTATATTGAATATGGATATCATATGGATTCTTTTTTTTGAGAGGAGGGTATCAGGAATTGAACTCAGGGACACTCAGCCACTAAGCCACAACCCAGCTAGCCCTATTTTGTATTTTATCTAGAGACACAGTGTCACTGAGTTGCTGAGTGATTCGATTTTGCTGAGGCTGGCTTTCAACACATGAACCTCTGGTCTCACCTTCCTGAGCTCCTGGGATTATGGGTGTGCACCATCTTGGCTGGCTGACTATCATGCGCATCCTAATGATGTGAGGAGGAAAACATTATTCCCATAATGACACTGTTTAAAGTAGGGAAAACTTTGCAAAAGAATTGAATATCCATAATAAGTAATTAATGGGAAACATCCCTAAATTGTAGAGCAGACGGACAGTATCTAAAGATTGGATTTATTTCACATTCAGTTCTAAGATTTATTGTATTCAAAAAAATTTTCTATCTATTTTTAAATTGATAAACAGAAAATTTCATGTTCTATGGATATAGCTCTGTAAGTCTTATGCCATATAAGTGTCATGTAAATGGAATTACAGATAGACTTTGTAGTTCTTTGGATCTGGCCTCTTCAGTTAAGAAAATGCATTTGAGACGCAAGGTGCTTTTCATTTCAGTGCTAACTGTTATTTCATTGTATTAATTTGACTGTTTAATTATTCAGCTATTGAATGACATTGGTAGTTTCTAGTTTTTTAGTGATTATGGATAAAGCTATGAAAGACATTTGCATCAGATTTTGACATAGAATGCTGATGGATTTGTCTGGAAAAAACAGACTTTGAACTTGCTGGCTTTGAACTTGCCATCCTCCTACCTCTGCCTCCTGAGCTGCTGGGATTTCAGGCATGCACCACACTTCTAGGTCTTTATTATCAAATAGAAAATAGTGTTCCATGATTTTGAATATATGTGAAAAGAATGTCCTATGTTTTTTTAAGAAATATAAAACTGATGGTAGTTTCCTCTGTCTCTGTTTTTTCCTGACCTTCATTTTTAAGAATCCACAGACCATTGTAACGATTGTGATTTGGGAGGCAGTGTCTGATCTTTTAAAGTTCATGTTTACATTCTCAATTTTCATTTGTGGACTCCTGATCAAAATTTTCTATAAAATTGTTAATATGTCAAGACATAGTATAGCTCTCACTTGAAAGCCTTTGTTACCTTTAAAGAATATAGACTACATCCTTGCATTTCTCCTCATGATCTGGCCCCCAGGACTTGGGATCATGGCAGAGTGCTGGCTTCCCACTTTTTGCTTTTCTTTGTATTGTTAGTATTATTTTCAATCTGACCTTGATTTGTAAGTATCTTTTAAAATGACTGTTCCTTTTACTGGAAAGTAGAGTAGTTAAAACTGTTTAATATAAATCACAAGTCAATTTAAAGTGGCAAATTCAAACTGTTGCATGCCACAGTATGTTAAAAGTCAGTGAAGCAAAGATGACTTCATTAATTTCTGCTTTGTAGAAATTTCACTGTGTTCTGATATTTCATTTAAAATTTATAATGCTTGGTATATCAACTGAATAGGTAATAAGGGAATCCATATATTAAATATTAGTAACACTGATATTTCTTGCTTAATATAGTAATGAATAGAATTAGAAAGTCTAAAATGCTCCTTTAATACCCCAGTAAACCACTCTGAGACCCCACAGGCCTCAGGACAGAGACAAAAAACAAAGGAAAGATTCTGTGTGTACAACATATCTTCCTAACGTGAGCACTGTCTGATCCACCTGTGATTTATGGTACCTTCCAGTCCCCAGGCTATTTTTTCTTTTTCTTTTACTATTATTATCTTTTTATTTGTTTTAATTAGTTATACATGATAGTGGAATGGATTTCAATTCTTTGTAAACAAACGGAGCACAACAGTTCATTTCTCTGGTTGTACACAGTGTAGAGTCGTACCACATATGCAGTCATACATGCACCTAGGGTGCCCAGGTCCATTTCTAACCTGATGTGTTTGGTATCCATTAAGTTCATATTTGCTTTGACTGTGAACTAATCTCCAACCTGTTCCTGGGACAGTTTCCTATAGTGCAAAACTACATACACACACACTGTGCGCAGGTAGGAATAAAACAAAAATGAAAAACAAACAAAATACTATAACTTTTGTGCTTCAGACCACAGTGTCATGCAAAATAAAGTGACACAGTAATAGTCTGTGTGCTTCAAGCCTTCCTCTGCTATGTGAAAGCCCTAATCCTCTTTCAAGGTGCTTTCCAACCAGTTATGCTATAGAAAGGGTATATCTCAGGCATTGCTGGCGAGGTATCCTCAGTCACCACAGGGCCTTAATGACTTCTTCCTCTTTGTTCTGATGTTTTTCATAATGCTTGGGATCAAGTTCCCTACTGCCTGATAGGGTGCATCCGGGCAGATCATTGGTTATTAACCTTGAATTCATTCAAATCACAGTTTTTCTATTATACTATTAAACCATTACATAATGTTTTATTACTCTGTGGGTAATTTATAGCCTTTTCCAATCTATACTTCTTGTATAAAATGGCATCTCCTCTCCTCCATGAGGCATACTTCATTAGCTTTTAATTAAAAATAAAACTTCCTTTTGCAGAAAGACATTTTAGTTAATTTGTCAAAAAATATGCACTTATTGATTTCTTAAGTCGTGCTCAGCATTATTCATGGGATTGGCATCATGTTGAAGTTAAAAGAGTGGATTCCTTGCCAGTGAGTGGGCAGTGTAATTAGGGGACCAAGGAAAACACACAGGATATTACTGATGCCAAAATGTTATGAAATAAAATATGATACAAAAGAAATAAAACCAGAAACTGTCTTTGGTGTACTGTCTTCTTACTGAATCATGTAGCTCTCAAGTTCAAATGGTAAAGGAGTTATTACGAGAGATCTTCATGGATTTCATCTCCCTCCAATGTCTCCACCCTTTTTCTTCAGAACAGACTCAATGGTAATATACATTTTCATATTTTTTTCTTTTTTCTTTGCTGACCATAATATCCTTAGGAGACCTTAAACTTCTCAAGGGCACAAAATATAAATTCTACCTCTTTGTCCATCTACCGTAAACCTAGCCAAGTGCTAAGCAAGGAATAAATGCATGAGGAAATGTTTTAATCAGAGCTGATGGATGGTTTTATATCCCTCACTATCTGAGGAAATGCTTGCTTACATCTGCCCCCTGTGTTTTTAAATTTCTGTATGTCAGAGTAAAGGTAAAATATTTGCTTTAGAGATGCATTGGAAACAGAAATGTTAAAACTTCCTTTTGGGAAAATCCGAGGCAAAGGGTCTCCTATTCTAGTCCATTCCTTTGTTTGATCCCTTGATTCTGTGATTAACTATCTCATTTACAATTGACATTGAAAATAAATTTTCCTCACTTGTTGTAGCTTCATTTTTGCATTCTTTCACTACTGGCTATTATTTATTAACTCAGTGACTGCATTATTTACAGTAACTGAAAAACAGTGCTGAAGATTTTATGAGATCTCACAACATCTGACTTTTAGACTGTTGAAATGAAAGAGTTTGGAAATCGTTTCTGCCACCTGCCACCCAGGAGGTCCAAGATGTCCATTAGAAACAAAATCTGGGTAAATTATGACTGAAGTCATTCTGGCTTGTTTCTAGTTTGTGCCATAATAGTTTTATTTATTTATTTACTTTGAAAGATTGACCATAAATATTGGGAACTAGTATTAGAATTGTAATTTCCATTAAAACATTGGTAAAACATTTTCAAAAGATTTTTAATGCTTGATGTTTGGGTTTACAACTAATCAAAAGGCAAAACAAAACAATTATTTAGGAGTAACTAAGGTTTTTTTGTATAAAATGAGATAGTTAAGAAAATACAAATAGCTGGAACCTGTCAATAACTTAAGTATAACAGAAGCATAATTTTTAGTTTTTAATTTCATCAGTATATAATATTTATCTTTTTTGAAGCATTTCTCCCTCTACAGAAATGTTCCTTCAGAATCTATTCATACAAATCATATTATATCATTTTTTTACAGGCTAACATATTTGTTTATAATTGTTCTCAAATTGTTTCCTGCTAGGTTTTCTATCATTCCAACAGTCTTTGTATGCATAATTTTCCTTTAGTGTCTTTTATGAGCAATTCTTTATTTCTGATGGCTGATAGAGAATGACTTTATAATTCATTTTTGAATAGGTGAAATAACTTACAAAATCTCTCAAAGCAGGTGTATCTACTTGCTTGCAGCTTTGTTGAGTCATATTTTTTTGGAACCTCCGGAGGATGTTGACTTAGCATGATAAAAATTATTAACTTGTGAAACTATAAAGAAAACACAGATTCTACTCACAGACTCATCCTAACCTTTCTCATCATGAAATGCATTTCAAAGACATAGATGCTTCCTTTTGTGATGTATCTTGAGATCAGAAGATGAAAAAAGATTCTCCATAAATATGCATCAAGTACAGCTGTTTGATTTATACATTATGCAGAAACATTAAGAAAACAGAGTTGAGTATAACCTTGCAGTAACACACACACACACACACACACACACACACACACACAGCACACCATTTCAAAAAGAAGCAGTGTGAAACATTTTAGTCTTTCATGAAAATTGAAGAATTGCAATTTGGCATTTGAAGATGTATTTAAATCATTAAGACACTACTGAAATCTATTTACTGAATCCTCAATCCTCTCTCTAGTTTCTGTACTATAAAATTTGGTTTTCAAACCATGGGGAATTTTTCTTTTTTGACGTGATGTAAATTCGAACAGTGCTGCTAGGTTAGAGTCTTAGCATCTCCTCTACTGCATAGATAGAGTAACTCTCTCCATTAGAAGAAGACAATTTCTCAGAGAAACAGGTTGACTATGCAATGGAAACCTGTCCTCAACCGTCAGGCCCCTCCCACTTGCTCAAAGCCTTTCCATATCTAGAGAGGACCCTTGGCAATAGGTTCTTAAGTCAATACGTCTCAAGTTATTAGTCAGCTGCTAAAACTTATATTTGAAACATTTTTAACCTTTAGACAACATTCATTTCTTCCTAATCATTATTTGTGTGTTTCATAGGGTGTATTCACCCCTATGAAACCTGGATCTCTGCTTGGTCTCTGCATAGGACTCAGTCTGGTAGGCTATATCTACAAACTGTAATAATTCAGTCTCCTTATCTCTGCATCCTCATTTTACTACTGCTGTCTGTGGATGTTGAGTGCACTGGTTGAACAAATAATTTCACTCAAACCAGGAATCAAGGAAAGAGAATCCAGCCAGGTGCAGTGGTGCACACCTGTAATCCTAGTGGTTTGGGAGGCTGAGATAGGAGGGTTGTGAGTTCAAATCGAGCCTCAACAATGGCAAGACACTTAGCAACTCAGTGAGACCCTGTCTCTAAATAAAATACAAAACAGGGTTGGGAGTGTGGCTCAGTGGTTGAGTGCCCCTGAGTTCAATCCCTGGCACAAAAAAAAAAAAAGAAAGAAAGAAAGAAAGAAAAGAAAATCCAGTTGATTAGTTGATTCTCTTTCAAGAACTCTTATATTAGTAGCCCCATCATATTCTATTTGTGTATATTTGGAATAGTTAATTCACCTTTGAATAAGAACTCCCAGGAATTCAGAAGTCTTTGAAGAAAATTTGTAATTCAAAATATAAATAAATTCAGAATGAGATTATTTGGGCATATCTTTGTTTTTCTTCTTTCTTATTTGTTACATTTAATCCTGAAGTTGAGGTGTGTATTAGACTCTAAGTTTCAGCCTTCTACTGCATTTTAAAAATAGTTAGCAAAAGAAACCATTTAATAGAGGAATAGGTACATTTATATTTGCACAATTACTCCACTTGAATCTTAGCTTTTTTTTTCCCCTTAGGTTGTTGGATAAATAACAGTACTTTTAAGAAAAGAAAAGCTAATTAGGGAACAATTAGATGGGCATTTTGCATATTTTCCTTTTATACAGAATTCCTAGTAGACAAGTTTCTCCAAATGTGCTGAACAATATAGTCTGGTATTAAAAGGCAGAGCAGGCTAAATATGGATAAATGTGAAATGCCCCACTTATTTCCTGTGGATTTAATTGATTGAGCTCATTTTGGGGGTGTCTTTTCTATTGACTAAAAATTGACTTCTTAGACCAACTTACAAAATGACCTTTGAAGAAGAAATTTTCAATACACTTGTTCAGTTTCCACGCCACTAAGAAAGGTGTTATTTAAAGTTAAGTACAATAATTTTGTATAATGTACAGCAGGTATCATTTTAAACATAATAAATGAAATTTTGATTTTAGGCACTATTTATAAGGCACTTCATCTTACATTATTCTACACTAAAATCAAAGATACCAAATTCTATGCAGGGGTTTCCTTCAAAGTCAATTCAATAGCCACATTTAAACTCCAGCTTTTCCTATTTTACACTTTGAAGTTATAATAACATACAAGTGACCTTTTTTTAGAAATTTTGTTCTGCATGTTAACCTTACTAAAGGAAGTCCACACATTATATTATTACTCTAAGTCTTCATTTTACTGTGCAGTTAACAGAAACATTCATTTAACACATGATGTTTAATTTCCTCTTGAGTTTTGGCTTATTAAATTCTATGTAATAGTGGTTAAACAACAACCCAACTCAGCTCAGGTTGAGAAATAACTGAATGTATAGCACAGAAAAATATTAAGATTGTGGAAGCGAAGCTAGTGTAAGGATGTACTTGATGACATTCAAATGAATCCATTTATTAGTAAACTACTTCCAAAAATAAAATTAGGAATTTAAGAGAGCCACTTCATGATTCTTATGATATCAGAATGTTTAGGAAAAAAAATGGGAAGAAACCATATTCTTTTAACTGTACACCATGTGCCCAAGGAATAGCATTTTGGAGATTGAACATTAATCTGGCATCCCAGATTAAGTAAGTCAAATTAATTTATGATGTAGTCAAATCCTACTCTCTAGTAGTTGTATGACTTTGGCTATGATAAAGGATCTTTCTCAGTCTCCAGTTACTTATCCATGAAGTATAAATATAATATGTAATTAATATTTGTGGTGAACATTAAATATGTTGATATCTATAACATTTATAAACTATTTTCACACACCTTTTATATAACTGATAAGTAAGCCTTCAGATATGAATGTGTATACATATGTTTTTATAAACCAATCCTCAGTGATTCATGTAAAAACAAATTTTCTAGATCATTCATAATTATTTAAAATTATTTCAGATAGCTGCCTTTCCAACATCTGGTATAATTTTATCATTTTGGCAAATATATAGAGAATACATATGTGCCTGAATGAGTAAAGTTATAAAAACACATTTATTGAGGTGGGTTGTGGAAAAAAGTAATCATTTTAACATTGAGTCTGTGTTACTTGGATCCCTTCTGGTGTTCAGTTAATCTATGTCACAGTTTCTTTCTGACTTTATCAACAATAGAGTACATTCTATATTTTATGGGAATCAAAATTTTGTTACTACTATTACTACTATTACTTTGTAAATATCATGGAGGGAAAAATAGTCTCCTTATTGATATGGAACTGGAAATAGAAGTTCTCTACAAATATTTATTTGTAGATTTATTTTTTAAAATGCCATCCTGGGAATGTTTTCTGCTTGATTTTATATTAGAACTTGACCTGTGAAGTAGGTCCAGAAAATTTTGAGGAGAGTGTTGGCATGTCACAATGTATAGACTTAGGCTTCAGGTTCATGCATATCATTTGAATTTTAAATAATGTGATTGACAGAGCTGTTCTTGTCTTTTCACTCAAGCATAAGTCTGTGGTGTGCAGTTGATTGTCCTACCATAGCACAAGATAGGTTTAACTTCAGATCTAGCTAAATATTTTCCCAGTATTAAAAAGATCGCTCTATATTTCCCTGCATTATTTTATCAAATTTTCTCACGCATCCTCATTACTCTGCTGCATGAAATTTCTCTTCCTATCCTACTGTAACATCATGGTAAATAGTTTAGTCTCTAAATCCAGACCATCTATGGATAAATTTTTACTCTGCTCTTACCAGCTGTGGGATCCTGGAGAATTTATTCAAGAGAAATGTGCCTTGATTTCCATCTCTAAAATGGTAATAACTACAGAGTCTGCGTGCATTTGAACAGTGCATGTCACATAGAAAATGTTCAATAAATGCTGCTGCTTTAATTATTGTTGTTGTTGCCTTGTTAGGCAAACTCATTTACCCCTGCATTCTATTGGACTGAAATGCAGATATTATCTCTTAGAGTCCAGGCCAATTTACTCACATTTTTTAAAATATCATTGACCCAAGTGATTCAGAATATTTCCACATATGATTTGAAAGGATTCTATTTGAAAATACCCTGTTAATTTTAGTAAAAGCAGATAAAAAGCAGTTTGAGAGAGGGTTATATATACTTATTTAAATATTAAAATTAAAAGTAGTTTCATACTTTGTAAAATAATTACCACTGTTAATGCTATTAAATACTATCAAAAGTATATGAATATGTGTGTTTTGTGTTGAAACCCAATTTGATGTTTCAGTGGATACAAAGTATTGTTCATGTATAAATAACAGAGATATTCAATTATTATGGGTCAACTTTTAGATCCAATACTACAATGTTGCTACATTTTCATTACTTCAGTTTTCTAATATCAACAAAGATTAATGGACATCTAGAATTAAAATTTGAAAGAAAATAGAATTAAAACTTGAAATATTTAGAACGAAAAATCATCCTTTGCTTTACAGAATACTTAATAAGCACATGTGTGTGTATGTGTCACGTCATCTATTAACTATTAGTGATTTCTCTGCTTAAAAATGCTTTAGGAATGTCTCCATTTAAAGCTTTTCCTGTGTTAGTATTTAGGCATCTTTCTTAAAAATATTATTTCAAAATAAGAAACATATGTTTTTATTCTTCAGAAAGTTTTTTGCTTTTGACTTATTCTTTGTGATTCCCAAGACTGCAGATCACGGTCTTGCTAATTCTGAGGAGCAAAAGTCAGTTTCTGCATCATTGCCATTGGTGATGAGTGATACATTTGACAAAGGTTAGGAAGCTTTTATAACCACTTGACAGCAATGACCACTGAAGATAGCAATTCCCACTCATTTTTCTGGAAATAGAGCAGCAACATCTTTGTTCAAGAGTTTCCATCTGATTTAGAAGACCTTTACCCTGTGCATTTCTGTAAATATTTTACTCATCCTCTCAAGCTAGTCTATATAAATAGTATCTTTTCCCCAAAAAACTTTTCTCTAGTTGGAATTAAAATCTTTCTTGTGGGATTAAAACTATATATATATATTTAGCTATAGAAGTCATTTACTTATAATCCTATATACATCATGTAACACTTTTTTGACTTATGTAAAGTTTTTTCTTCCCTTGTCAGTAGAGAAGGGCTAAAAGTTGGATTCACGTATAGTGTCTAATTCTGTATCCTCAAAATGCCTAAGGAGGTACAATTAATGTGATATACATTTATTCAATATTAGTTGTATTAGTTGTATTGAAATGGTTATGGGAATGAAAACACTAAGGCAGGAAATAGTTTAGTTCAACATTTATTTCCGCTAACTCCTATTTATAAATTAATTGGCTCTTATTAAAATTTGTTAGCAGAAGATTCTGTACTATAATTAGAAATTACAATGCAGTGAATTCAGTTTTAAATGCAAGGAAGCTACAAACACCATTTGGAATTCCAGATTAAAGTGAGATGGTTGTGGGTGAGGTTGTAAGAGAATGAGAAGAGATTGGAGATTGGCCTGGAATATTAGATAGGTTAGATGGGAATTAGATGGTTAGGTTGGGAGAATACAGTTGATACAGCCTTTTAAGTAAAGGCAAACTGCAGTTGAAGGTGGGTAAAATCACTGAAGCATATAAAAATTGGACGCCATTTCACTACTGCTATCTCTATGAGAAAGTATACAACAAGCACTCAAGGAGACTTGAAATAGGCGAGCCATGAAAGCTGAACTGCATGAGGAAAAAAGATTCCATTTACAAGGAGCACATATCTCAGATAAAGATACATGGTGGTCTGGAATCAAATGGCACTCAGTACACTGTGGCTGATGGACATTTGCTGGCTTCATCTCCAGGGAGACCCGAATGTGTTGCACTGATTAACTGAGCAGGGTGTCTCATTTCTATGATTTAGTTCCTCCAAAAGTGTACTCTCAAGTGCAGGGGTTTATGCAGCATTTAATTCTAAATGGCCCATTTGGAAGTAGAAAAAAACAAATCAGTATCAATTTAACTGAGAAATTTAACCATAGTAATGATGAAAAATCACCATTTGGCAGCCCTTAAACTCCTTAGTACTAATATCAGAGTAGGGAGAAGACTATGAAAGTATGTAAGTAAAATGGAACCAATCTCGGACTATAAGGTTAGGCAAAACTTGGAGATACAAACTTTTGTAACTTAATGGAAATATCAGACTTAACAGTTGAGGTTAAAGGTTTTTTCAAAAGGAAATTTTAAGACTGATATGAAAATTGTCTATTTTTAGGAGACTCTAGTCACTATAAGGGTATAGCCTTTAATTAGCAATGAGGTTCACAAATCAAAATCCAGATTCAACTCTAAGCTTTTTATTTCTTTTTATTTATTTATTTTTAAATTTTGGTACCAGGGATTGAACCCAGGTGCACTTAACCACTGAGTCATATCCCCAATCCCCTTTTTATTTTATTTTTATTTTGAGGCAGGTTCTCGCTAAGTTGCTTAGGGCCTCTAAGGATATTTTTGACATTCTATCCATTTAATTTTTGGTTAGGCCCCTAATAGTGGTTTTATCTTAGAGATGATATGGTTAACTTCGGGGCATTAAGAAAGGACTGCAACAGCATGAGTTAAAGCTTTAATTACACTTTACACATTCTTATTCCATTGAAGACCAGTTGAAATATTGGGATATGACATCTAATATCAGGAAACAGACTTTCACATAATAGATTAGCTAGTGAATCACATGAAAAAGGTGTCACTGAACTATATTTTCGGGTGATTTCAGATTTAAAAATATGGCTCTTCAGTGCTCAGTGATGTCATTATCTTACATCCTCTGTGTGTTCATACACATAACTGACAATGACAACTACATACAATTCAAAGAACAGAAACATGCTGTTTTGAAATTTGTTCAGCATAACATGGCTGGGTTTCTTTTAGACTTGGGAGTCTAAAGACATATTTGTTTTCCACCTTATGGCAGAACATCTATCCGTCTCAAAAGTCCATCACTGAAGACCTGCCTATCTACTCTGATAAATTTAGTTATATCTTAAGACATTTTTGTTTTCCTTCAGGAAAGAATGAGGAGAGCTGATACCCTTGCTGACCTTCTAGCATTACTCATGGTTGAGAGAATAAATACCACCAGTCTCCATGTAAACACTAGCATTTTTCCCCCTAGCATCCTGTATCTAAGTTTTTACCAGTATCTAAACCATAAAGGGACTCTTACAGTGTCCTTTTAACCAAGAAATCCTGAGAATGACTGAGCTTTTCTAAGCACACAGCTCAATGCCTGACATGTGGATGAGATGAAATGCACGATTCCTTCTTAAGCAAGAGCACTCTGCTTCCCAAGAACACCATTTTTTTTAAAGGGCTTCTTTTTATAATTTTGGGGCATGTGACATGTGGAATGCTCTTCTGTGATAAATTGTGATGTTCTTTAAACACAAAGCTTCTATTTTTAAATGTGTTTATATTCCGTGTACTTACTATGGGCTGGCAGTTCTATCTTGTTAGGCCAATGGTAAGGAAGAAGGATTAAGGGTCAAGGAGCTGAACTTGAAATCACATTGATGAGTGGGATATAGGAGTTCCAGAGCTGGGGAGGAAGTACATCTAGAAGAAGGAAGGGCTGGACTGGGAAAAGGAGCTGAGGACATTTGATTGATTTATTGAGCTGCTTCAGTTAAAGGAGATACAATGCCTACCTTATTTTGTCAATTAGCATGCCTGGTTGCATTTGAAAAATAATGTGGATCATGCCTGCAGCTATATATATTTTTTGCTTTAATTAATGTACAGTTTACTTATGTTTGAACAAACCTAATTTTACTGATCCATCTTCAAAGGTATACATAGATACATCCAGTTATTCTGTTATTAGCAATGCATTTACTCTGATCCTGTCATAATTTGTCATTCCTCCTTACATCATGATGATTATGATCATGAGAAGGATGAGTACGATTAGGGAGATTATCAACAAAGTCATTATTGATCACCAGGCACTGTGTTAGCTGCTCATAAACACATGATAACACCCCTACACAGTCGACTGAGTAACAACACAAAAGTAAACAAATAAAATATGTGAAAATGAGTGCTATGTTAAAGGTTTGTCTTTGGTTACTGCATTTCATGATCTATAAGCCAATCTTTGTCACACCAGGAAGGATTTCTTCAGGACAAGAGACAACTAATTGCGTGCTGGAAGGAGGAATATGAGCTATCCAGGGGAAAGAGTGAAGAAAAGAATGTCTAGGCAGAGATAGAGTCTTGGACAAAGAGCCAAGAGGAAGAAAGCTCATGAGAAGCTTATTAAGCTACAAATGATTCCATTTACCTAGAATCTAAATTTCAACAGGAATGAAAACAGGTGATACCAGAAAAGAAGAGAAGTTTCCTTCCTTATTCCCCCCTTTCCTTTCTATTTTCCTCTCTTTCTTCCTTCTTTCTTCCCTCTCTTTCCTTATTCTTCCCTCCCTTTCTTTCTTTCAATGTTGTTTGCCTTATAAGTTAACAAGCATCCCTTCCAGATGCTACCTTGAAAAATCAATTCCTTTATGGGATCATGGGAAGCCCTAAGATTCTTAGTACAATTGCTTCTCATTTTATTTTGTCTCCCTATTTTTTTGCTCTTTTACCTAAATATCATTTATATATAGAAAAATAATTGAAAACCACCCAGTCTTTGTCATTTTAAAAAAAGAGTTTATTCTATGTTTTAGGAGATATTTGCAGCAGACCAAGCTTCTTCTATTAGCAAGTTCCCAAACCACTCTCCTGGAGATGGGATTTAGCTCTGTTCTGTAACAATGCACAGTGAATTTCTCATTTGCCCTTAAGCTCCTTGGCCCGGTGACACACCACTTTAGGTTTAATCAGTCAGAAAAATCACAAAAGCTCCCAGTCTCAAGTGACCACTCTGACCTTTTTTTCCCCTGAAAACAGGAAGAGAAGAAATTTCCCTATTTTGTGCAGTCTGTCTTTGATTCTCTATACACCTGTGTGTTTTGTTTATTTCCAATCCACTGTGACCTAAGTTAATGCTGCTTCTGTCAGTGGGAAAGCAGCAGTATGCTTTTCTGCCACTATAAGCAATCGTTTCTAGAGGTTTATCTCCTTGAGGGTGTAATTTTTATCAGGATTTTTTGAAGGGAAGCAAAGAACATATGAGAAAAACTCAGACAACTGCATACTGGGGCTTGGCTGGAGAAGGATTTAGGTTTGGTTCTTTTATTAAAGCCAAAATTCTTGATGAACAAGTTTTCCAAAAAAAAAAAAAAAAAGTCACACTTTCCCTGGGTCCCTGGAAACCACTAGTACCAAGTCACATGTTCTCACATACCTGCGGCTTAACTTCTGAATTTATAACACACCTGTGGACATTTTGACTTTTTCTATTAGTTACATGAAATTCCATGGACGTTTAGGACCCTTTATTCTTAACATGTGACTTCTTACAATGTCTCTTTATGTACTTTTATCGAATAATCTGAAGTTACTCTTTGCTGTTATCCAGAGTGTTAGAACACAAAGTTTGGAATGTGAAATGGTCAGGGAGACATTCTATTCCATGTTTTTCTCTTGCAAAAAGTAACTTCAAAAGCCCCCAAAGGCACCTCTTCCAACCCAGACCTATTTCAGAACATTGTTGATTTTGTATTTTAAAATGTTCAACTGTGTTTCTGTGATATTACAAATATATTTTTGTTCATCAGTTCCCTCTGGTTAAAAACTTAGGATTATTCAGTTTGTTTTTATGAACCTTTAAAAATGAATTTCCCCTTAATGCTTAAGTTATTTGTTATAAACTGAATATGGGTGTTTTGGTCATGCTGATCATCATTCCAACCTTTGTGGAGGCATGGTATTGGAAGAAAATGTCAGATGCGGAAAAACAAACAAGTAAATATAAAAACAACTTGGACAGAGAGAAATGAGTTTTTCTTTTTGGTTGAAGTATAAGTAAGGTTGTCAGTGATTCTAGGAAAGAGAAGTAGTGTAAACAAAGCCAGAGAAATAAGGGTAAGCAGAACCTGTTCTTTCTGAATATATGGCCTTGTTGAACCGAGAAAGACTGACTTTTGTCAAAAACAACAAAAAAAGGTTAGGCCCCTGTCTAGCTTGTGGGAGGTAACTTTCAAGCCCTCAGGATGTCTAGCCTGATAAGAATGTCTGTACCTAGCTAGGTCCTGCTGGATTATCTATGCTGACAACACGTGATTTCTTGTGCCATGCATTAGGTGTGAGATACACGCGCGCACGCGCGCACACACACACACACACACACACACACATACATATAATCTACTACACATAAAATAAATCAATACTGCTTATAAATAAGGGAGCATCCATGTGAAGGAAGGAAGACCTATTCAAGGATTCAATTATAACTATTCAAGGATTCAGTCTATTATGATGCTTGCTCAGGAAAACTCTCCTAACACTCACAAATACATTTTCCAAAGAGTGTTCAGTTCATCTTAAATTGATTATTTTGTCCATCTGGATAATTTAGCTATTCTCTTTTGCTTAATCATCTTTCAGACATGTCTAGATGCAACATTGAGTCTGGAAATGCAAGTTAAGATTCTTTAGAGGGGAGGGAAAAGAAGGCATTAGATTTCCAGGTAGCTCAGTCTTATATAATGGTGGTCAGAGTTCCAGTTAATATCAGTTTTGTCTAAGAGCCATTGGAGGGTAATAAGAAGAAGAGTTCAGAGAGGCATATGTTCCAGAACAATTTTCTATATGGATCATTCTTTTATCAGATTCATAAGGACGATTCTGGCTTTATGATTCTGTGTGTACAAATCTCTCACATATTCGGAAGAGCCTGAATGTGAGTAATGTTTCATTTCCAGGCTGCCATCTTAATGGTCAGTTTGTTTGTGCGAATGGAAAGGATTTACAAAGAAACTGTGACTCACGGGAGTCTACGAGATGTGAACCAGATTTTGATGTTATTTTAGTTTGGTGAATAAAAAAGAGCAATGAAATACTTTGAATAAAGTGTTTAGAAATCAAGGCCATAATATGTTAACTTAAAAATATATGACTTCATTCAAACTACTTTATATGTGTGCTATTAGTTTTCTCATCTCTAAAATGACCTGGTAGAATCAATTTACCCTGATGTCAATTTCAACCTGAAAATTATTTTCTTATATAATTGTTGAATAATCATTCTTCTAGAATTAACAGAAAATTTGATCTTGATTACTTTCAATCTCAGTTGCTCAGATATACAAATATGGCACACCTATCAAACAACTCTCTTTCTGTCTTGTAGAAACTTATTATGAAATTAAAATGTGTTGAACAACTTAGATTCATCTCATGACCTGTTAAAGAATGCACATTGTTAGTACTAGTTACAAGAACTTATTAAGTGATAAATGAACCCATTGGCTCATAATTATACATATTTTGTAGCCTACACTATTCATTTTACTCTATTGTTACCTTGAAACTATTGATTCACTTGGAAGTATTGTTCATGTACTAGACCCCATTTCAAAAGAATGACCCCCAGAAGTTTCTAGCTTTTCATGAATTTAGTTCTAAATTACATGTCTCCTCTGCTCACCCCTCCAAATTCTATTTGTCTCATTCCTCACCATCGATTGCCTTTCTGAAAATGAAATTGGCTTCACTGCAAACAAAATACAGATGTCATATTTGGCCACTGTGTCTGCCTGCTTCATGCTACAATGCTGGACCATCCAATGAGCAGAACAACTGTGGGCCATTGTCACTACAATGAGAATGAGGGGAGCAGGCACAGTGTATGTTCATTTATTATGTTAACAGCTCCTTCCCTGATTGTGATGCCACATCATGTGGGAAAAAAAGTGCTTTCCATACAAACACAAAAAGATTGCACCTCAGCAGGTTACTTTTGACAAACCACAGAATGTATCCATAACCTCTAACTTACATGGTAATGTGATAATGTAAACAAATATTCTGAGAATTGACATAACCATTTTGATTCCATGGGCCTAAATTAATATCCTTCAGTCTTTTTGCTTGGTTTCTTTTCTGTTTTCTTTTAGTGAAATTACCCAGAGTTTGGGAGGAAAAAGTTTTAATCCAGAAATCTTCTCCTTCTCTATTTCTCTTCTATACAATCCTCACTGGTCTTGATAATTTTCTTATATCATTTTTATATATCATTGTAACATGATTACACGTTCTCTAGAATCCTCTTCCAAGGTGATATGAGCAGTAACCCCTCTCAGAGTCTGTTTATAGTATTTCTTCTGTACTCACATAAAAAGTTTGGAACCAGGATTTTCATATGACTGCATACTTGATGCTAGCAAGATATAAGAATTTGGGTTTTGAGTTTGAGGTTAGAAGTGGTTGTGGACACTACTTACTCACATTTAACCAGAAATCTGAATTTTGATTTTTGGATACTAGTTCAGATCATAGCAAAATAGGACTTGAGTTTGTATTTCTCACCAGTAGGTTACTGTTCTTTGTGTGCAATTTCCCCTTCAATATTGTGGTACCAAAAATGCTGATGTCAAAGTAGGAAAAATTGAAAATTTAAACATGCAGGATATTTCTCAAAGGAGAAAGGAGAGAGTATTAAGACTCACACAGAGATTGGAGAGACCATCACTGAAAATTAAAAGACTCTGGGATAACAAATGACTTTCTTAAGTAAAGGAAGCAAGGGGCAGGGTACTGTCTATAAAACAAGTAGAAATACAAGAGTACTATTCATCTTTAAATGAAATATTCTCTTAACTGATTTTATATTGAATATTATGAATCAGCTGGAACAGATTACCTAGTATCCTGGTGAAACTGAGGCCAAGATTTTTCCCATTTTTATTCTTTTCTACTTTCTTTTCCTAAGTATTAGGTAGATATGTAGGATCAATGACAAAATACTGAAATTCCTTCCTACTTTCAATCCCTTGCCTTCTTCCCCACTTCACTGCCTTCCAATAGAGCTTTGTTACTCAAGAAGTGTTCCATAAGTCAGCAGCACTGACATAGCCTAGGAGTTTATAAGAGATATTGAATCCAGTTCTTGTCCAAGAGCTCCTGAATTAGAGTCTGTTAGATATAACATTATCCCAGATAAGAGGTGTTGCAAAAATAACAATGCATTGCTGCTGTTCTCTTTGCCAAGCAATGATAATAGTGAATCTCGATTCTGATGTATATTATATGCTAGTATATTCTTTCTGCTTGAAATAGTGATCATAAGTGGATAATTTGGGAGTTTTTGTTTTTACTTGATTTTATATACATCATTTTGACATTTTTGGAATTTGACAAATATAGTACATGAATGAGATAATACAACAAATGCAAAACAACTTTGGAGATGCTGAAGGAATTATTTCTGTTCCAATAAAGGATTACCCAAGCTCTAGGTGTGTAAGAAAGACAGAAAACTTTTATAACTTGAATAATGGCAAGAAGTCTGCAGCTTAAGAAAAATTTGGAGCAATTAATTTCTGTGTTAATTAACTTTTGTGTTAGGAAAGGAAGATGTTAGTTTTGTAGCTTTAATTTCAATGTGGGAAATTGATAATAGAATATGTTCTATTTTACTGACATTATATTTGTTTCACTAGTAAAGAAACAGATTAACCAATCTCTTACTTTTTCTATTATCTATTTGTACAACTTTTCTTATATAAGATTAATAAAATATTTTTTGTTTGGTTCCTATTTTAATATCTTACCCTTTGATAGTTATGCTAAAGAGCAAATAAAATAATAAATTGATTTCCATTTTATAAGTATTAGATAGATATGTAGGCTCAATGACAAAGTACTGAGGAATATTTTAGAGAAGGTCTTCCCCAAGAAGAAGAGCCAAGCCTAGTTAAAACAAGCTTAATTCTTTGTCTCATGATTCATCAAGAATAATGAAAAGTCTGGAAAGATTAATATAAGAGAAAGCAAAATAATAATAGTAACAACAAAAACAATAATAATAACATCAACAAAGATAAAACAATTCCCTACTTCTGTCATTCTCTCTCTTCTTAATTGGCCTCCATTTGTAGCAAGAGCTCCATAATTGACTAGATTCCAGGAATATGTTTGGACCATGCTCATCAGTGGGCTATACTGTAAACAAGTTATCTGCTCTAAAACAGGATGAATTATGAAGGAAATGTGGTAATACTTCACATAATTTAATAACATGTTTTTCTTTTTAAAAATGACTAAAGCATCACAGTAAGAACGTCCCTTTCATTTGTTTGCAGAGGCCTTGAATAATTCTGTGTTGGAAAGTTCCTTAATCAATTTCAGTGTCTGGAGGCAAAATAATTTTGAAATAAGCCTTTCTGGAAATGGGCAAATTAGTTCAGAATTTATTATAATATACTGAGTGTTTTAGTCTACTTTCTATTGTGTTAACAGAGCACCTGAGGCCAAGTAATTTATAAAGAAAAGAGGGTTATTTTGACTTACAGTTCTGAAAGTTAGAAAATCTAAAAAGCCTGGCACCAATATCTGTGCAACTTTTGATAAGGGACTTATGCAACTTCAACTCATGAAAGAAATTGAAAGGGCAAAGAGAGGAAGAAAGAACAGAGGGTCAAACACCCATGATAGTTAACCCCTTCCTGTTTTAAAAGCATTTATCCATTCTTGTAGTTCCATTCCCATGACATAAATATCTCCCATTAGACCCCAACTTCCAACACTACCACACTGAGGAAATAAGCCCCAACATGGGTTCTGTTGGAGATGAGGCATATTTAAACCATAGCATTAACAAAATGAGGTGGTCAGGCCAAATTAAAAAATATGGGAACACAGAGGAAGTAAAATGCTATTTCAAAATTATTATGCCTCCATACACTGAAATTGATTAAGGAATTTTCCAACACAGAATTATTCAAGAATTCTTAGGTGCAATTTGCATCAGAGGAAAGGAAGGACTCTTGCTTTATTTTGGGATCATTTCAACCATTATGGAGCAATACTGTTGCTGCTAAAAAGAATTGGCTGTAGGTCATAAGGAAGTTTATGGGGGACAACATCCATTCAACCTTTGTTAGGCTTGTATATGACAATGATTCAGGAGATATAAATACCGGGTAGGACTAGGGCTAAGATACTTTGATAGGTGTTAGGTTGTTTAACTCTACAGAACTGATGATGGAAGGACATGAGGGTAATAATTTAGTACAGAGAGAAAACAGAAGAAGAATAGGGCAAGTGACAGGGAGGGAAGGGAAGGAAGGAGGGCAAAGAAGACAAATTCCTGTAATAGAAAAGGAGGGAAGGAGAAATGGAATGAGAGGACATTTGCAGAAGTGATGAGAAGAGACATTCTGAATGTCTTCTACTCTTTTGTCATGGATGACACATGACTTTGGTAGATATGAAAAAGAGGAAATAAAGCCAGATCTTTTAAATATTAATAATCTGAGTAGTATCATGTTGAAGTGTCACAGTAAATATGGGGTGGGGTGGGAGGAGAATTTAGAAAAACGAAGCAATTAAAAACGTCAAAGTGTCAGATTCTGTGCAGATTAAGGAAGATGAGAACAGAGAAAACACCTAAGAATTTGCTATTTGAGTGCTGATTTGAGGGAGAGAAAAGATGCACTAGAACCATAAGGGAAGAGGACAGATTATTGGGCATAAGGAAATAATCAACAAATGAGGCAAAGAACAGCAAATTTAGGTTGGAAAATAAGATAATAAAAGGACAGAGGAAATCACTTAGCCCATGACTCATGAAGGGCATTGTGCAGATAGGTACCATGGTAGAAACAGGACCTCTGCGATAATATCTTTGTCCTCAAAAAATCTTACATCCTATCAGGTTGGTAACAAAAGCCTTTACATTGCGAAACAAGTATATGGTAAATATCCCGAGGCCTAGAATTCCTTCCATGCCCTCCTCCTCTTCTAATGACTACAGTCTAAATACAGTGATCCATATTTATTGTCTGGATTATTGCAATGGACTAATAACTTCCTTCAATCTCATGTCTTCCAGTTCATTCTCTAAGAGTGATTCACAACGATGGGGTAATTTGTACCCAGGTTGATATTTTTGCTTCCAAATTAGTGAGTGGAGGCCAGGGGTGCTAGATGCTATGATGCATGCAGCAAACCTATAGAAATAAGATTCGCCCTGAATGTCTTAACATTTTCAAATGTCCAAGTATGTTACATCCATTATGAATGCAACCTGGTATCATTATGGGAAATAATCATCTTGAAAAGCTGTTATGAAAAGTTTTATGATAAGTTCAGTGGTTTAGTGAATGTTATTTTGGAAAGGGAATCTGCTGCAGAATGAGTTAAAATTTATTGAACTCCATATCCATGTCGTCTTTCTCACGTACCATAGCATCTCCTACCACACCTTTAATTAAAAGGATTTCAGAGGAGAAGTGCAATAGTATGAATTCATGGAAACCATTTACAAATGCTAACAGTGAAGATTCAGAAACTCCTTTTGACAGATTTTTTAAAGGTGTTATAAATCAGTAGTGATACATGAAAGGCAGTTCATGAATTTCGTTTACAAAGATTCATTTAAAAATAATATGTATTGTTGCATTCCTACTTATACTTTTGGAAATCTGAAAGGAAATGATAAGCAGTATAATCTGTAAAAATTTAAATATTAAAATTTAACATAACCACATTCATTTTCTTTCCCTGACCCTATTTCCAAAGGTTTCTCAAATACTTCTATGATTTCTTGTTTTATCTTTTCTGCTTCATTCTCTATTTCTTACTGCTTAGAGAATAACATCGTTTCCAATATCTTTTTAAGTATCAGAGACAGTATGTGCCTTGATAGGAGGAGGGTTTTTAAGATAGGGGTTGATTCTTCCTTGTCAACCAACCAGTGCCATATACAGAGGAAATGATTTGGACACTGTGTTTATTTATAAATGAGTCCTATCTCATTTTGTAAGATTTCACATTATGTTTGTTTTCTTCATGCTGACTGTGTTTATTTTACCTATTTATTTTATGATCTGGTAATTCTAAATATTGGGATGATGCTATATATCTCTCCTTCATGACTGCTTTGGTTTTTACTTTTTTGTATATCTCTACTGTTTAATTTTCATGTTTATTGAGCCTATAACATATACCAGGAATATATGATATGTTAAATATATAACATTAAAACAGAAAATGACAAATCTCTTCCTTGATGGAACTGGCCTCATAGCACGGAAGAGAGAGAAAGAAGAACTAAATGGAGTACAATTTTTAAGAGTGATAACCATTGCTGTGGAGAAAAACAAGCAAGATGAAAAGAATGAGGACTGGCCTAGGAAAGATATTTCTGATTTTTATACACAGTAACTAGGGAAGATCTCTCTGAGACAGTGACAAGTAGCTTAATGAGAAGGAAATGAGAAGGGAATTTTGCAGACATCAGGTGTAAGCACGGCAATTTCAAGGGCACCCATGCAGGCATTTGCCCGCCATCTTCAAAAAAGACCCATAGAGAGGTGAACAACTGAGCAAACAAAGCATGTTAACTGACAAAGGAGGCTGGAGAATTGCCATAGAGAGAAGATGGAGGACTTGAAGATCACCATGAGAAATTCAGCCTAAAATTCTACGTGAAATGAAAACAGATTTTAGCAGAGTAGCACAATCAGATTTATATTTTTAAAGAATCACTGTGGATTCTGTTTTGAAGATAGCCTTGAGGCATGGGCAAAAATAGAAGACTAATCCAATATGTATTACAAGACTAATAATATAAGCTTAGGAATGTTCTCCCCCTACTTTAAGACCAAGCTCTACATGTGTTTCCAAACTGAAGGTCTAATGACATTTGTGTTCTGAATTTAAGCAGCACTTGGCTAACAATACTGCTTTGCTATATTTGCTTATAGCATTTTTTTTGTACCAGGGATTGAACCCAGGGGTACTTTACATTGTACCTCATTCCAGCCCTTTTTCACTTTTATAACTTATTTTTTTTAAAATAATTTTGAGACAGGGTCTTGCTAAATATCTTAGGGCCTTGATAAATTGTAGAAGCTGGCCTTGAACTTGCAATCCTCTTGCCTCAGCCTCCTGACCACTGGTATCACAGGCATGTGCCACTATATCCATCTTATAGCAACTATTTTTTTGATAAGTACTTACAGAGATGTAAAAGGTGCCAGACATTATGCTGGCACTACAGATAAAATGGATAGCAAAAATACATACAAAAATGTCTACTTCAAGCCAGGCATGGTGGTGCACTCCTGTTATCCCAGCAGCTTGGAAGGCTGAGGCAAGAGGATCGCGAGTTCAAAGCCAACCTCAGCAACGGCAAGGTGCTAAGCAACTCAAAAGGGCTGCAACGTAGCTCAGTGGTCAAGTGCCGGAGTTCAATCCCTGATATCTAAAAGAAAAAAAAAAAAAAAGGTCTACTTCCATGAACCTTTAGTGCTTATATTCATTAGTTTTCATATTCCTCCTCCCATAGATTCAGTGTCCGTTTGAAAATAACTCATCCCATTCTGTACAGGTTGATTTATTCACTTATTCCTTAATCCATATGATAACTGAAAGTCTGTGTGCCATGTACTGAGCAACTCCTATCACTCAGAAAAGTTGGACATATTGGCACTAAGTGAATATTCAGTATAGTCAAAGGGGAGGTGGCTAAGGATTAAGAGGCTTTATCAAAAGATATAGTCAGGGGACATGCAAATTGTGCTCCTTGTGTTGGAGGTGCTGACCCTAATAGCTTTTGCCAATGATTTGCAAGCCTTCCCTAGTCTCAGTTTCCTATGGTGACCTCCACTGTCAAGGCAGGACAGTAATATTTGCTGACCTTTCAGGGATGGAAGAAAGAACAAGAAAAACATGCAAATGATTGCATACAAATGATCAGGCTGAGACTGACTCAATATAAATGCTAACGAGAAAAGGATGCAATTCACTTCACACTATGATTTCAATGCACAAGGAAACATCAGACCATCGATTACCTCTCTCATATGTGAAAAGTAGATGAAAAGAAATCCAGCACTCACAACTATAGAATTTTGTTCAAAGTTCTTGTTATAGCATGTCTTCTTTAAGGATCAAATACTTATTTATGGTCATGAAGCAATAGGTGACGTGATTATTGTCTTAAAATTATTAAAGAATATATAGAAATTTATTTACGATTTAAAACAATCTATTTTCCCCAATCATTGAAATGGGGAGAATTCATTTAAATTATGAACTTCCAGTAAAAACTTTTAGCTGTACTTTTGATTCTTTATCCTAAAATTTTGTATTTCTATTTATTATAAATGAGGTAATGGCTGATTCTCTTAATTTGTGTAATCATTTCCAATTCCTTTGTATCCTCTGTTCCAATATATTGTTATGGATGTTATCTTCAATTTACACTACTTGTTCCTACACTATTTTTGAGTAAAATGGACCTGAAAACAGGGCTTCTGAGTAGGTGAGATGCTGGCAGTAAGTTTGGAAAAAGCTTGTGTTGTGACATTACTACTCAACACTGCTTATTTTATGTAATTTGAGGTGGACAGATTTGGGGGGAACCCAAAGTTCATCATTGCACTGATTTCTCTCTCTTTCTCCCCTACCCCTTTTTCCTACCTTTTCTTCTTTTTCTTTCAAAAGTCATAACAATGATATATTTGAAAGGTCAGATTCACTTATTTTTTAGAATCTAATAAACCATACATTTCCTCATTAGTAGATACTTGCTAAATAATTTTATCTCAAAGTAGATGATAGTTTTGAAATGACTTGTATGAGAAGGCACATAATGTCAGTTATTTTTCCCAGTATTGATCCCTTGGCTTAGATGGCATCTGCCAGAATACTCAATTATAAAGTTACATTTTCTGTTTTATAATTAGTAAGTAATCTGTGGAATACAATTTGAGACTATTTGAATATCTTGTTCACAACAAAATTTGTCTCATTTTTTTTTCACATCCAGTGCAGAAAATCTGGTCTATATCTGTAATCAATTTGGTTATGAAATGGCAACTTTCTAATTCTTCTCTTCCTTTTATATTTTTAGTCAGCAATATCTAATAAGGAAGAACAGCACCCTACTTCTTTTAGTATCGCTCAATTGCTTCATTATTATTACCCAATTTGTTATATTCTCTAATTAAGTATTTTAATGTTCAAATTGTCACAACCGTAGCCAGCAGTGACTGCTTCCAGACAGATTTCTTATCCATTAAAATGTTGAATTATATTTTCACGAAGTGCACAGAACATAAGAATATAGCCTAATAAATATGACACAATCCAATAAGGTTTAGATAAGGAATATACATATCCAGTGCCCAAATAAAAAAATTGTGTACTATTAGAAACACAAAAGTGCTTTTATATACTTTTCTAATCAGTGTTCTAAAACAAAGGTAATTATTTTGCTTACTTTTAACATCATAGATTTGCTTTTACTTCTTATAAATTTTTGCATTAATAGAAGTTTACAAAATATATTATTGTATCTGACTTTGACTGTTCAAAAAATATTTGCAATATTTATATTTTATGCCATAGTTCATTCATTGTTTTTTGCTGTAATACTTTTCTATTTTATAAGTTTAAACCATTTGTTTATCCTTTTGACAAGTGTTTATTGACGTACAAGTATGTTATCCCATTTGGGGGCTTGTAAATGATGCTGTTATGAATATTTTATCATATGTCTTTTTTTAAAAAGACATGCATTGTATTGCATAAATACATTTGAGTGGAAATGATGGGCTAGAAGTTACGCCTGATTTCTGTGAAATATTTTTCAGTATTGCCAATAGAAATTGAGGGTATTGACTAACAAACATTGCCATCAACAACTGTAGTTTTGTCCCAGACATTCCGATGGATATGTTTTGTGCTCTTTGTTTATATTTACATTTAGGTCATTGTCAAGATCAATGCCATTTTAACAACACTGGGTCTTCTGATCCATGAGCAGTTACAATACATTATTTAGATCTTAAAATTTTCACTAAAATATTTTTTTATCTTTTTATGACCATGTTTTTGCATTTTAATCTCTGGGTAGCTTATATTTAAAGATGCTACTGATGTTATATTATTTTAAGAATTTTAACTTTGATTATTTTGGGTTAGTATATATATTAGAGTGGATTGTTTATACTGACCTCAATATAGCTAAACCCATTTACTAGTTCTTATAGCTTATTTAAACAAATTATAGAATTTTTCATATAAAATCATTATAAACATGAATTAACATAATTTTATTTCTAATCTCTTTCTATTTTCAGGGCTCTTGTTTCTTGCCTTAATATACTAGCTAGAATTACAATGTTATGAATTGGTGAGAATAGATGTTCTAACTATATCCCTGCCCTTGGGGAAAAAGTACTAATTTACCACTTAGTCTGATGCAAGCCTTACATTTTTCTTATTTTCTCTTTATGATTTTTGGAAATGCCCTGTGTTTCTAATTTACCAAGATTTTTACAGGGTCAGATGTTATAGTGGTCATTTATTTTTGTACATCTACTGATAGCTTTTTGTTTTTTCATTCTATGAACATTTCAAATTATATTGACTTTGAGTGTTATACCAACATTTATTATTGAGATGAATCTCAGTTCATCTTAGCATACTGTCTTATTTTTATATCTTTGGCTTTGATATACATAAAGGATATTTGCTCTTTATCTTTTCTTCTAGTTTGTTTGCCTTAGTTTTTATATTAGGGTAATCATCTCACAAATCTAGTTTTCCCTTGTTCATTTTATGTTTTTATTTATCCTTTCTAATGTATTTGATTTTCAGGTATTATATTCCTCAGTTATTAGATTTCTATTTGGTTTTAGGCTCTAAAGTTATTTATTGTCAATCTAGAAATATATCTCCAAATATATATATATTCCAAAGTGACTAAAATTTTCTCATTGGGTAGCATCTGAATGACAATGTAATGCTGACCAATGGTTGTGTCTTTCAATGGTAACTGGTATTTATAAAGATTAAAATGGTTTATGTGAAAGTTCTGTTTCAATACATCTTGTTATAATTTCTAGCAATTTCTTATTGCCAATTGTCCATTTTCAGTTCTCTTTTTTAAAATACCAAATATACCTTAGCCTTTTTTAATGAAAAATAAATAATATGAAGATTGGATGGATTTTCATCATAGCACTTCAAAGTTTGGGCCACATTGACAATTATGCTTTCTAAAATATGAATTTAGAAAGGTTATATAATAAATTGAAGAAATAATTGGATATCAAGGGTTTTTGGATTTCCAGTGTTGCATTATGTAGTTTTTTCCTCCCACTGGTAACTCAAAAATTTCTTATATTTCTTTTTAAGATATAAAATTATAAGTTTTTATAGTATAAATTGAATCTGTATGCTCACCTATTACTTGATAAAAACCTTCAGCATATTTTATTGTCATCACTGGGTGATGACATTAATGTCAAAATCTCTTCATTTTTATGTATAAAGTTATACTTAAATGTTATTATATCTATAAAAATAGGCAATTTTATGAAATAATAGACATTAAAAAATTACTTATAGCCTGGCAGAGACTTCTGATTTAAGTAGTAAATATGTATCCAAAATTACTTCAAAATGATCATTGATAATTATATTGATTTAAATTCTAAGAAATTAAAGAAGTCACTACCTACTGAGCCCATCAGAGCCACAGGGAAATCACTCTGTCATATCGTGATCATGAAGGTTTTTATGTGAGTTATATCTCAGTAGTACTAATTTTCTTGTCTTCAAATTGTTCCAAATTTTGCCTTAAGGCCTCTCCCTTTTGCTGCTATATTCCTTTGACAGATCCCATCAATGTAGTTTTCTTCTTTTTTGAGTACTTTCTTACCTTCTGATTCCAGAAGATGCTCCATCCTCATTTTGTATATTTCCCATCCTAGTCCTAGAATCAGATATTTCTTCAAGGTGTTCTGATTCCTTGTATTAAAAAAAAAAGATATTAAAAATGTAGAAATGGGTACTAGGTATGCTTATTTGCTAATCAGCTATTGCTTAATTTCTTTTAGTTGACAAAGCAAAGGAATGTATGTGTGAATGTCATGTATATATACATTTATAAATATTGGTGTATTAACCATTTAAGATCATAAGTTTATACTAGTGTCTCCTAATCTCATCCATTGCCACATAACAATTCTGTCCTGCCTTGCTTATCTGTCTCCTCTTGCTTTGATAGAGGGGGAGCTTGGCTCCCATCTTCTGCCATTCATTTGTTTTATTGTTCAATTCCAGTGTGCATATATAATGGTGTCAGAACTGATAACCTGTACTCCAGTGGGAGACCACTTTGTTTATCAGAGTACCTTGCTTATATGTGTTTCTTTTGTCTTTGATTTTAATGAGCCCATTTATTTCCAAGGTAACTTAGATCAGCACCTTGTCCCTTTACCCTCTTCTTAGTGAGGCTGCCTCATACCTTTACCAACACAGCTAGATTCCCTTGTCACCATCTGTGACATTTCCTTCCTGAAATTCCCCAACACCACAAATGATTTTGAAAATTAGCAAACATTCACATTCAACTAATAATATTTTTTAAAACTTGTTCTAATTAGTTTTACATGACAGTAGGATGCATTTTGACACGCTGTACACAAATGGAGCACAACTTCTCATTCCTCTGGCTGTACATGATGCAGAGTCACACTGGTCGTGCACTCATACATATCTCTAAGGTAATAATGTCTTCTAATTCCATCATCCTTCCCACTCCAATACCAGCTCCTCTCCCCTCACTCCCCTTTGCCCAATCCAAAGTTCCTCCATTCTTCCCGCTACCCCCCAACCCTTCATTGTGGATCAGCATCCACTTATCTCACCTTAAAGAAGAATGAAATTATTGACTTAGCAGGTAAATGAATGGAACTGGAGAATATCATGCTAAGTGAAATAAGCCAGTCCCCCCCAAAATAAAGGCCGAATGTTTCCAACTATTAACTTTTTAAAGAAACCATTCTTTTGAAAAATAATTTAATCACCTATATAGAAATCATAATTTTATACACTTCCTTTGGTTAATGTAGAACCCAAAACTTACAATTGCTAGTTGACAGATATGTTCAAAATGCATAAGGCAACATTCATATACTTTCAAAAGTAATCATTAAAGCATGAAACAAGCAATCCTCTTCCCTTCCTTCCTCTCTACCTTCCTTCTTACTGCTTTCCTTCTTTCTTCTCTCCCTCCTCTCTCCCTTTTCTCTCCCCCTCTTCTCTCTCTCTCTCCCACTCTTTCTTCTTTATAAAATTTAGCTTCTCAACCTCATCCCCTTCCTGTACCTGACTTAAGTCCTTTGCTTCTCTGGCCTGGCTGAAGATGTTCTGAAATTTAAAAAAAAAAAAAAAAGTATTCTGGTGATTGAAATGTGTGAAAAACATTATAAATTGGAGATAAAAAAAAGCCAAGAATGGAAAGTGAGAAAAAAATTAAAACTGGGATAAAAATATGAGAACAAAATAAGGAGAGATTTATGATGAATGTATTTGAGTTACTCTATCAGTCTGAGAAGACGCATGCCTGGTCCTGGTGGTCATGGCAGAAGGGAAGATGCTAAATGGTGGTGCTTACCACCTAGCCATCCCTTGGTGTAGTATTTGGCAGCAGCTCAGTGGAGAATGATGGTGGTTTACTGAAATAAGTGTTCCCATCAATTATAAGCTAGTTTCATGTGAAGGAGAAACAGGAAAAAAAAAATCTTCCCCATTCACTTAGAAAAAAGAAAACAGAAGTAGGGTGAATGAATTTAAAACCATCCTTTGTTCCCATTTAAAAATGTTTACCTTTTTTATATGTGGTGTAAAAAATAATTGTCTCAGCATCAGTCAAATTCTAGCCTTGTTTATTTTAAATGTGGTGAGAAGAAACATATTTAGAAACCAGCCACAAGGCAGTAAAATTGATTTCTGGTTTATCTGGTATGGCTTTGATTCCCTCACTGAGCCAGGGAATAATTGATTGCTGGAAGCCT
Organism: Callospermophilus lateralis; assembly: GCF_048772815.1. Classification (NCBI taxonomy): domain Eukaryota; kingdom Metazoa; phylum Chordata; class Mammalia; order Rodentia; family Sciuridae; genus Callospermophilus; species Callospermophilus lateralis. The sequence continues at coordinate 41,192,184 of NC_135318.1, forward strand.
TGTAGCAGTGGTTAAAAATTGATAAATGCTAAAGCGGGCACAATGGTTTATAGCTTCTTAAGGGTTGTGGAACCTCTATATTTCTCTCTCATCACCAGCTCTAGATCAGGAGGTAAAATTTAAAAGGCTTTTTGTCTTTTTCTTCATAAATAACATCCATTCACTCAGGAATACTGGGGCTGAGGGGATCACAGGAAACTTTTGGGTAGATGTGCAGATGTTTGATTTAGGAGTACAGGTTGAATACTGGGTAGTATTTCATTGCTTTACATTAACTATTCCAATTGGGCAGGGAGAAACATTGATAATAATTTTATTTTGATTTATTATTATTATGGTCTTTATTTTTTATTTTTCCCATATTTTTATCAGTGTTTTATGGTTATAAATTATGATGAGATTTGTTGTTACATATTTGTACATTCACACAATATAGCAATATAACTTGGCCAATATTCTTCACCTTTCCCTTCCCCCTGGTCCATTTCCTCTACTCTACTCATCTCCCTTGGATTTTCATGATAATACTTTTTAAAGTGTTTAATAATCATTTAAAGTTTGATCTTTAAAATGAACAGAACCCTGGAAACAAATGTACTGAAGTTTCTGTGGTTTCTCTAATTGTCGTTTGTAGATCTGAAAGTTAATTCATGACATCATAAAATACAGCACACCAGTTTTATTATTTATGAGTTATAATTCTTGTGTTATATAGAGAATAAAAAATTTTCCAAGTCAAAAAATAAAATGACATTTTACTAGTTAAATATGCAATATCTAGGAAGATCATTTTTAAAATACTTCATCTCAAACTATGGGGTCTAAGTATTTGTAGCTCTTTTATTAGATTAAGGTGAAATTTCTGACAGTTTACAACACATTTTAAATGGCACTTGAAAATATATGAGACGTTTATGCCAAAATGTGCTTTAAAATGTTTTGCAGAGTCACAGAATTAGAAATTATCTTCTCTATTAAATTACTAAGTTAAATTAAATGCTATATTTATTATCAAACTTTTTCTCTCAAATGAACATTATGAGATTCATGGTTAGCAATAAAATAGTAAATAATTTAAAGAATATATTATAGTTCCTACAATTTTTTCCTGTTTAATATAAATCTACATTAGATTAGTTTTCTAAGAATTACTTTTTTAAAAAATACTATAAATGCCCAAGTGAGTTTTCTGGGTCTATATTGAAGAAATTTGCTGCATTTATGTTTCTCAATGTTTTAAAAGTAGTCCCTGAGATAAACTATCTGAGGACATAAGGGGAAAATACTACATTAGCTTAGCTCCTTCTTTCCTGGGATCAATTTTGGCAAAGAGGGGATTCCATAGCAATGATAAACTGGATCAGGTATTATTCCAGGACAGTGTGCATGCCAATTCAGACATGCCCAGCCCTCACAAAGAATGCACCTATCTCTTGGGGAATTTACTTTTTAATGGGTAAGTTAAAAATAAATAAATACATACATACATACATACATACATATATATATACAATAGTGAGAAATACTCTCTGAGGTAACATGAGGCAGAAGGTATAGTATTCCACAGATTCCAAAAACAACCCAGGAAAACTCTTCTAGGATCTAGGGATACACAAAATAGATCCCAAATCCCGTATTCCCATTAAGTTATTAAACAGTTTAAAATAATTCAAATATATATCATTCAGTGAGGCATAAAAACAATAAAAATAGATTTTATTATTATAAGCTTAAGGAGTTCACCCAAGAATACTCTGTAAACATCAGCAGACACACATACTAACAAATGCACTAGACTGACAGATGATGTTAATATTCTCAACTAGGCTCCACTGACTTAGCCTAGGACTTTGCAAAAATGGTACCATCCTACTTGATTTTTTTTTTATTTGCAGTGCTAGGGATGGAACCCAAGCCCTATAGGCATGCCAGCCATGTGCTATACCATCAAGCTACACTCCTGGCACTACTGTAATTGATTCTAAATACAATTTGACAGCAAAGCACTTTCAAACCATTCAATTACGGTTTGGTCAAATGCTATTTAAAGAATTGAAGTTTCACTTTTCCTCAGTCTTCACTGTACTTTTTTATTTTAATTCAACCCACAACAGTGAGGGCCTAGACCCTAAAAGTCACTGTGCTTTGGAATGAAGTGGGATTTAAAGAAAGGAGATGCAACATCCATTTCTAAAACTTGACCATTTGGGGAAGAAAAAGGTTGAGAAATGTCTCTCATAAGGCAATGGCTACAGAAAGAGAAGACTATAGGTCACTGTCAATTATAACACTCTGTCAAGAAAACATTCTTACATATTTGAGCAGATCTTACAGTAAGATATGAATTTTGAGAAATTTTGGCCAATGTATTATGACAAAATATCAATCATAAGGTGAAAATAATATCAGAATGTCTGAATTGACAGAAGTAAAATAAATAGAAAAATTCCTCCATATCTATGGGGAATGGGTTCCAGTCCCCCCTGTGGATACTGAAATCTATGGATGTTCAAATCCTTATGTAAAATGGTACACTATTTGCATATAACCTACACACAACCTACCTCTGCATAATTTAAATCTTTTCCCTATTATTTAAAATGCCTATTACAATGCAAATGATATTAAATAGTTGCTGTACTATATTGCTTAGGAAATAATTACTAGGAAAAATTCTGTTCATGTTGAGTATGGATGCAATTTAAAAACATTTTCTAGTCCATGTTTGGTTGAATCCACAAATGTGAAAACTGTGGGTACAGAAAGTTCACTGTACTTACATGTAGAAGTATTAAATGATTGGAAGAAATCTACCAAAATTTTACCAGTTAATTTCTCTGATTGTTGAAATTGCTTGCTATTTTTAGTTTATTGGCTTTAGACATCTGTTTATTTTAATTAATCTGTAATGAACACATTTCTTTATATGAGCTTATTTTTAAAATATGCATATTTATTATTACATATATATAAATTACATATATAATTTATATATATAATATATATATAAAATATATATATATTTTAAGCACTACTTTGTTAGATGATTTATCCCACTCCTCAGTCTATATGCAAAGGACTTCAAATCAGCATACCATAGTGATGCAGCCGTATCAATGTTAATAGCAGCTCCACTCACAATAGCCAAGCTATGGAAACAACCTAGATATCCTGCAACAGATGAAAGAATAAAAAAATGTGGTATATATGCACAATGGAATATTACTTAGCCATAAAGAAGAATGAAGTAATGCATTTGCTGTAAATGGATGAAACTGGAGTATATCATGTCAAGGGAAATAAGCCAATCCCTAAAAAACCAAAGGCCAAACGTTCTCTCTGAAATGTGTATGCTAACCCAAAACAAGGGAGGTAGGGAAGGAGAAGAATAAAAATCCACTGAATTAGACAAAGGAGAATGAAGAGAAGGGAGGGCGAAAGGATGTGGGAATGACAGTAGAACTGCCCAGACATAACTTTCCTAGCCTTGTATTTAAATACATGACCAGGTTAACTCTGCATTGTGTACAACCACAAGAACAGGATCCTAACTAGAATAAGTTATACTCCATATATGTATAATTTGCCAAAATACATTCTACTGTCATGTATAACTAAAAATTACAAATAAAAATAAAAAATTAAATTACCTGAAAAATATTTATAGTTGAAAAATTATTATTTTCTAATCTTGCTTTGCATACATAGTTTTTCTTTTGTGATTCTTATATAGGCTCTGTATAGCATAGAGGTAAAAAAAAAAAAGTGTCGTTTTTGAAGCTAGACTGATTTACAACCCTAGGTGGAAGGGCTGGGGAATTATTAGGAGAAAAGTACTTAGAAGGGAAACATCACTTCACCTGCCCATACTATGTTTTTCTCATAGGTTATATGAGAACCATGGTAAGACTTTCATCATAGAGCTGCTGCGAAATTTAAAAGCATTAGATTTGGAAAATAAGAAACTATCCAACAGAGTGACTCCCAGTGAATCTCACTATCAGTATTAAAATCTGATATAGTCTGTTATTCCCTAATATCTCTCAGTTATGAGCAATCTCTTTCAAATATGCATCTGAAATTATCATCGTCTGAATTGACCATTATCCAGAGAGGAGTTTTATAATAATTAACTAGAACTAAATATAGATATTAATGACTACACATACTTCCTCCTATCAATAATGAAAGAAGAAGAAAAGATTGAGCTGAGGGGGACACGTAAGACATGGGCAAATAGTGGAGAAAGAGGTAAGGGAATTACTAAAGAAAGACAGATACATGCTGAAAATTCTTTAAAAATTGTTTTTATGTTTTCTAATGGCTTACACTGATGCTTGTGTCCCAATATAATGCTATTGATTGATTGATTGATTGATTGTACTGGGGATTGAACCCAGTTGCTCTACCACTGAGCTATACTATCAACCTTTTATTATTATTATTTATTTATTTATTTATTTTTGTATTGAGATAGGGTCTTACTAAGTTGACCAGGCTGGTCTCACACTTGAGATCCTCCTGCCTCAGCCTCCCAAGTTGCTGAGATTACAGGTGTGAACCTACGTACCTATATTCTTTGTTTTAAAGATCAACTTGTTTTATTTGCTTTCTTTAGTGTATCATGACTCCAGCACAGACTTATGGAATGATTTGAGCTGTCTGAGATGCCTTCTTACGTTAGCAGTCTAGCTAGCTATGATAAAGTCAGCCAGGAATGTGGACTCCAAACCGGAGCACCTGTGAGGTCAGCTATTCCATAGACAGGATCAGAAGTGGTTTAATCTAGAATGATGGACTTGGCCTGGGTAAGGGGTTAGGAGTGTCATTTTAGATTAAAGTTATGTATGATTACTTGCAGAGAGGAACATTGAAGAGCTAGGGGGCCTTTGAATCTCCATAAACTTCACAGGTTTAGGTTCTCGGAAATGGATCTTGGAGAGATTGCTGTGATCTTTGACGACCTTAATATATATCATTGGCTTGGACTGCTTTTCAGCAAAACTACTGTGAACAGAAATCACAAAAGACAGATTCATCACTAAAGGCCATGACATTAAAGCCTTTAAATACTCCCATTCCATTCTCAAACACAGTCACAAAACACTGGCGACATATGGCTTTCTCATTATTCTCTTTTTCTAAATCAGAACCTCATATGCATGTAGGTCTTCAGGCACAGACCCATGTTATTATAGAAACAGTATAGTCAAATCTGTAGCCTGGTTCTGGCAATTATATAAGAATTTACAGCATGCTTTTTAATATACTTAATCTCACTATTAAGTTTCTTTTTATCTGTTCCCTTTTAATATTATCTTATTTTCCTCATCAATATATGTTGATATTTCCTATTTTAGTCATTTTAAATTCCTTTGCAACCAGTCGAAATTGATAAAAAAATTAAGTTTTATTGACTGTTCTGTAGTTACAGGCAAACTGGAGTGGAGTATGTTTTGAGAAAAGCAAGTTTTGAAGGGATTTGAAACCAGTTGCTGTAAAGAAGAGTTATAGGACTTGAAGTTTTTTGCCTAGAGCAGAGAAGACTACTTTAAGAGGATTCTGGCCTTACCCACTATTTGTAATTGCTTCTGTTTTTAACATATAGCTATCTTGAACCACTAGAATACAACAGAATCAGAAGAAGGGTCAGTATAGACCACCACTCACTCCTTCTATTAAGTCTCGCATTGCTGCCTACACTAGGTGGTAGACACTTTGAGATTGCATTTTACTAACATATCTTATATCTTTTGGAAATGTGGTTCCCTTGCAAAAGATTAGTCCATCTAATATTTCAATTTCCTTTATAGACTCATTCATACTTCGCCCTGTATGTTTCTGGGCTCCTTTCTGTTGGTTTTTATTTCTCCAAGGCATTCCAGTGTGTCTTTGGAATACCTGTAAAGTAAACATTTCCATATCTTCATCTTCATCACTGGACTACCATTTCCTTACCTTAAATGTCCCTGGAGACTACGACTCTTAAGAGTTAAGAACAAGAAAAAATCTGGAAATGGGATTGACAGCCCTTGTGGTACAACCACTATTTAGCCTAGGGAAATATTGTATCATAGATTTTTTTCACTTCCTTTTGGTCTAAAGTCATCCAATCATTTTTTGTTTTCACTAGGCAACTAGAGAGAACTTTAAAACACTATGTATGGGGTTGAGGTGTTGCTTTGGAGCAGAGCACCTCTCTATCAGGCATGAGGCCCTGAGTTTCATCCCCAGTGCAGGAGGGAAGAAAAAAAAGAAAGAAAGATAAAAATAAAGAAAAAAGTACGATCCATATCATCTCCTGGTTTAAAGTCCTTTAATGTTTGTTTATATATTACCCTTCATGTAAAAATCCTAATATTTTCCATGATATTCAGGGACCCTTTCGATTTAATTTGAATTCAGATATCAACATTAATCACCTGCTCTGCATGAGGTTTAATGGATTGCTGGTACTTCTCAAAACAGGCTCTGTTCTCTTTGGCTTTTGGACCTTCTTTTGCACTTACCCCTGAAGGCTGTCCTTTCTGCCCTGGTCCTACTTGGAACACTGATTTTGTAAATGCCTTCATTTTCTGGAATGTACTGTCCTCTTCACAGATCAGGTTAGTTTTTCTTAGGGCATTAATTGTTTTGGCCTTCCTCCTCCTTGATCTTACCCAACTTCAATAAAATAACCCTTGTAATTGCATGCCTTCACAAATACACCATAGTTTCTCTCGGTGGAGCATATATCCTTAGTATCTCCGTGGCATTAGGTATTTAAATGAAGTGAATTAAATCTGATAGTTGCCTATCAGTAATAGGCTCTGATATTAAAGTAGGGATAGTTTGTTTTATTTCATGTAAAGTAGTAAAAATAAAAACCACTTCAGAAGCATTACTGAAGGTCATTTTTTTTTCAACAAAAATACTAGGAAATTTCCAAAAGATTATTTTAAATATGGACTATGCTGTCTTGAGACATAGTAAAATTTTCAACAGCATAATTACTAATACAACTTAAAATCAGGAGTGTCCAAATTTTGCTTTTTATGCACAGGCTTCCATTAGTTTCTCTTCCTTCTTTGTCTTCTCTTGAGGTGCTGGGGATCAAATGCAGAATCTCACACACATTAAGCACATATACCACTGAGCTACATCCTAATGTCTTCTTGTACTTTTTAAATGATGTACATATTTTTATTTACAGAAATATACTACTGTATAGCACATTTACACTATTTCTAAATATACTATATAAATTTATATATCAAATATACAAGTATATTTTGATATATTAATTTATGTATTTACTGTATAGTATACTACACTATTGTATACTTTATTTACATTGTAATTATCATAAAGCTTGCCCTGCTATATAATACAAAAGGGATTACTTACAAAATAAGATAAAAAGAATTTCTAGCCTTTTCTTCCCATTTTTTAATGAAGAGTCTTGGGAACCATCCAGAGTTCTTACTCCCATTTTGAAATCATTCTAACACTTTGATTAAATCTTAAGCTTAGTGATATTTTAATATTTTTACAGTATATATTTTTGATTTGAAATTCTTCTTTTGACAACAACATGACATTTAGGCCAGATAAATGTGTGTTTAATTTGTTATGCTTTTATAGTAAAACTGAACTATGAATGGTAGTATTTAGCATTTTGTAGATGTTGAGGACTGTGTCTAGGAGGCTGAATAGTCAAACCAGAACTAGGGCAGTGAGCCAAAGAAAGCATCGTTTTGCTTAGGATATCTAGGGATCATAAGTTCTTAGCCTGTTTAGATTTTTTTTTTCTGGTTAGTATTAGTTTTCATAACTGCATAAGGAATTTGCCAACATTACATCCAAATCATGAGCAATTATCCTGATCAAAGGAAGATGAAAACAAAATTCTTTATTCAAGGAAACAGGTCTCTCTAGATTCTCTCAGCTTCAGACGACTCCTTCTTACATATTTGTGTATTTGGAAGGACACCAGACAATTTATGGGAAAGAGCTTCTATTTCTACCAAAATATATGAAAGAAGCAAGTAAATTTAACACCCCAAATAATTGGTATATCAGTAATTCCACAATCTATTTGAAATATTTATCCTACAAATTAAAATTGTATTTTAGGCAACTCTTGGGAAGTCTGTTCATCATCTCTAAAACAGTTCCCATTCTTACACTCAGAAAAGTCATCACTGTGTTCTTTTTTTGATCTTTATACTCTCTTTTAAAAATCACATTGTACCTTCTCTAGGGTCTAGTCCAAAGCAAGTCAGTGTTTTCTTCCTTTTTCCTGTACATAAACAATTGCAGGGAATGATGGGGAGAGAGAAAAAAAAAAAAAAAAAACAGACAGAGACAGAGAAATAAAGTGAAAGAGGAAAAGAAAAGAATTCTACCAAAATACTACAGAAGGCCATTTTTCATGATGAAAAGGAATAAACATTTCTAAAATGTTATTGTCACAGATTAATGCCTTGACATAGATCTCATCCTCTGTGCCTGGTACTCCACACTGACAAATGAGGCAGAGGTGACGCAGAGCTGTGTTTGCACACTGACCTTCCTAGGAAAGGGCAGCCGGTTCTGTGGTTCCTGGTTCCAGTTGTCACGGGTCAAAGCTGTTCACATCATGCTGCCATCAGCCTGGACTTGTCTGCTGTTTATTTTATCTCTGGGTCTTTATTATCACATTCTTTACCAAATTCTGAAATATCTGTCCAAATATTTGTCAGAGCAAATTTATAAAAGTGTAATAGTGTTTTATCTCAGCATCACCACCAAATCTTGCTATAATAAAGCTTAGGTTTATTAACGAGGAATTGTCATTGTTATTAAAGGGGACAACTGACAGCATCATGAAAAATTGAGAGAAGGAGAGAAATGGAATCCAACTACATCCTATCTATACAATGGAAAGTATGGACCCATCGCAGATGATGATTTTAAAGAATACTTGATGAGAGATACTTAGAAAGCTGCTTTTTTTTTTAATGAAAAAAGAAAAGAAACACAAGGATGGGTAAAACAGTATTCTCTCAATTTTATTCAACACATTTTATATACACAAAAAATTAAATTATGAATGTTTAGGTAATGCTGACTAACAACAGTTTTAAAATTGAAATGTTTCGATAACCTTTATTTTTATAGTTTTTAAGTTTTAATTCTGTAATATTGCTGCAAAAATACATAATATGTTTATGATGAGAAAACATTGTTAAATAACACATATGCAAACTCTTTCATCTCTCTAACTAGAGATAGGGAGCTATTTTTATCTATACCTTCAATGCAAATTGGGAGAGTGTGTATAAGTCATCACTGACTTATACAAATAAATCTTAAGCTCAGCAGAAAAGGGCAATGCAGTCAATTAATTAATTAGTGGTGGCTGTTTGCTCACAAGGAGAAAATGGGAGCATGATGCCCCTTATTTGCCATTATCTCTGAAACTTTTTTAATTTTTTACTTTAAAAAATGGATCTGTGATATTATTTATATACTAGAACCTATGTTCTATATTTTAAAATTATACTCCAATAATTCTACTCTTCATTTGATTAAAAGGCAAATCACACTCACCCCAGTACCTTCTGGTGTTTGATAGGGCATTAGTAGAAACTTTTGTAATATTCAGAACACTATAAAAATAAATCTGTAAGATGCAGTGTTGTAATTTGTAACCTGGACTAAACCTGGATCTCACACCAGTGCTCCATCAGGAAGTTGGATCTATTTGACAACTATTGATAGTATACATAGCCATGCTAAAGAAAGTGTGGTGTTTCAAAATTTTTACTTTAATAGGATACTGTAAAATTGAAGTCATCTGGCATTATAAGAAAAAGTTGTAATATATATTAATCAATTTCTTAAATAATTGTGACCTAAAATTTAAGTAACATTTGGATTTTTTTTTAATCTTGCTTGTACAAAACTTTTTCCAAATATGTTTTGTATATATGTACAGAGTATAAAGCATTCTTCATCAGTATGGAACACATACAGTATTTTATTTTCCATTTAAAAACTTAATTACTGGGGCTGGGGTTGTGGCTCAATGGTAGAGCGCTTGCCTAGCATGTGCAAGGTGCTGGGTTTGATTCTCGGCACCACATAAAAATAAATGAAATAAAGGCTTAAAAAAATAAAAACTTAATTACTGAGACACTCCATGAATTTATTAAAGATTTCCCTCTTTAGTCTCAACAGCTGCTCCCTTTTCCTTTAGTGTAGTATATGAATCCTCAAGGTTTACTTACCTAGTTCTCAGATGCCAGTGATAATTTTAAAGTGAGAAAGAGAGAAGGTATGAAGGAAGTTGGGCCCATGATTTCTTGCGATTGCATCCTGTGTTGTTTTGCACATAGGAGGATGTGTTCTTCTGTGTTGTGCACTAGCTTTACAGTTCTCATTGCTGCATAGTGCTTGTGTTTCCAAGTTTGGAATTTTTCCACTGACAATTCAGTCAATATTTCCACTATGCCAAGGTATAGGAGGTAAGAGAGAGTTTCTAACTTGGGACCCAAAGTGAGGCCCAGCTAGCATCCTTCAGAGGCACAGACTTCTCTTCCTTTGTGAGATTCCATTTGGGATTAGAAGTGGCCCTTTCTTCTACTCAAACAACACTGGAACCCTTTCACCCATCAGTATTTCAAGGAGTCAAATCATTAAGAAGCCACTTTTCCAGGGCAATTGAAAAGTATTCCCCAATATAACCGAGGTCGTAGATTGGCATAGAGAATAAAAACATGGAACCACCCAAATTTTCCTTCTATTCTAGCTTAGAGATAGTCAACAAAGCCTAAGTTATATCCCCCAAAGTATCTATCTGGATAATTATTGTATTTATGATATGGTGTTTTCTTTTCAGCTATAATGCATGATACTGTGCCTCCTCCCCTAACCCTGAAAGTTTTCATTCATCCTTCAATGTTCAGTTCAAAGAATTACTGCCTCTGAAGCTTTAGCAAATATTGAAGCAGAATTTCACCATTTAATGGGTTCACAAGCTGCTGCCTTTATAGCTTATGGTACATATGTTTGCCAATCTAAATGATCCATTTGAGCTAAATTGCCACAGCTGCTAGAACACCTCTTTAACCATTTTTGGAGCAAAAATGAAAATCAAAACAGTAAAATTGTATCAAAATAATGGAAGAGTTCTCTCCAAAGGGAAAAAAAATTTTTTTTTCTGTCTATGATTACAAAATAATAGAAGTGAAGGAGAGTATAGACCAGGATTCTAATGTGAAAGGGCAATTTTTTTTCAATCTAATTGGAAAAACAAATTTAGAATACTGCTATAGTTTGGAAAAGTATCCCCAGAAGGCCCTGTGTAAACAGGGTTGGTCCACAGGGTGGTGATCCTGGGAGGTAGTAGAACCTTTAGAAGGAAGTGGGAGGTCCTTAATTCACTAGGGGTGTAAATCTGAAAGGAATTATGGGACCCTGACCTTCTCCTCTTTCTTGTCTTTCCTGACTGTGAGGTGAGCAATTTGCTACTCAACACACTTCCTGCCAGGGCCATTTGGCATCCCCATAAGAGACCCAGAGTAATGAGCCTGCATAATCTTGAACTGAAAATATCAAACCCATGAGCCAAAATAAACCATTTCTTTATAATAATTACCTCAGGTGTTTCATAATAGCAGCACAAAATTAACACAAGCACCAACATTATCAACTTATCTTCAAGAATGATACAAAGAACTGAGTACCAAAGAGGAAAATTTCTTAATGACAACAGCTATGCTTACCATGAAACACTGTCAGCAAAGCTGATATCATTCTTTAGGTATACACTGGGGAAAGACAGCATTTTTTTTTTATATTAACTCAAAGCACAACAGAGTAGATAATTCCAAAAACAGACTATGATAAGTACCTCTTTGGAAAAGATATTACTTATATGATATTCACAAAACTAAATTGGCTGATGTAAAATGGAAATCAAGAAAATTAAATCACCATATAATAAAGGGACAATGCATTTTTAAATCAATCATGAAAAATTCTCCCAATGAAGAACAGACAGTATATAATTTTCCTTTGAGAAATTCACAGTAATATTTGCTTAATATGCTGATAGACTTATCAAGCTTCTTGAATAAAAATTGATTTACAGTACAGTGGGGATTTTTCCAGTTGGAATGGGAAGAAGGTTAGATGTAAGAGTGCTTTGAAATGTAGAATATTCCTAAGCATTATTCCCGCAAGAGCATGGCTTGAAATTAAATTAGGGCCTTAGAATATTAGGCAAAATAATTTGATTATAATCCATTTTATAAGTTGAATTCTTATATTTAAAAGGCTTAATTATGATACATAATTTTTCAAAATATGAAATAGAACTTGTCTAACCTTCAGAAACATAATCTAGGTTTAGTTGTCCACTAAATTGTCTCCAACCTAACCTGCTTCCCAGTTTTCTTATTATTTTAAACCAGTACCAGTTACCTTTGGAAATTTCTTCAGATAAAACCAATTCACTCTCATACTATGTAAACCTTTTAAATGCAAAAAGCTTCATTTTGCAATCTCCCACTGGAAATTTAATTCATAGACGGTTTTCTCTTTGATTTGCTAATGGCATGGCAAGACTAGAATCTGGGGCCAAGTTATCTTTAATGCGTGCACTTAAATATTTCAAACTTATACTTCTGATGTTTCTGGTATCATATAAATCTTTTAAAAATATAAATCTTACTCCCCAACTAATATTAAAATTACTTTTTAATAATTATCTTACCATCTTTACTCTCATAAAGAAATAAAATATTTGTTATGGTTTAGAGGTGAGGTGTCCTCCAAGAGTTTACTTGAGAGGCAATGCAAGAATGTTCAGAGGAGAAATGATTGGTTTGTGAGAGTCTTAACCTAATCAGTGAATTAATCCCCTGATAGGGATTAACAGAGTGGTAACTGGAGTGGTAGGGTGTGGCTGGAGGAAGTGGAAATTGGGGGTTTGACTTTGGGGTACACATTTTGTATCTGGTGAGTAGAGTCTCTCTGCTTTATGATCACCATGTGAGCTGCTTCCCTCTACCACGCTCTTCTGCCATGATGTCCTACCTCCCCTGGAGCCCTGAGGAATAAAGCTTGCTGTATATGAATTAAGATTTCTGAAACTGTGAGACCCTCAAATAAACTTTTCCTCCTCTATAATTGTTCTGTAAGTCATAGTAGTGAAAAATTTAACTAAAACAATGTTATAAAATAGTTTAAGGGAAATCGCCTGAAATTAGGCACTGAAAATCAAATGAACATACATTGGTGATATCTGGCAAAACACCCTCTATGTGTAGATATATGCACATATACTCCTTTCCATTAATGGCAATAATTACACAGGTGAGCACAATTTTTAAGATGATTTTCACCCTTTTCATCTATCTCTGTATATTCCTTTATTTAAAATGAAATTTACACACTCTTCATTTTTAATGATAAATATTAAGAATTTTCATGGTGTCTTTCTGAATTTAATTATTTAATACTTCAAACATACACATTTAGATTATTTATTTACTTTTACAGAATTAAGGTCCACAAGTTTTTATACTTCAACGTATTTTGGAGTTTCTCATTTAATAAACATACTAGGAATCCCTCTGAATCAACTAAAATAGTTTTAACTATGTTTTCATAATGGCTAGATGAAATTTTATGAAAATACAAGTTATTCTAAAATTCCACTGTTGATTTTCACTTCTTTCACTAAAAAACTGTTTCAAGAATCAACATTTACAAATATTCTTAGGTAGTGAATTAGATGATTTTATTGGGTGGAGCAGAATCTCAGGAATGAGACTGAGTTAAAGGATATATACATTTTAAAAATAGACACTGTCAGATGGCAGGACTGGAAGATCCAACATGGTGGCAGGCACGGAGAGATCAAATCTCTGACCTCTTCAGCTGCGCAGGCATAGGGAGTCTTAAACCATCTAAATGCTGTTTGCTCAGGATCACTAGGCAATGCTGAGCTGACGTGGATCTGGGGTGAACAGTCTGGGCCTCTCAGAACACACACTGAGCCCGAATCGGCTGAATTCAAGCTCCCGTTCGCCTGCGTCTCACAGACAAGTCTCTGTGACTCAGCACTAAACGATTCCGCTGAAACAACTGGTCGGCATTTCTGAACCTGCGGAGGTTAATACCAACCCAGTCTTCATAGGCAGTGGCCACAGGATTGAGACAAGGCTTGGGAGAGCCAGTCAGGACCCACCCGTTGCATTGGTCACCCGGGAAAGGGAACTAACTGTTGCCATTTGCATGGGATACCACCATGGCAGAGAACTGATGTCACCAGAATGCGGTGGAGGAGATAACTTCATTGAAACCTGCGGCTACAGGTGTGTAACCCCCTAGCCCTCCCTCTCCACACAGCTCGGAAACCTTAAGGGCCCCTTCCAGCTCTCCCGTGAGCGCAATAGTCAGACCCAGGGAATCAGGAGTGGCGCGGGAGTGGCGCGGGACCCGCGGCGCGGAGTCCCCGGCTACCGCTCCCACTAGTGCTGACAACTGAGGTCTCTTGCACCAGCTACTGGAACATGGCTACCGGAAGGCAAGCAAAATAAGCTGAGGGTTCTCAGCCCCAAGCTCCATAATCTTAGAGTCTGAGGGAATGGCAAACAAGAAAAGTGTGCCCAGTCATTCAAGAAAATAGGGCTCCCGGGAGTACCAGACCTGGCATGTAGCCAATATTGTGGTGAGCATCACCTGTGAGCAGGGGCCTGGCTTGAGGAAAAGTGGGGAAGTGACTAGACACAAGAAAAGGCCCTAGGCACTCAGGATTGGAGAACCGCCCAGTCTGGGAGGAGGAGCTGCTGCACAGTGATAGGTTCCCGCATATTGAGAGGAGAAGCTTGGCCCCTTGGGCAAAGCTCCACCTACTGGAAGAGAAGTTAATCAAACTCTAAGACTGCATTTATTAAATTTGGGGGAGGGGTTCATTTTCATTTTTTAATTTTTTTAATTTTTTTTAATTTTTTAAAATTTTTTCTATTTTTTTTATTTTTAATTTTTATTTTTTTGATTTTTTAAAATTTTTTTTTCTTTTTTTCTTTTCTATTTTTTTCTTTTATTTTTTATTTCCTTTCAATTTCCTTACTCCCCCTTCCTTGAATTCTACCTGCTTACTCTCATTCTCTTTAGTGACTTCTTCCCTTCTAATACCTTTCCTCCCACGCATCAAATAAATTTATAGGAGTAAACACTAACTCAGCAGTCAAACAGAACAAGAAGTAACATGAGCAGCATGAAAAAGCAAGGAAGAGAAGGAGTACAAACAATGCAGGACAGCCTAAATATTCAGGAGGACCTAGAGGCATCAGAAAAATGGTCAAATAAAGAACTCAAGGAATACCTTAGACAGATGGAATGGAATCTTAAAGAGGATATGAGACAGCAAACTCAAACAATGAAAGAACACATTGAAAATGAATTACATAAACAGATAAAAGAAGCAAATAAGCATCTGTATCAGGAGATAGAGATTATAAAAAAATCAAACAATAATTCTAGAAATGAAGGAAACTATAAACCAAATTAAAAACTCAAATGAGAGTATCACTAACAGAGTGGAGCAAGTAGAAGCCAGAACATCAGATAATGAAGACAAAATATATCATCTTGAAAAGAGTCTAGCCAACTCAGAAAGGCTGGTAAAAAATCACTAGAAAAATATCCAAGAGATATGGGATAACATTAAAAAAACAAACTTAAGAGTCATTGGGATAGAGGAAGGTATAGAGGTTCAAACCAAGGAAATGAGCAACCTGCTGAATGAAATACTTATAGAAAACTTTTCAGAAATAAAAAAGAAAATGGATGTACAAATTGTAGATGCATACAGGACACTGAGCATACAAAATCACAGTAGACCAACGCCAAGACACATTGTTATGAAGATATCCAATATACAGAACAAAGAGAAAATATTAAAAGCTACAAGAGAAAGGAGGCAGATTACATTCAGGGGTAAATCTATAAAGTTAACAATGGATTTTTCATCACAGACGCTGAAAGTGAGAAGATCCTGGAACAACGTACTTCAAACACTGAAAGACAATGGATGCCAACCAAGAATTTTGTATCCAAAAAAATTAAGCTTCAGGTACGACAACAAAATAAAAATCTTTCATGATAAACAAAAGCTAAAAGAATTTGCAGCCAGAAAACCAGCATTGCAAAGCGTCTTGAGCAAAACACTACACGAGGAAGAAATGAAAAACAATAACCAAAACCAACAGTGGGAAGTACCTAAGTAAAGACAGAGGGTGAGGGGAAAGCTAATCATGGAGAAACAAACCAAATTAAGAAAAAAAAAAGATAAATAATCAAACATGTCTGGAAGTACAAACCATATATCAATAGTAACTCTAAAGGTTAATGGCTTAAACTCTCCAATAAAGCGAAATAGGCTGGTAACATGGATTAAAAAAACAAATCCAACAATATGCTGCCTCCAGGTGACACATCTGATTGGAAAAGACATACACAGGCTGAAGGTGAAAAGGTTGGGAAAAAATATACCATGCACACAGTCCTCGTAAGCAAGGAGGGGTGGCCATCCTCATATCGAATAAAATCAACTTCAAGACTAAGTTAATCAAAAGGGATAAAGAAGGACATTATTCACTGTTAAAAGGAACCATTCACCAACAAAACATAGCAATTTTCAATATTTATGCACCAAATAAGGGTGCTGCGATGTTCATAAAACAAACTCTTCTCAAGTTCAAGAATCAAATACACCACAACACAATAATTATGGGTGACTTCAACACACCTCTCTCACCATTGGACAGATCCTCCAAACAAAAGTTGAATAAAAAAACTATAGAACTCAATATCACAATCAATAACCTAGACTTAACTGACATATATAGAATATATCAACCATCATCAAGTGGATATACTTTTTTCACAGTAGCACATGGATCCTACTCAAAAATAGACCATATATTATGCCATAGGGCAACCCTCAGTAAATATAAAGGGGTGGAGATAATACCATGCATTTTATCTGATCATAATGGAATGAAACTGGAAATCAATGATAAAAGAAGGAAGGAAAAATCCTACATCACATGGAAAATGAACAATATGTTACTGAATGATCAATGGGTTACAGAAGACATAAAGGAGGAAATCAAAAAATTCTTAAAGATAAATGAAAATACAGACAAAACATATCGGAATCTATGGGACACAATGAAAGCAGTTTTAAGAGGGAAATTCATCGCCTGGAGGTCATTCCTCAAAAAAAGAAAAAAACAACAAATAAATGAACTCACACTTCATCTCAAAGCCCTAGAAAAGAAAGAGCAAAACAACAGCAAATGTAGCAGAAGGCAAGAAATAATTAAAATCAGAGCAGAAATCAACAAAATTGAAATAAAAGAAACTATTGAAAAAATTGACAAAACTAAAAGTTGGTTCTTCGAAAAAATAAATAAGATCCACAGAACCTTAGCCATGCTAATGAAGAGAAGAAGAGAGAGAACTCAAATTACTAACATACGGGATGAAAAAGGCAATATCACAACAGATGCTACAGAAATACACAAGATAATTAGAAATTATTTTGAAAACCTATATTCCAATAAAATAGAAGATAGTGAAGACATCGATAAATTTCTTAAGTCATATGATTTGCCCAGACTGAGTTTGGAGGATACACACAATTTGAACAGACCAATATCAATGGATGAAATAGAAGAAGCAATCAAAAGACTACCAACCAAGAAAAGCCCAGGACCAGAAGGGTATACAGTGGAGTTTTACAAAATCTTTTAAGAAGAATTAATACCAATACTTTTCAAGTTATTTCAGGAAATACAAAAAGAGGGACCTCTTCCAAATTCATTCTATGAGGCCAACATCACCCTGATTTTGAAACCAGACAAAGACACCTCAAAGAAAGAAAACTACAGACCAATATCTCTAATGAATCTAGATGCAAAAATCCTCAATAAAATTCTGGCGAATCAGATACAAAAACACATCAAAAAAATTGTGCACCATGATCAAGTAGGATTCATCCCTGGGATGCAAGTCTGGTTCAATATACGGAAATCAATAAATGTTATTCACCACATCAATAGACTTAAAGATAAGAACCATATGATCATCTTGATAGATGCAGAAAAAGCACTTGACAAAGTACAGCATCCCTTTATGTTCAAAACTCTAGAAAAACTAGGGATAACAGGAACATACCTCAATATTGTAAAAGCTATCTATGCTAAGCCTCAGGCTAGCATCATTCTGAATGGAGAAAAATTGAAGGCATTCCCTCTAAAATCTGGAACAAGACAGGGATGCCCTCTCTCACCACTTCTATTCAATATAGTTCTCGAAACACTGGCCAGGGCAATTAGACAGACGAAAGAAATTAAAGGCATAAAAATAGGAAAAGAAGAACTTAAACTATCACTATTTGCAGATGACATGATTCTATACATAGAAGACCCAAAAGGGTCTACAAAGAAACTATTAGAGCTAATAAATGAACTCAGCAAAGTGGCAGGATATAAAATCAACACGCATAAACCAAAGGCATTTCTGTGTATCAGCAACAAAACTTCTGAAACGGAAATGAGGACAACCACTCCATTCACAATATCCTCAAAAAAAAAAAAATACTTGGGAATCAACCTAACAAAAGAGGTGAAAGATTTATACAATGAAAACTACAGAACCCTAAAGAGAGAAATAGAAGAAGATCTTAGAAGATGGAAAAATATACCCTGTTCATGGATAGGCAGAACTAACATCATCAAAATGGTGATATTACCAAAAGTTCTCTATAGGTTTAATGCAATGCCAATCAAAATCCCAATGGCATTTCTTGTAGAAATAGATAAAGCAATCATGAAATTCATATGGAAAATTAAAAGACCCAGAATAGCAAAAGCAACTCTAAGCAGGAAGTGTGAATCAGGCGGCATAGCGATACCAGATTTCAAACTTTACTACAGAGCAATAGTAACAAAAACAGCATGGTACTGGTACCAAAACAGGCGGGTGGACCAATGGTACAGAATAGAGGACACAGAGACTAATCCACAAAGTTACAACTATCTTATATTTGATAAAGGGGCTAAAAGCGTGCAATGGAGGAAGGATAGCATCTTCAACAAATGTTGCTGGGAAAAC
Organism: Callospermophilus lateralis; assembly: GCF_048772815.1. Lineage (NCBI taxonomy): Eukaryota > Metazoa > Chordata > Mammalia > Rodentia > Sciuridae > Callospermophilus > Callospermophilus lateralis. Next base: position 41,211,342 of record NC_135318.1, read on the forward strand.
TGGAAATCCATATGCAACAAAATGAAACTGAATCCCCTTCTCTCACCATGCACAAAAATTAACTCAAAATGGATCAAGGATCTTGATATCAAATCAGAGACATGGCATCTGATAGAAGAAAAAGTTGGCTACGATCTACATATTGTGGGGTCGGGCTCCAAATTCCTTAATAGGACACCCATAGCACAAGAGTTAATAACAAGAATCAACAAATGGGACTTACTTAAACTAAAAAGTTTTTTCTCAGCATGAGAAACAATAAGAGAGGTAAATAGGGAGCCTACATCCTGGGAACAAATTTTTACTCCTCACACTTCAGATAGAGCCCTAATATCCAGAGTATACAAAGAACTCAAAAAATTAAACAATAAGATAACAAATAACCCAATCAACAAATGGGCCAAGGACCTGAACAGACACTTCTCAGAGGAGGACATACAATCAATCAACAAGTACATAAAAAAAATGCTCACCATCTCTAGAAGTCAGAGAAATGCAAATCAAAACCACCCTAAGATACCATCTCACTCCAGTAAGATTGGCAGCCATTATGAAGTCAAACAACAACAAGTGCTGGTGAGGATGTGGAGAAAAGGGTACACTTGTACATTGCTGGTGGGACTGCAAATTGGTGCGGCCAATTTGGAAAGCAGTATGGAGATTCCTGGGAAAGCTGGGAATGGAACCACCATTTGACCCAGCTATTGCCCTTCTCGGACTATTCCCTGAAGACCTTAAAAGATTGTACTATAGGGATACTGCTACATTGATGTTCATAACAGCACAATTCACAATAGCTAGACTGTGGAACCAACCTAGATGTCCTTCAATAGATGAATGGATAAAAAAATGTTGCATTTATACACAATGGAGTATTACTCTGCACTAAAATATGACAAAATCATGGAATTTGCAGGGAAATGGATGGCATTAGAGCAGATTATGCTAAGTGAAGGTAGCCAATCCCTAAAAAATAAATGCCAAATGTCATCTTTGATATAAGGAGAGCAACTAAGAACAGAATAGGGAAAAAAATAGACACTGTCAGAATATTTCCATTAAAAATAAGTGTTTCACACCTGGCACACATGCCTATAATCTCAGCAGCTCAGGAGGCTAAGATTGGAGCATTGTTGAGTTCAAAGCCAGCCTTGGGGAGGTGCTAAGCAACTCGGTGAGAACTTGTGTCTCAATAAAATACAAAATAGAGCAGGGAATGTGGCTCAGTGGCCAAGTACTCCTGAGTTCAATCCCCAGTATCCCCCGCTCCTAAAAATAAGTATTTCACATTCCCCAAACAATGTATATATGAATGCTCTTCCTCTCTGGACATTCCCAGTTGCAATGATGGTTTGACTTTTGATAGCAGTGACTTTGATCTTTTTTTTTTTTTTTTTTTGCATGATGTTGCTTAGAAATTCAGTTTCATTTTAATTCCATAGTGTTCTGGCTTAAGTATGAGGTGTCCCTTCACAACTTATGTGTGAAACAATGAAAGAAGGCTCAGAGTTAAATGATGAGATTATCAGAATTTTCACCTGATCAGTGGATTAATCCACTCATGGATTAACTGGGTGATAACTGTAGGCATGTAGGGTATGGCTGAGGAAGTTGCTTGCAGGAGCATGCCTTTGAGGTACATATTGGGTCTCTGGTGAGGGGAGCTCTCTGCCTCCGGCTTGCCAGGTCTTGAGCTGCCCTCCTCTGGCATACAGTTTACTGCAGTCAGTTTCTGCCTCATCTTGGGTCCAAAGCTAATGAGCCACCTGACCATAAACTGAACTTTAAAATCACGAACTCAAATTAACTTTTCCTCCTCTAAATTGTTCTTGTTAAGTATTTTGGTCACAGGGAGGAAAAGTCCCAAGAAAAAAATTACTTAAAAATGTCATGATTACCATTGATACACAGGAAAACATCAATCTGAATATCTATGGATCTATTTTTGGACTTCATCTTTTATTCTGTTTTTCTAATTTAGCACTATTATCATATAGAATATATTATCTTGGTTTTGATAAATCTGTGGTATCTTAAAACAGATTCCCTATTCTTAATGATAGCATGGACCAAATTTCCTTGTAAATTTTAGTTATTGATTGGCTTGTTAATTCTATTAAACCCAGTTTTATTTGATGTTTTATATTTTTTCTTTTGATGTGTTAAGGATTCTTTTTTTTTAATCTATATAAATGAAATTTATTGAATGTCTTGCTTTTAAGGATTGGTATTCTCACCATTTTGGTTTGTTCTCATACAAAATGTTTTCATATTGCCTCTCCCCATTGTACTGTATGAATCTCCAGAACTTTCTTTTCATAGACCAAGTTGTGTTTAGAGATTATTCAGTCATTATAGTGTTTCAACTTCTTGTTGGCCATTTCTTTTTCTTTCTGAAGTCATTTCTTCAAATTTATCCTTCAATTGAATCATGTTCTCTTTAAGCATATTTCTTCTGATATATGACTTTCTAAATTTCTAGTAGAACTTATTTTTTATTTTCAACTTTTTATAGGTCTTTAAAATAATTTCATGACCCTTTTCTTATTTGTTTAAATAACTGAACAACTGTTTTATATTTATCATCTTCTTTTAATGTATCTGTAGAGGAAATGGCAATTTTGTGGCTTATTTATGTTTCTGCATTTATTTTGTTTGGTTCTGTTCAAATTATGGCTTATGAAAATTTTCTTAAGTTCATTGGCAACTCTACTCAAATGTTTTTTTAAGTGTTCAATGCAGCACTATATTTTATTTTAAAACCATCTTTTCTCATGGTTTGATTTCTGTAGAAGTTTACCATTCAAGATAATCTACTTTTTTTTTATCCTGATTGTTATAATCTTCCAAGGGCATTTTTGATTCGTTGTCCAGACCCTGCCTCTATATTGCAGAGTGCAGGGTGAGGCTCTTAAAGTCTTCCAGGCAACCTTCTACAAGTTGTAATAGATTCAACGGCTTCCAGTTTCTAACATCCTTTATGTGCAATTTCCAGTGTGTCTCTTCTCTAAGGAAAAAAGTCTTTCTACTCACTGAATTCTTCTAGATCACAGTTTTTGGATCTTAGGGATGGGCAAAAAAGTCAGCCCACTTATTTGCTTTCACCAAACCTCTTCCAAAATAAGAAAAATTCAATAATTGCATGTTTTACCTCTGTGTACAAGAATCTTGAACAGTAAACCTTCTATACAGATACTTGTTTTCCTATTGACAGTCACTCTTCGTTGTGGAAGCACAATATTCACATCGTCCATTCTTTTTTCCTTGGACAGACTGTTAAAACACACCCTTTTCAGACCTGGTCTTCTAACATATTTCACTCAGAAGAGGAATTCAGATTAAAAATAATAAAAGTCATTCGACTTATATTTGGACTGCTATCTCCCCAGAATATCTTCTCAGAGAGGTATTTTCCAGATTATTTATTAAATTTCACCTAAAATTAAACTGATATTTTGTAATAAGGATTCCGTTAATTCTTTTTTTTTTTTTTGAAAAAAGTTCTTTTTATAATGTCAAAAGATTTTTTTTCATTATTCATTTACTTCTCAAGATTTTAATTTTGTTGACCACCTGGTTGAAAATAATTCTGCTTATGCAGCTGTTAACTCTAATTACTTTTCTTATTCTTCTTCTTCTTTTTTAATTAATCACTGAGTCTGCAGAAAAATAGCGTGATTGATCCTTAGGATGTAATCAGCTCTAGTTTTTCTTCTTTCCCAAGCTCATCTTCACCTGTTTGAGCCATCTGTGAGTTCAACTATAGTTGGGTTTATCATTATAGTTATGAGGCGATGTCATATGCAATTGAAATATATTTAGCTGAAGTAGGTAGACTCCTCCTAAAAGCTTATGTAAGAAAATAACTCTTCAAATATAAGATGGGCAATGAACTGAACAAGTCAATATGCCTAAATTTTAAACTCTCCTGTATAAAGAGGCAGTAGACATGACAATTAAAAACATTAAACCACACTGTTCAGGTCCAGTACAATTTTTTTTTTTTTTTTTTTTTTTTTACTATTCATTGGCTTTGTAACCTTTAATAAATTATTTAAATTCTATTTCCTTGATCTTCTATCTATAAAGTGAGAATAATATCTTTTACCTATTTAATAGAATTGTCATGATAATTATGTGGGGAAGCTGTATGTAAGTATAATTATTCCTAGGATATTGAATTTGTATTGAATTGAGTCTCTTAAAACCCATTAAAGGAAGTACAGTAACTAAATGTAGGGAGTTAGTATGGAGTAAGATGCATCTGGCTTGGCTTACTGACACCATAATATGCGAGCAGACCTTGGGAAAGCCAGTCCATTAGATTCTTTGATCTTCAATTATTTCCTCTGTAAAATAAAGTTCAAAGTATCACCCTTCTGGAATTATTTTCAACATTAGAAACAAATGGAGAGTTAATGCTATTTAATCTAGCACAAAATAGCTTAATAAATTTTATCTCTGATTATTTGTTACTACTATTATTACTCAGTGGGCAAATAAGGTATCAGTCTTAAGATAGCCTATCTTTAATCATTTCCCATATCAAGGAATCAAACAGGACAGGCAAAGATTGTATTTCCATGATTTCTGGTATGAAGTGAAGACTGTTTTTTTTAAAAAAAAAACTTTATAAATTATTAAATAAAATAGTATCACACCCTTAATGACTTTCCTGTTTGTATTGATGTTTTTCTTGTTTTGGTTCATTTTAAATTTCTAAAACAAAGAAGAAAACAAGAGATAAATGAAGTAGGGGGAAAGGAGAAGAGAGAAGATAAAAGAAAAGGAAAAAAAAATCCTGTGATGTTCATTACACCATTTTTTACCATAGCAAGGATTTGGAAGCCATTTTAAAAATCCATTCATAGTGAACAGGAACGGATTACATATATTAGAGTGCATAGTACAATCCCAGCCTACTTACATATTGTGAGAGAATAGTATCAATCCAATAATGAGAATGTCCATCAGTAGCCGGAGCTTGGTTTGGACTAGAGTTCTGTAGAGGGACAGGAAGAGAGAAGAGAGGACTCTTGTTTCTGACTTCTCACCAGTTGCTGATAGGACTTTCTGCCAGAGAGTTGTCACAGATACTTGGATGATCCCTTGACCAGTGAAAGACAACATCATTATAGATGGTACTTTGGAAACTACCTTCTTAGGCCCTGGACATCAGATGATGCATCTTCAATCTCTATTTTCTTTTATCTAAGAGCTTCTTGCTCCTTTAGTATCTGTACTGGAAACTCAGAAGGGCCCCTTCATACTTCTTTTCTATAGTTCATACTTGGGGACCAGTAAAAAAGTTACATATCTCTTGCTCAATGAACTTTAGAGTCACGAATAGCAACAACAACAGATAGGTGACCATTCCCTGTCCACTTTTCTCTTGTCACTTCAGCTCTTTAAGGCATAAATCTGATACCATTTCTCTGTGTTTTTAAGCTACATGTACTATATTACAAACTCTCTAAGTGGTCACAGATGAGCTTGGCCCCTCCTAATCTTGGCATTACTGACATTTTGGCGGAAAAATTCTTTGTTGTTAGGGACTGTCCTGTGTATTGCAGTAGGTAATGGTATCTCCAGACTCTACCTACGGGATGCCAGGAGCATGCTCTCAGTTGTAACAGTAAAAATCTTTGCAAACTTTGCTAAATGTCCTAAGAGGAGTAAAATTGCCTCCAAGTTAAGAACTACTGGGTTAGAAAGGGGCATGTTGCTGTGCCCCAGGAAGGAAATTCAGCAAGACACAGCAAAATAGCAGTTCTCACTAAATAAAGTTTTTTTTTGTTGTTGTTGTTGTTTTAAAATCAACTATTGTTCTTCTGCTACTCTCATCATTTTGTTTCTTCCAGCAGAGGGGTTTAAGAATTATGGCATATAATTATCTAATTATTACCAAAAGTCGGATGTTCTTCACAATTATTTAGGTACTGAACTATTAGTGGAAGAAGAAAGAATATAACACTCTATGCTATACACAATATACTTATGTTTACATGACCTTGATAGACTACATTAAAAAATATTTCCCAAAAAAAAAACCCAGAATCACATTATTGACACAGAAGGGTGCATAAGACACAAACAATTAGAGATTAAACATTAATTATGAGCCACTTTTCATTCATATTTTTAATTGACAAAGTTAAAAATATATGTGATGTTTTGATATATGCATACATTGTAGCATGGCTAACACATTACTTAACATGTGCATTTTTCACATACATATCAACTTTTTGAGGTGAGAACACTTAAAATCTACTTTCTTGGTCTGAGGCTCTGACACAGTGGTAGAGCATGTGCCTTGCCTGTGTGAGGCCCTATGTTTGATCCCCTGTGTTTAATAAAAATATAACATCTACTTTTCTTATGAATTTTTTAGTATATATTTGTTTTTATTATTTCTCATTTTTAACTGACTTATAATAACTTTACTTATTTAGGGGTACAACATGATATTTTAATACATTTCTGTGATGTATAATGGTGAGATCAGAGGAATTCATATAACCTATCATTTGAAACATTATTATTTTTGAAGGATGTGAACATTCAAATTCTTATCTACTAGATGCCTATAATCCCAGTCTATAATGTGGCTATAATCCCAGTGGCTCAGGAGGCTGAGGCAGGAAGATTGTGAGTTCAAAGCCAGCCTCAACAATTTAGCGAGGCGCTAAGCAATTCAGTGAGACACTGTCTCTAAATTTAAAGAAAGAAAGAAAGAAAGAAAGAAAAAAGACATATAATTCCTCTCTACTAGATATTTTGAAACATAAATTTAAATGTTGTCAACGGTAGTCACCCCTTGTGCTATAAACATTAGAAATTAGTCTTCCTATTATCTTGTTGCACCCCTATATCCATTAACTATTTTTTCTCTATCCCAGCTTCCTTCTCTCACCATTCCCAGGCTCTAGTAAACACTATGCTAATATCTACTTCTATCATATCAACTTTTTCAACTTCTACATATAAGTAAAAACATGCAGTGTTTGCATTATTTTTACATGAGGTATCAACTCTATTTTTTCTATCCTTCTTTATTATTATTTTTTAATTTGCACCAGGCACTGAACCCAAGGACACTTAACCACTGATCCACATTCCTAACCCTTTTTTTTTTGTATTTTATTTAGAGACAGAGTCTTGCTGAGTTGCTTAGGGCCTTACTAAGTTGCTGAGGCTGGCTTTGAACTCACAGTCCTCCTGCCTCAGTCTCCCAAGATGCTAAGATTACAGGCATGTGCCACTGTGCCCAGCCCAGATGTCCACTCTGGATCCAGCCAGAATGCTTAGAGTAGTTGCAGTATTAGTACTACAAAGCATTGCTTCCTGGTTTAGGATTGCCAATTTACTTAAGAAGGCAAGGGATATTTTCCAGGCAATGACTAGAAACTCCAGTAAAAGATCAAGTCAAAAACTTGATGACTATTGGTAAAATAAACATTTCTCCAAGATCTCATGTTAGTCTTAATGTACAATTTTCAATTTCTAGTCTTCAAAACAAAGATAACCTGATTGAAATTCATGACAAGTTCCATTCTGTTTCTTTGTATTCTCATCTTTGGCTCTAGAACAACTACTCAATCAAAGGCATTTCTTTAAGTTCTGGATATTTCACCTTCCATTGTCAGCAATGTTGATTTATAGAGAAGGAATTAAAGATAATGAAGTCATGTTGTAAATGCACAAAAAAATCAATATTTGCCAAATGGGAGAGAAAGAAATCAATAGACAAAGGCATGTTATTGTCAAACTTCTAAAAGTATTTTACCAACTGAGGTGAGTGGACAAAATCTGTAAACATATATCACTTCCATTGTCCTTTAGTATATTAGACTATGGTACTAGAAAAAAATAAATAAACATAAAACATTGTTAATGCATTCTGAAGAGATTAGGGTAAAGCAAATGCAAACTAAAAAGCCCCAAATGTAGTGTTGAAACAATGCTTTGTAAAATTAACAGCTCTCTAAAACTAGGTTTATTTGTTAGTTGTTTCATGTTAAGGGATGTAATTATTTTATCTTAGTTCTTGATCTATGAGATAAGCACATTTTTACACAGATATCTGATGCCTTTTTCTTCCATAGAAAGTGCTCTGTGTCAAAACATAAGGTGACATAGTCACTTGTAGCAGATCTAGACCCTCCATGAAGATGATATATTTTCAACAACATGGGGTATCAATTCCATCTTTGGTAGTTGTTTGTCTTTTTTCTTTTTCTTTCTTTTTTTTTTTTAAGAAAAATGAGATTTGGGTGAAAAAATATGTGGATAAAGAAGATGACTCTTTCCTGATATTTGTATTACAAATTAACTTTGCTCTACAAGATTTTAAGATTAACATTTACTGACATAATTTCCCCAATCTTTACACACAACAAAAGCCCTGTATCCAATTCCTAATACTAATACTGGTTAACATTTTACAGCATTTTCTATTTTTCAAGTAAATTTTGCAAACATAATTGGTTGGAGCCTTACAACAACCCTGTTATACAAGTCAAGAAACATTGACCCTATTTAATTAACTCATTAATTAATTTTAAAATAACTTTTGGTACATTATAGTTATACCTAATAGAGGAATTCATTTCTACATATATGTGCATGCACACAGTATTGGTCCTGTTTTTATAAATGAGGAAATGGTAATGCAAAAAGAACTAACTGGCATAGAGAAATTTACAAAACAAGTTGGAGATTGGAATTCCACTTACTGATTCCCTTAAGACTGCTTCTCCTCCTCTTTCAAGCATATTCTCTTGGGTAGGAATGCCAATCCTGCTTGCATATGGAATCACAAAAATGATTCCAATAAAACCCACCATTGTACTGATATCAACAGTAATGTATCCTTATTGTATTTTCCAAGGTAATATTTATGCATTGTTTCAACACTACATTTGGGATTTTTTAGTTTGTTTTTGCTTTACCCTAATCTCTTTAGAATGCATTAACAATGTTTTATGTTTTTTTTTTCTAGTACCATAGTCTAATATACTAAAGGACCATGGAGCTGATATATGTTTACAGATTTTATCCACTCACCTCAGGCATAAAGGAGTAATGTCAATGTCAATATGATTACAAAATTTCAGAATATGCCATATACCTCTTAAATCTAGTCTTTTGGATCATTAGTAGGATAGAATGCTTGAGTGCCACAGAAATAATGATAGTAAGACCAAATACATGCAACAAATTTACCATATATGTAATATTTTAATATGTATGCTGTCTCTGGACATTTAATGAACAGTAAGAAATAATGACTATACATCGCAAAAAATAACAAGAGTCACAGAGTTAAATACTTGACCTTAGATGAAAAAAATAAGTTTGATATTTATAGTTAGAGAGGTGTAGTTTATGCTACTAAAGACATTGCTGAATCTTAAAAACAAAAATAGCAGTTCAATTGCATAGACAAGTATGAGAATGAAGACCGTTTAGTTTTCAGGTTTATATTGAAAAAATAAAAACCCTATATAACCAATGCTTTAGTTTTGTAAAGCATTAATCTAGGGTAGCAAGTTCAAGTACTCCTTTAAAAATAGAGACAGAATAATGTGTTATTTTCAAGAGTGAAATCTGAAACAGGCTGCTCAGGTAGACTCCAAAATGAGATCAGATTTGCTCCAAATCCAAAGTGCTCTCTCTCTTGTCTCCCTGGAAGAGTGAGGATTTTGTGAAGAAACAGCTGAAGTGTGATTGAAAAAAATGTTTATATTTGCAGAAAATCTCCACTGGCATTTTCCTATCTTTTTCATAAACACAAATGTGTTATGAACCAATGTCATATGTATGTATGTCCATTCTATATGCACCTTAAAACACTGTTATGTTACAGTTCATGATCTTTAGTTGTATTATTCAATTTCCTTTTAATAGCAAAAAGTTCATTGAAAGGGTTTCAGTTACTGTCCTAATTCATTAAGGGCATTTTTTTCACATTTTGCATCAATGATATTTCCCTTATTCTCACTCTAATGAACTCCCAAATATCTGCAACTTTCCATGACTGTGCTTCAGCAACATGAGCACTATTTATATAGATTTAATTATTATCATCCAAGAAATTCAAAACAGTATGCCATATGGTTTTAGGAGGTTTTCATGTAGACAGATATATCAATCCTGAAGAAGACAGGGAAATAGTAACCTAGAAGAAAATGGTCCAGGCAGTGGGAAAAGTACCACATTGGTTATGTGCTTAATGTGTTCAAGCAACAGCATGGATGTTCCCAGGGCTGGGTGAATGAAGATTATAGCAGAAGAAATAAAATCCACCAGCCCATTTGGTTTACTCTGAGTAAGATGGGAAGGGTTTGAAGAAATTTGAGAAGAAAAACTTAACCTGTTTTGTGCTTTAAGTAATCATTTTAACAACTTTATTGACAAGAAGGTGGGAGAATAGAACAGCAATCACTATCCAAAAAAGAGAGAACTCCATATTGAGCTGCCCAGGTATAGACTCAGGGCAGGTACAGAGCTAATTAGGTAATTTTTTTTTTTCCTTTATAGTATTATGAAGGAATAGAATACCTGAGCATGCAATTAATGGTTATAATTATAGCCTATTTAAACCAAGGAAGGACAGAAATTATGGCATGAAATAGGCCAGTGGTAGCAAAAGTTGGTATGATCAATGGATTGTAGATCTTTATTTAGGCAAGGTATTGCTCGATATAAGCGTCTAGACAGAGTAACCTGAAAGAGCAAGTAATTTATAATGGCCAGTTTCTCGTTTAAGAAAATTTGATTTAGTTTCTAAAATTTGGCATTGACCATTCCATTCTGGGGGTCAGGGGTGTGAAAGGCAGACATTTATCCAACCACTTTCAAGTTATTCCAATTTTGCTAACTGACATTTCTGCCACTAGAATAGCTCATTTTAATAAACGCAAATCTTTACCCCATCAAAGTTCCTCCATTTTCCCATACTCTCCAACCCCCCATTATGGATCAGTATCCACTTATCAGACAGACATTTGGCCTTTGTTTTTTTGGGATTGGTTTACTTCTCTTAGCATGATATTCACCAATTCCATCCATTTATCTGCAAATGGTATAATTTAATTTTTTTAATGCTGAATAATATTCCATTTTTATATATATATCACAGCTTCTTTATCCATTCATCTATTGAGGCCATCTAAGTTGGTTCCACAGTTTAGCTATTGTGAATTAAGTTGCTATAAACACTGATGTGGCTGCATTACTGTAGTATGCTAATTTTAAGTACTTTGGGTATAGACTGAGGAGTAGGTCAAATGGTGGTTTCATTCGAAGTTTTCTAAGGAATCTCCATACTGCTTTCCAGAGTGGTTTCACCAATTTGCAATCCCACCAGCAACATATGAGTGTGCATTTTCCCCACATCCTCGTCATTATTTTTTGTTGTCTGTATTCTTGATAGCTGCCATTTTGACTGGCATTGGATGAAATCTTAGAGTATTTTTGATTTGCATTTCTCTAATTACTAGAGATGTTGAACATTTTTTCATGTATTTGCTGATGAGTTGTATGTCTTCTTATGAAAAGTGTCTGTTCAGCTCCTTAGCTCATTTTTTGATTGGATTGTTTGTTTTTTGGTGTTAAATTTTTAAGTTCTTTATACATCCTAGAGATTAGTGCTTTATCTGAAATGTGTGTGGCAAAAATTTGCTTCCAAAATGCAGGCTGTCTGTTCACCTCATTGATTGTTTCTTTTGCTGAAAAGAAGCTTTTTAGTTTGAGTCCATCTAATTTATTAATTCTTGATTTTATTTCTTGAGCCTTAGGAGTCTTCTTAAGGAAGTCAGGGCCTAATCTGAGGTGATGAAGATTTGGGTTTACTTTCATCTCTATTAAGCACAGGATCTCTGGTCTAATTCCTAGGTCCTTGACCCACTTTGAATTGAGTTTTGTACATGGTGAGAGATAGGGCTTTATTTTCATTTTGTTGCATATCCAGGAGGAGGGAATGAAGGTGCATCACATTTAATAATACCAAATAGCTTCTTTATTCATGTAAATCTTCTGACACTGATTAAACTTTCTTCCAAATTCATTCAAGAATGGCTCAAAAATCAATCAGAAGGTAGAATAAATGTTACAAGTCTTATGATTCAAAGTTTCTTTGTAATAAGCCAACATGAGAGGAACCTAATGTGCATTAATGTTTCCTAGCCATTCCTAACTTACACATACTTTGCAGTATGCAGATTTAAATTCTACTTCATTTACATTTTGATGTCATAGTTTGGGTGTTCAATGTGCCCCAAAGGTTGACATATTATAGGCTTTGTCCCCTGGATGGTACTGTGAAATTTGAAGGAGGCAGTACCTAGTGGGAGATCGTCAGGTCATTGGGATGTGCCTTTAAAGAGGATTGTGGGACCCTGGCCCCTGGCCCTTTCATTTCCTCTTTGCTTCCAGGATATTGAGGTGAGGAGTTTTGCTCTATCATGTGCTCTCACTGTAATATGTTGCCTTACTCTAGACCCAAAGCAATGAGGTCAACTGATTATGCACGGGACCTCCCAAACTGTGAGCCAAAATACACTTTGTCTTTTATAGGTTAATTGTCTCAAGTATTTCATTAGAGTGACAGAAAACTGACTACCATAATTAATTTGCTGATAAAAAAATTAGTATCTGAAATTCAGATTTATACATATCATAAAAATAAGAATTATTATTTGTGCTATACATGTATGTGTCTCTTATGACATGGGTTAATGTGATTTGGTTCTCAACTTTAAATGCATTTACATTTTTGAACCTTCCTACCTTAGAAGAAAATCCCTAAACATGATATCTACATGAAGGTACTGCCAACCTGGGGTACCAATGTCAAAATCAGTTGGGTTTTTAAGGTGATAATCCTCAATTATGTTTGCATAAATTTTTTTTTAAATTGCAGCCATTCATAAAGACAAGATTGATAATTCAGTTTTTAAAAATTTATGCTTGGTAAGAAGGGATACCTGGTTCATGCTTTCCTCTTCCTACCTTCCTGTAGTTTGTTTGCTCTCATTTTATTTACTTCTAAGTTTTTCTAAAAATAAATAAAACTGGTCAAGTAGGTCTCACATCTCTTGGAAATACATTTAATCCACTTATACATCCATAAATGTTTACTGAGTACTAACTTTGTGATAAGTTTTACATTAAGCTATGAAGGATTTAGAAGAAAGACACATGCTTCTTGCTCTCTGAAGAACTTTCTTCCCTTGTATCTTCTTGTGTCTATATTATTATCTTTTTGCCTTTCTTAAGCTATCCTTCATTTTCCCCAGGTTCCATATTCATATTAAGCTGTTCCAAATATCTTACTAAATTTTCCTCTTCATCTCAAATACACACTAGTTCTCAATTTCCCTGTTTCACTTAAGACCTTAAAAAGTATTTGGCATGGCAGACCTGCGACCCACCGGCAGAACAGGCCCAGTGGCCCGCCGGCGTGGTACACACATCACCCCAATTGGAAGAAGGGCCCAGCTGCTGGCCGCAAGGTAGGCAGACCACGCATCCCAGAGAAGGGGCCCAGTGGCCCGCCGGCCTAGTTGAAAGATCATCCCAATTAGAGAAGGGGCACGGCCACCGCCCGCGCCTGCAAGGTCGGCAGACCTGCAACCTGGAGAACAGGCCCAGCGGCTTGCCAGCATGGTAGACAGATCACCCCCATTGGAGGAGGGTACCAGCCGCCACCTGCCCCTGCAAAGGAGACTTTGCAACTATACAAGAGCAATATAAATATATAGGGGGAAAATTCAATAACACAACAGTTTCACCAAGCAGAAAGAAACGGGAGTAGTATGAAAAGATAAGGAAAGAAAGGACCACAAGCAATGCAGGTCAATTCAACTTTAGAAGAGGTAAATGCTGCAACCGATGGAATGTCAGATAAAGAATTCAGGATTTACATGCTTCAGATGATCTGGAGTCTCAAGGAAGACATTAGACAGCAAAATCAGACAATGAAAGATCACTTCAACAATGAATTACATAAACAAATCCAAGAAGCAAAAGATCAACTATACAGGGAGATAGAGGTTATAAAAAACAAACAAACAGAAATCCTAAAAATGCAGGAAGCAATAAACCAACTTAAAAACTCAAATGAGAATACTACCAGCAGAGTAGAACACTTAGAAGATAGAATATCAGACACTGAAGACAAAGTATTTCAACTTGAAAAGAACATAGACAGCTCAGCGAGACTCTTAAGAAACCATGAACAGAACATCCAAGAAATATGGGATAACATAAAGAGACCAAACTTAAGAGTCATTGGGATACAGGAAGGTATAGAGGTCCAATCCAAAGGAATGAGCAATCTGTTCAACAAAATAATATGAGAAAACTTCCCAGACTTGAAGAATGAGACAGAATCCCAAATCCTAGAAGCCTACAGGACGCCGAACATGCAAAATCATAAGAGATCCACACCTAGAAACATTATAATGAAGATGCCCAACATACAGAATAAGGAGAGAATTTTAAAAGCTTCAAGAGAAAGGAAGCAGATTACATTTAGGGGTAAACCAATCAGGATACCAGCTGATCTTTCAACACAGACTCTGAAAGCTAGAAGATCCTGGAACAACATATTTCAAACGCTGAAAGAAAATGGGTTCCAACCAAGAATTGTGTATCCAGCGAAATTAATTTTCAGGATGGAAGATGAAATTAAAACCTTCCATGATAAACAAAAGCTAAAAGAATTTGCAGCTAGAAAACCATGTCTTCAAAACATCCTCGGCAAAACATTACAGGAAGAGGAAATGGAAAATAACAATGAAAACCAACAGTGGAAGGTAGTACAGTAAAGGGAAAAAATAATCAAAGAGGAAAAACAAACCATGTTAAGTAACATAAATAAACAAATATGGCTGGAATAACAATCCATATCTCAATAACAACCCTAAATGTTAATGGCTTAAACTCACCAATTAAGAGACACAGGCTAGTAGAGTGGACCAAAAAAAAAAAAAAAGATCCAACAATATGCTGCCTATAGAAGACGCATTTGATAGGAAAAGACATACATAGACTGAAGGTGAAAGGTTGGGAAACATCATATCACTCATATGGGCTTTGGAAACAAGCAGGAGTGTCCATACTCATATCAAATAAAATAGATTTCAAGCCAAAGTTAATCAAAAGGGATAAAGAGGGACACTACATACTGCTCAAGGGAACCATACACCAACAAGACATAACAATCATAAATATATATGCTCCAAATAATGGTGCAGCTATGTTCATCAAACAAACTCTTCTCAAGTTCCAGAGGCTAATAGACCACCATACAATAATTATGGGAGACTTCAACACACCTCTCTCACCACTGGACAGATCTTTCAAACAAAAGTTGAATAAAGAAACTATAGAACTCAATAATACAAATAACCTAGACTTAATTGACATATATAGAATATACCACCCAACATCAAGCAGTTACACTTTTTTCTCGGCAGCACATGGATCTTTCTCAAAAATAGATCATATATTATGTCACCGGGCAACTCTTAGATATTATAAAGGAGTAGAGATAATACTATGCATCTTATCTGATCATAATGGAATGAAACTGGAAATCAACAATAAAAGTAGGAAGGAAAAATCATGCATCACTTGGAGAATGAATAATATGTTACTGAATGATCAATGGGTTATAGAAGACATCAAGGAGAAAATTAAAAAATTCTTAGAGATAAATGAAAACACAGACACAACATATTGGAATCTATGGGACACATTGAAAGCAATTCTAAGAGGAAAATTCATTGCCTGGAGTTCAGTCCTTAAAAAAAGGAAAAAACAACAAATAAATGATCTCACACTTCATCTCAAAATCCTAGAAAAAGAAGAGCAAAACAACAGCAAAAGAAGTAGAAGGAAATAAATAATTAAAATCAGAATTGAAATTAATGAAATCGAAACAAAAGAAACAATTGAAAAAATTGACAAAACTAAAAGTTGGTTCTTTGAAAAAATAAATAAGATTGACAGACCCTTAGCCATGCTAACGAAGAAGAGAGAGATCTCAAATTACTAGCATACGGGAAGAAAAAGGCAATATCACAACAGACACTTCAGAAATACAGAAGATAATTAGAAATTATTTTGAATCCTTATACTCCAATAAAATAGAAGATAGTGAAGGCATCCATAAATTTCTTAAGTCATATGATCTGCCCAAATTGAGTCAGGAGGATATAGACAACCTAAACAGACCAATATCAATTGAGGAAATAGAAGAAGCCCTCAAAAGACTACCAACTAAGAAAAGCCCAGGACCGGATGGGTATACAGCAGAGTTTTACAAAACCTTTAAAGAAGAACTAATACCAGTACTTTTCAAACTATTCCAGGAAATAGAATAAGAGGGAGAACTTCCAAATTCATTCTACGAGGCCAACATCACCCTGATTCCTAAACCAGACAAAGACAATTCAAAGAAAGAAAACTACAGACCAATATCTCTAATGAATCTAGATGCAAAAATCCTCAATAAAATTCTGGTGAATTGGATACAGAAACATATCAAAAAAATTGTGCACCATGATCAAGTAGGATTCATCCCTGGGATGCAAGGCTGGTTCAATATACGGAAATCAATAAATGTTATTCACCACATCAATAGACTTAAAGATAAGAACCATATGATCATCTTGATAGATGCAGAAAAAGCACTTGACAAAGTACAGCATCCCTTTATGTTCAAAACTCTAGAAAAACTAGGGATAACAGGAACATACCTCAATATTTTAAAAGCTATTTATGCTAAGCCTCAGGCTAGCATCATTCTGAACGGAGAAAAATTGAAGGAATTGCCTCTAAAATCTGGAACCAGACAGGGATGCCCTCTATCACCACTTCTGTTCAACATAGTTCTCGAAACACTGGCCAGAGCAATTAGACAGATGAAAGAAATTAAAGGCATAAAAATAGGAAAAGAACTTAAACTATCACTATTTGCAGGTGACATGATTCTATACCTAGCAGACCCAAAAGGTTCTACAAAGAAACTATTAGAGCTAATAAATGAATTCAGCAAAGTGACAGGATATAAAATCAACACGCATAAATCAAAGGCATCCCTGTATATCAGCGACAAATCCTCTGAAATGGAAATGAGGACAACCACTCCATTCACAATATCCTCAAAAATAAAAAATAAAACACTTGGGAATCAACCTAACAAAAGAGGTGAAAGATTTATACAATGAAAACTATAGAACCCTAAAGAGAGAAATAGAAGAAGATCTTAGAAGATGGAAAAATATACCCTGTTCATGGATAGGCAGAACTAACATCATCAAAATGGCGATATTACCAAAAGTTCTCTATAGGTTTAATGCAATGCCAGTCAAAATCCCAATGGCATTTCTTGTAGAAATAGATAAAGCAATCATGAAATTCATATGGAAAAATAAAAGACCCAGAATAGCAAAAGCAACTCTAAGCAGGAAGTGTGAATCAGGCGGCATAGCGATACCAGATTTCAAACTTTACTACAGAGCAATAGTAACAAAAACAGCATAGTACTGGTACCAAAACAGGCGGGTGGACCAATGGTACAGAATAGAGGACACAGAAACCAATCCACAATATTACAACTATCTTATATTTGATAAAGGGGCTAAAAGCGTGCAATGGAGGAAGGATAGCATCTTCAACAAATGGTGTTGGGAAAACTGGAAATCCATATGCAACAAAATGAAACTGAATCCCCTTCTCTCGCCATGCACAAAAGTTAACTCAAAATGGATCAAGGAGCTTGATATCAAATCAGAGACACTGCGTCTGATAGAAGAAAAAGTTGGCTACAATCTACATACTGTGGGGTCGGGCTCCAAATTCCTCATTAGGACATCCATAGCACAAGAGTTAATAACTAGAATCAACAAATGGGACTTACTCAAACTAAAAAGTTTTTTCTCAGCAAGAGAAACAATAAGAGAGGTAAATGGGGAGCCTACATCCTGGAACAAATCTTTACTCCTCACACTTCAGATAGAGCCCTAATATCCAGAGTATACAAAGAACTCAAAAAATTAAACAATAAGATAACAAATAACCCAATCAACAAATGGGCCAAGGACCTGAACAGACTTCTCAGAGGAGGACATACAATCAATCAACAAGCACATGAAAAAATGCTCACCATCTCGAGCAGTCAGAGAAATGCAAATCAAAACCACCCTAAGATACCATCTCACTCCAGTAAGATTGGCAGCCATTATGAAGTCAAACAACAACAAGTGCTGGTGAGGATGTGGAGAAAAGGGTACACTTGTACATTGCTGGTGGGACTGCAAATTGGTGCGGCCAATTTGGAAAGCGGTATGGAGATTCCTGGGAAAGCTGGGAATGGAACCACCATTTGACCCAGCTATTGCCCTTCTCAGACTATTCCCTGAAGACCTTAAAAGATCGTACTATAGGGATACTGCCACATCGATGTTCATAACAGCACAATTCACAATAGCTAGACTGTGGAACCAACCTAGATGCCCTTCAATAGACAAATGGATTAAAAGAAATGTGGCATTTATACACAATGGAGTATTACTCTGCATTAAAAAATGACAAAATCATAGATTTTGCAGGGAAATGGATGGCATTAGAGCAGATTATGCTAAGTGAAGCTAGCCAATCCCTAAAAAACAAATGCCAAATGTCTTCTTTGATATAAGGAGAGTAACTAAGAACAGAGTAGGGAGGAAGAGCATGAAAAGAAGATTAACATTAAACAGGGATGAGAGGTGGGAGGGAAAGGGAGAGAGAATGGAAATTGCATGGAAATGGAAGGAGACACTCAGGGTTATACAAAATTACATACAAGAGGAAGTGAGGGGAAAGGGAAAAAAAACAAGGGGGAGAAATGAATTACAGTAGATGGGGTAGAGAGAGAAGAGTGTAGGGGAGGGGAGGGGAGGGGGGATAGTAGAGGATAGGAAAGGCAGCAGAATACAACAGACACTAGTATGGCAATATGTAAATCAGTGGATGTGTAACTGATGTGATTCTGCAATCTGTATACAGGGTAAAAACAGGAGTTCATAACCCACTTGAATCAAAATGTGAAATATGACGTATCAAGAACTATGTAATGTTTTGAACAACCAACAAAAAAATTATAAAAAAAAACTAAAAGGATAAAAAAAAGAAATGAGTAATCCATTTTAAAAAAATGTATTTGGCATATATTTAGGGTTTTGTATTTTTAGGATCCTCATGAAGCTAGATATAAACTTAGGATCCTGATTGAAACTAGAGTTAAGTTTCTGCATACCTCAAAGGTGATTTTAATTGAAAATGCTGAAATTTATTACTATAATCTTTCAGTTCATTTCAGTCTGTATTATTTCCTTTCATATTAATAGGTGGCATTTGGCAATGCCTGAATTATCTTTGTTGTATTTTATCAGCCAGAAAATTATTATGAATTCATATTTTAATTTTAAGTTTATTAGAAGGAAGTGGTATTCAAAGTCAATCCTTATTACTTTAAAATATTATCCATCAGAAAAATCACACTATTTTTCATTCTTGATATCAGCTTACAGAAGCATTGCTTCTGCTTTGGTTGGAAAACTTACACAATTCCACGATCCATTTTTTTTCAGTTACATCAAAATAGCTCAATATTTTTCAGCAACCCCTATAATAATAACAGGAAGTGCTGCAGTCCGGCCGCAGCAAAATAACAGGGGGCGGGGGTGACGAACAACTTGTGTACATTGATACAGCAGGAGTGGGAGCTGTTTATTGTAGGACCAGAGGGGTATATATACATTACACACAGCTTATCTTAATTAACATAAACTAGATACAGTGGTCAACCAATAAGGAATTTCCACACTTAATGGCTCCATGGAGTTACTTCACAAACCACTCCCTCTGGCATTTTGCCAGGCACCATCTTGACTTTTTTACAGACTCTAACAAGGAAGTCTTTCTATTATAGAATATAATAAATTTATATATTCACAATTTATCAGAATGTCAAAATCATAAAATACTTTATGAAATAGTTCTAAGATATTTCTTGCCAATACAGCAAAATTCCTGCCAAGAGATCAATGTGTTTGTCAAGATATTGTCTTTGGAAAACTATTAAATTTCTCTATAATAAAAAAGAACTGCTTATTGAGACCCCATACCTTCACAGGACAGTGGTACAAGGCTATATTCCTGAGTTGAAGACCAATAAAATTCTTTTGTTAAGGGATTTGGTAGAAAACCTCAAGATGAGAATTTTGTGTTGGTACTCTGTTTGGGAAACATTCTAACTTTTATAATGGAAACTTAGTATCAAGAAAAAAATAATCCATCTTTTCTTGTGCATGCTAAGAATGGGTGGACATAAAATGCTATTTGCCTTAGTGTTTATGATTGCTCGTATGCAGCACTAGAGTTGTGTGACCCACCTTGTGTGGTAATGATATCAAAGCCTAAGTTAAATTGTATTATTTTTCCTTGTTCCAATTTAATTATAGCCTCTTTAGTGTTAAGAGTTTCTCGTATCAATTCCTATTAATAGGAGACACAATAATCATGGATACTGTGCTTGTATTTTCATGTCCCATCTCAGTCTATTTTATAGTCATTGAATAAAGGATGGCAAAGGATCCAACAAACAGAGTATGCTCTGTAAAGATTTATTGATTTTTTTGATGGCAGGGATGTTAATAATATAATATTAATAAAAACTCATATGTACTGAGAGTTTACCATATGCCTAAGCTCTCTCTTAGATGAAGAACTACTGATTTGTATCATTTTTGACAGGTGTGTGCATAGCAGTTTGTCACTAAGGATATTGTAAAAGAGCTAAACAAAGGAAAATAAAAGGAAACATGATTACATTTTCAATGTTTTCGTATATTATTTGAAATATTATTAAGTGACTTTGGAGAAAGTTATATTTCTGCATCCTCAAGTTTCCCAGAAGTCCTCATTGGACTGAATCAGGTATTTGTCAGTCAGTAGTGAAATAAGTGGGGTGAGGGTCATCACTGATCCATTCATGAACTGAAACTCCAGGAACAGTTTTTGCAAACATTAGTTGGTGCTTTAAAATAATCAATGAATCAACAGGCAATAAACATTTTTTTTCTTTTGTATTTTAGCACTGTCTTTGACATAATTGTTATGTTAAAGATATAACATTTATATAACTCTTATTCTTATGAAATCAACAATGAAAATGTCCTGTTTTGGCTTGGTCATAATATATTTTTAAAATCTTCAAAAAAATATGTGTTAATGGACTAGCATTATGGCTCAGAGGTAGAGCGCTTGCCTAGCATGTGTGAGGCACTGGGTTTGATATGCAGCACCACATATAAATAAATAAAATAAAGGTCCATTGACAAAAATATGTTTGTGTTTTCAACAAATAGTGATATATATATATATATAAAGATAGGTGTTAAGATTGTCTTTTGCTCAATTTCTGTCAGTAACTTATTAATTGGCTAAAACCAACCCAACTTAATCCTATCCCCAAATACACATTTTGAACCCCTAGATTTTGGGACTAGTTTCTTATTTACAGTTAGCATGTAAAACATTAAAAAAGAATCTACATAATTTATTTATGACATGTAAGAAAAATATTAATTTCTAGAATCTGAGTGATTGTGAAAATAAAAATGAAGTACTACTTTCATAAAGCCAAAATTTCAACAGTTTTATTTGTAGAGATGGCTTTGGATGTTACTTGTTTCTGCCTCAAATCTAGGAAAATCTGATAGGCAAATATAGGGACATTTCATTAGAAATAATTAGAAAAACTAAGGTCTTGTATTGAGTCATGGGATTTATTTATTTACTTATTTTTAATTTTTTTATGAAATGGTTTTTTAAAAATTTTTGTTGTTGTTTTTGTTAGACAAAATACCTGTATTTTATTTATTTATTTTTATGGAGTGCTGAGGATCAAACCCAGGGCCTATATGTACTAGGTGAGTGCTCTGCCACTGAGCCACAACCCCAGCCCAGGAATGGTTTTAAAAGGGTTAATCTGTCCTCAGTTGATTTGATAACTTTTGCTCTTAAAATTGTTTATAAATTTGTTCTTAATTATTTATAAATCACAGATTTCTTTCAAAGGTAGGAAAGTACAAACTTTCTCCCAAGATACAAAATTTCAATGGAACAAAACAGAGAATCTAGAAATAGAATATGCCAGTTTTGACACAGGAGTAAATAAAAGGAAATCAATGGAAGAAAGTGTTTTCAACAAATAGTGCTGGAATAGCTGGATGTATATAAGGTGGAAAACCCCCCCAAAGAACCTCAAACTGAGTGTCATACTTTATGTATAAATTTACTCAGAATGAGTCAGTGGACTTAAGTGTAAAACATAAAACTGTAAAATTTTTCAGGTAAATAAAATGGAAGAAAACATTCATAGGGCTAGTCTGAAAGATCTTATAATTGACAAAGCACAATAAATAAAACAGAAATTGATAAACTGAGATATAAAATCAGTATCTTTTTTCTCTGAAAAAGACTCTGGTAAGGGAATGATAACACAAGATACAGACCATAGTGGGGGGCATATTTGCAAACTACTTGGGACTAATTTCTAAATTACTTAAGAAATTCACAATATTCAACAATAAACAAAAAATGCAATTAGAAAATGGGCAAAATCATAGAGAGACATTTCACTGAAGGAAACATATGAATGTACAATAAGCACTTGAGAAGATTCCCAACTGCATTAACTATTAGGAAAATGTGAATTAAAATCACTACAAGATAACACTATGTGCCTATCAGAATGGCCAATTTTTTTTAAGTGACAATAACAAAGTGAGTAGGAAATATAAAAACTGGATCATTTGTATATTGCTGGTAATGATATGAAATATCACAGTCAGTCTCAAAAACATCTTGGCTTTTTCTTAAAATCTAAACAAAATTATCCTATGACCTAAATATTTCAGTCCTGGATATTTATCTCAGAGAAATTAAAATCTATACATGAAATGTTGAGAACAGTATTTCTTTTAAATAACCATAAACTGGAAACAAGACAAATATCCTGCATCTGGTAAATAGTAAAATATTGTGATATATCCATACCTCCAAGCACTATTCACTGATAAAAAGAAACAAATTAGTAATATGCACAATAATCTGGATAAATCTCCAGAGAATTATGCTAGATTAGAAAAGCTAATTCCACAGAGTTACATACACTATGAGTCCATTTATATAACATTCATGAAATAGCAAAATTTATAGCAACAGAGTACAGTATAGTGGTTGCCAGGGCTGGATAATGGTGTGGTATAAAAGAAAGAGGATGGGATCATAAAGGGCAACATGAGGGAACCTTAGTTTTGATGGAAAGGTCTCGCATCTGTGTTATATGCATGTCAACATCCTGGTTGTGATACTGCACTTCAGTCTTGCACAGTGTTGCCTTTTAGGAGGAAGTAATTCAAAGGTACATGGAATGTCTAGGTACTATTTCCTACAGTGTCGTGTGAATGTCAAACTTTTCTCAAAAAGTTTAATAAAAATAGTAAATAATATGAAAAAAAAATTACCATGTTGAACTAATCAAAAGTAAGTTGAGTAGATATATTAAAGTCAGAAAGTAGACTTTAGGGCAAAATAATATTACCATGTGCAAAGAATGTCCAGCAAAATGTATAGTGATTGGATTCCAACCACCAAAAAGATATGTCTGTTTTAGTCAGCTTTTTTGCTGCTGTGACTAAAAGATCTGACCAGCACACTGTAGAAGAGTAGGGACTCACTGGTTTCCAAGATCTCAGTTCATAGAAGGCCAGCTCCATTCTTCAGGGCTAAAGGTGAAGCTCATGGTGAACATCATGGTGGAAGAATGTGGCAGAGGGAAGCAGCTTACATGATGATCAGACAGCAGACAGAGACTTCACTTGCTACATACAAATATATACCCAAAGTCATGCCCCCATGCCCCACCTCCTCCAGCCACACCCCACCTGCCTCTAGTCACCACCCAATTAATTCCATCAGGTGATTAATTCACTGATTGGGTTAAGGCTTTCCTGACCCAATCATTTCTCCTTGAAACCTTGTCTCATTGTTTCACACATGAGCTTTCAGGGGGCTTCTCACATCCAAACCACAACAATATCTAAATGTTTATGTGCCTCAGAATTATCATATACATGAAGTAAAAAATTGTTAAAAATGAAAAAAATAAACATCATAAATTATAGTGAGAGATTTTAGTAATCTCCTCTAAATAATTACTAGAACATGTAGGCAGAAAATCAGTAATATTGTAAAAGGTTTAATCAACAATATTAAAAGACATGCCTCATTGGTACTTATAGAACATGTCTTCCAAAAACAGTGGAATACAGACCATTTTTATTTTCTTTTCAAGTGTTTACATAACATTTATCAAAACAAAATACCTTCCTGGATATAAAACAAGTCTATACAAATTATTATCTAACAAGTCTATATAAATTATTCAAGTATATAATATAATTAGAAATCAATAAAAGAAAGATATCTGAAAGATCTGTCAATATTTAGACGTTAAATAAAAAAATTTCAAGTATCCTATGGTTTAAGACAAAATCAAACTGAAATTATGAACTATTTTGAGCTAAATGTTAACATTGACATAAAGTGTAGTATTGGCATAAAGATAGACAAACAGATCAATAGAACAAAATAGATGATTCAGATTTACACCTACACATATAAAGACAACTGATTTATGACACAGATCCAAAAATAATTTAGTTAAAATTGGATTCTGTTTTCAACAAACATTGACAGATCATTTGTTTATCTATAAGCATAATACCTCACGCCATTGATTAAAATAAAGTGAAACATAGGTCTAAATTTAAAACCTAACATTAGAAAACATCTAAAAGGAAACATAGGAAAATAATCTTTGTAACCTTAAAACAGAAAGTTTTTTTAAAAAATCTTTAATTTTTTTTATGCCCTATGTGTGATTTATAGAACAAACTAAGCAACTTGTCTTCAACAAAATCAAAGATTCATTTTCAAACAGACTTGCAAGAATGAAAAGCAAGATACAAAGTGAGAGAAAATATTTCCAAAGTACACATATGATAAAGGAATTATACCTATAATAAGACTTGGTAGCTGCCAAATTGGATAATGAGGATGCTACATCTCTCTCTCCAATTTTCTTCAGCTGACTTGCATCTAGGTCTATGCCCCCTGCCCATCACTTGAGGAAGTAGGCTCCGTCCACCTCCCCACCCACCACCTTCCCCCTGTTGGGAGAAAATTCAGGAAGCCAGGAATATCTAACTGAAAGTGGTGGAGATGTAAACAGATCATATGTTGAAGACATACAAATTGTGTGGATTAGGAATCTGTAATGATAAATTTCTTTCCTCTTCAAAAAGTTAATTATGCTTCTCATACAATGACTAACATGTTGGATACCAATTTTGTGACATGCTTTATTCTAAATGACTTTTTTCTTGTGATAACTCATTTTATTCTGACAACAATCTAATTAGGCTAATATCATCGTTATTTTCACTTTAAAGATGATAAAGACAGAGCCCATTAATGAGTATCAAATTACAGAATGGCGATTCATTCTCTGGAGGCGAGGAGAGAGTTGTGACCAGACCCCAGCAGGTGAGGAAGCTGAGGCCCACTGATGGTAGGATTTACCAATGGAACGGGAGCAGAGAGGACCATTAATTCACCTGCATGCGGCCTGCTGAGGGACTTCTAGCAAAATTCCGCTGAAAGGAGACCTGCCGGGAATTAGTAAGTCTATAAGAGGGGTCACTTTGTCCCAGACGAGTGAATCTCAGCGAGTGAAACTCAGCAGAAACTCACGGCCAACGCCGAACCCCTGCTGCTGCCCACACTTTGCAGCGTACTTACAAACGGCCACAGCCTGCTTGGGCCCTAGCCGGCCTAGCGCAGAGGCGGTTCGGCGCTGCAAACGACCACCCCCTCCGATCACCCCCTCCCCACCCCGCCGGCTCGGCGCTGTGAACATCGACCCCCACCCCCCACCCCTGCCCCGCCGCGCTCGTGTAAACAGCTCCCACTGGGGCGCGGTCCCGCCGGCTCAGCCGAAAAACCGCTGCTCACACATTGCAGCGAGTATACGGAAGGCTGGGTCCTGCCTTCCCAGCTCTGTGAGCCGCCTTTGGCGGTTCGGCACTGGAAACAACCACCCCAACCCCCAACCCCTGCCGGGCGCTGCTAAAGGCCCCGCCCGCCCGGCTCTTGCACGGGGGAATCAGGAGTGGCGCACGTGACCCGCGGCGCGGAATTCCGGCTACCGCTATCACCAGTGCTGACAACTGAGGTCTCTTGCACCAGCTTCCAGGGGCGTGGCTACCAGAGGGCAAGCAAATTCGCTGGGGGTTCTCAGCCCCAAGCTCTACAAACTTAGGGTCCAAGGGAATGGCAAACAGGGAGAATGTGCCCAGGCGTTCTTGAAAACAGGGCTCACAGGAACAGCAGACTTGGTGTGTAGCCAATATTGTGGTGAGCTTCACCGGTGCACTCAGGATTAGAGACCCGCCCAGTCCAGGAGGAAGAGCTGATGCACAGCAATTGGCTCCCGCCTACTGAGAGGAGAAGCGTGGCCCGGTGGGCACAGCTCCACCTACTGGAAGAATAGTGAATCGAACTCTAAGACTGCATTTTTTTTTTTTTTTTCTTTTCTCTGGACTCCTGTTTTATTCACACTATGGATGATCTCTCTCATACCAGAATTGTAGTTAACAATCTGAATTGATGAGTCTAAAAGACTGCATGTATTAAATTTTTTTTTATTGGTTTTGTTTTGTTTTTGTTGTTGTTTTCCCCAAATTTTTATTAATTCATTTTATCTTATTTTTTAATACTAATTTTCATTTTTATTATTGCAATTATGATTTCTTTTTAATTCTTTTTAATTTTCTGATTCCTTTCTCTCTCTCTTCTTTTCTTCTGTCTTTGCATTTATTTTCAATTCTCATATTCCCCCTTCCTTGAATTCTGCCTGCTTACTCTCATTCTCCTTGGTGACTTATTCCCTCCCCCTATAATACCTTTCCTCCCAAGCAGCAAATAAATTTATAGGAGTAATCAACAACTCAGTAGTCAAACAGAACAAGAAGCAATATGAAAAAGCAAGGAAGGAAAGGAGTACAAACAATGCAGGAAGGCCTAAATACCCAGGAGAATATAGATTCATCAGAAAAATGGTCATATAAAGACCTCAAGGAATACCTTAGACAGATGGAATGGAACCTTAAAGAGGATACGAGACAGCAAATTCAAGCAGCAAAAGAACACATTGAGAACGAATTACAAAAACAGATAAAAGAAGAAGTTAAGCATCTTTATCAGGAGATAGAGATTATAAAAAAGAATCAGACAATAATCTTAGAAATGAAGGAACTTATAAACCAAATTAAAAACTCAAATGAGAGTATCACTAACAGAGTGGAGCAAGTAGAAGCCAGAACGTCAGATAATGAAGACAAAATATATCATCTTGAAAAGAGTCTAGCCAACTCTGATAGGCTGGTTAAAAATCACGAGAGAAGCATCCAAGAGATATGTGATAACATTAAAAAACCAAATTTAAGAGTGATTGGGATAGAGGAAGGCACAGAGATTCAAACCAAGGGAATGTGTAATCTACTACATGAAATAATTACAGAAAACTTTCCAGAAATAAAAAAGGAAACAGATATACAAATTGTAGATGCATACAGAACACCGAGCATACAAAATCAAAGTAGACCAACGCCAAGACACATTGTTATGAAGATATCCAATATACAGAACAAAGAGAAAATATTAAAAGCTACAAGAGAAAGGAGGCAGATTACATTCAGGGGTAAACCAATAAGGTTAACAGCAGATTTTTCATCTCAGACACTGAAAGCGAGAAGATCCTGGAACAACGTATTTCAAACACTGAAAGACAATGGATGCCAACCAAGAATTCTGTATCCAGCAAAATTAAGCTTCAGGTACGACAACGAAATAAAAATCTTTCATGATAAACAAAAGCTAAAAGAATTTGCAGCCAGAAAACCAGCATTGCAGAATATCTTGGGCAAAACACTACACGAGGAAGAAATGAGAAACAATAACCAAAGCCAACAGTGGGAAGTGCCCCAGTAAAGACTGACGGAGGGGGGAAAGCTAATCATGGAGAAATAAACTAAATTAAAAAAAAAAAAGAGAGAGAGACAAATAATCAAACATGGACGGAAGTACAAACCATATAGCAATAGTAACTCTAAACATTAATGGTTTAAACTCTCCAATAAAGCGACATAGACTGGTAACATGGATTAAAAAAACAAATCCAACAATATGCTGCCTCCAGGAGACACATCTGACAGGAAAAGACATACACAGGCTGAAGGTGAAAGGTTGGGAAAAAATATACCATGCACACGGTCCTCGCAAACAAGCAGGTGTGGCCATCCTCATATCGAACAAAATCGACTTCAAGACTAAGTTAATCCAAAGGGATAAGGAAGGCCATTATATACTGTTAAAAGGAACCATTCACCAACAAGACATAACAATTATCAATATTTATGCACCAAATAATGGTGCTGCGACGTTCATAAAACAAACTCTCCTCAAGTTCAAGAATCAAATAGACCACAATACAATAATTATGGGTGACTTCAACACACCTCTCTCACCATTGGACAGATCCTCCAAACAAAAGTTGAATAAAGAAACTATAGATCTAAATAACACAATCAATAACCTAGACTTAACTGACGTATATAGAATATATCAACCATCATCAAGTGGATATACTTTTTTCTCAGCAGCACATGGATCCTTCTCAAAAATAGACCATATATTATGCCATAGGGCAAACCTCAGTAAATATAAAGGGGTGGAGATAATACCATGCATTTTATCTGATCATAATGGAATGAAACTGGAAATCAATGATAAAAGAAGGATGGGAAAATCCTATATCACATGGAAAATGAACAATATGTTACTGAATGATCAATGGGTTACAGAAGACATAAAGGAGGAAATCAAAAAATTCTTAGAGATAAATGAAAATACAGACACAACTTATCGGAATCTATGGGACACAATGAAAGCAGTTTTAAGAGGGAAATTCATCGCCTGGAGGTCATTCCTCAAAAAAAAGAAAAACCAACAAATAAATGAGCTCACACTTCATCTCAAAGCCCTGGAAAAGGAAGAACAAAACAACAGCAAATGCAGCAGAAGGCAAGAAATAATTAAAATCAGAGCGGAAATCAACGAAATTGAAACAAAAGAAACTATTGAAAAAATCAACAAAACTAAAAGTTGGTTCTTCGAAAAAATAAACAAGATTGACAGACCCTTAGCCATGCTAACGAAGAGAAGAAGAGAGAGAACTCAAATTACTAACATACGGGATGAAAAAGGCAATATCACAACAGATGCTACAGAAATACAGAAGACAATTAGAAATTATTTTGAAAACCTATATTCCAATAAAATAGAAGATAGTGAAGACATCGATAAATTTCTTAAGACATATGATTTGCCCAGACTGAGTCAGGAGGATACACACAATTTGAACAGACCAATATCAATGGAGGAAATTGAAGAAGCAATCAAGAGACTACCCACCAAGAAAAGCCCAGGACCGGATGGGTATACAGCGGAGTTTTACAAAACTTTTAAAGAAGAATTAATACCAATACTTTTCAAGTTATTTCAGGAAATAGAAAAAGAGGGAGCTCTTCCAAATTCATTCTATGAGGCCAACATCACGTTGATTCCGAAACCAGACAAAGACACCTCAAAGAAAGAAAATTACAGACCAATATCCCTGATGAACCTAGATGCAAAAATCCTCAATAAAATTCTGGCAAATCGGATACAAAGGCACATCAAAAAAATTGTGCACCATGATCAAGTAGGATTCATCCCTGGGATGCAAGGATGGTTCAATATACGGAAATCAATAAATGTTATTCACCACATCAATAGACTTAAAGATAAGAACCATATGATCATCTCGATAGACGCAGAAAAAGCATTCGACAAAATACAGCATCCCTTTATGTTCAAAACATTAGAAAAACTAGGGATAACAGGAAATTACCTTGACATTGTAAAAGCTATCTATGCTAAGCCTCAGGCTAGCATCATTCTGAATGGAGAAAAATTGAAGGCATTCCCTATAAAATCTGGAACAAGACAGGGATGCCCTCTATCACCACTTCTATTCAATATAGTTCTCGAAACACTGGCCAGAGCAATTAGACAGACAAAAGAAATTAAAGGCATAAAAATTGGAAAAGAAGAACTTAAATTATCATTATTTGCGGATGACATGATTTTATACCTAGAAGACCCAAAAGGGTCTACAAAAAAACTACTAGAACTAATAAATGAATTCAGCAAAGTAGCAGGTTATAAAATCAACACACATAAATCAAAGGTATTCCTGTATATCAGCAACAAAACTTCTGAAATGGAAATGAGGAAAACCACTCCATTCACAATATCCTCAAAAAAAATAAAATACTTGGGAATCAACCTAACAAAAGAGGTGAAAGATTTATACAATGAAAACTACAGAACCCTAAAGAGAGAAGTAGAAGAAGATCTTAGAAGATGGAAAAATATACCCTGTTCATGGATAGGCAGAACTAACATCATCAAAATGGCGATATTACCAAAAGTTCTATATATGTTTAATGCAATGCCAATCAAAATCCCAAAGGCATTGCTTGTAGAAATAGAGAAAGCAATCATGAAATTCATATGGAAAAATAAAAGACCCAGAATAGCAAAAGCAATTCTAAGCAGGAAGTGCGAATCAGGCGGTATAGCGATACCAGATTTCAAACTATATTACAGAGCAATAGTAACAAAGACAGCATGGTACTGGTACCAAAACAGGCGGGTGGACCAATGGTACAGAATAGAGGACACAGAGACCAATCCACAAAGTTACAACTATCTTATATTTGATAAAGGGGCTAAAAACATGCAATGGAGGAAGGATAGCATCTTCAACAAATGGTGTTGGGAAAACTGGAAATCCATATGCAACAAAATGAAACTGAACCCCCTCCTCTCACCATGCACAAAAGTTAACTCAAAATGGATCAAAGACCTTGATATCAAATCAGAGACTCTGCGTCTGATAGAAGAAAGAGTTGGCTACGATCTACATATAGTGGGGTCGGGCTCCAAATTCCTTAATAGGACACCCATAGCACAAGAGTTAATAGCAAGAATCAACAAATGGGACTTACTTAAACTAAAAAGTTTTTTCACAGCAAGAGAAACAATAAGAGAAGTAAATAGGGAGCCTACATCATGGGAACAAATATTTACTCCTCACACATCAGATAGAGCCCTAATATCCAGAATATACAAAGAACTCAAAAAATTAGACAATAAGATAACAAATAACCCAGTCAACAAATGGGCCAAGGACCTGAACAGAAACTTCTCAGAGGAGGACATACAATCAATCAACAAGTACATGAAAAAGTGCTCATCATCGCTAGCAGTCAGAGAAATGCAAATCAAAACCACCCTAAGATACCATCTCACTCCAGTAAGATTGGCAGCCATTATGAAATCAAACAACAACAAGTGCTGGCGAGGATGTGGGGAAAAGGGTTCTCTTGTACATTGCTGGTGGGGCTGCAAATTGGTGCGGCCAATTTGGAAAGCAGTATGGAGATTACTGGGAAAGCTGGGAATGGAACCACCATTTGACCCAGCTATTGCCCTTCTCGGACTATTCCCTGAAGACCTTAAAAGAGCGTATTACAGGGATACTGCCACATCGATGTTCATAGCAGCACAATTTACAATAGCTAGATTGTGGAACCAACCCAGATGCCCTTCAATGGATGAATGGATTAAAAAAATGTGGCATCTATACACCATGGAGTATTACGCAGCACTAAAAAATGACAAAATCTTGGAATTTGCAGGGAAATGGATGGCACTAGAGCAGATTATGCTTAGTGAAGCTAGCCAATCCCTAAAAAACAAATACCAAATGTCATCTTTGATATAATGAGAGCAACTAAGAATAAAACAGGGAGGAAGAGCAGGAAGAAAAGATTAACATTAAACAGAGACATGAGGTGGGAGGGAAAGGGAGAGAAAAGGGGAATTGCATGGAAACGGAGGGAGACCCTCATTGTTATACTAAATTACATATAAGAGGTTGTAGGTGGAATAGGAAAATGAACGGGGTGAGAAATGGATTACAGTATAGGGGGGAGAGAGAGAGGATGGGAGGGGAGGGGAGGGGGGATAGTAGAGGATAGGAAAGGTAGCAGAATACAACAGTTACTATTATGGTATTGTGTGAAAATGTGGATGTGTAACCCATGTGATTCTGCAATCTGTACTTGGGGTAAAAAAGGGAGTTCATAACTCACTTGAAGCTAATGTATGCTAATGTATGAAATATGATATGTCAAGAGCTTTGTAGGGTTTTGAACAACCAATAAAAAAAAAATAAAATAAAAAAAAAAAATTACAGAATGGCGATTTGAACCCTAGTTTTCAACATAATCTGACTCTGCTCAGTACATTGTTAAGCAGAACCCTGCGAATGAAGACAAAAATAAATGCATAAATGGAGGGAAAAAATAAGTAAAGTAGAATACTTTTTTAAAAAACTTTAAATATACAGTTTTATATTTAATATTTTACTAAAATAAAAACTTCACTACATGGCATTTTGTCATTACTAAAAGAGAAATACTATTAAAATGATGTCCAAATAATTTATAGCAATAATTCTATTTTGTGGAAACTTTATAATCCCGTATTTTTCACAATCTAAGATATAGACACACTTAAACAAATCAAGCATTGCATTGTCATTATAATACCAGTGAAGGACTTTGCATTGTTTTTATTATATCTATGTTTTATGTGCCAAAATTGTGAGGCAGCATGAGTACTAAATTGGACCTTAGTTTTTGCTATTTGCACTGGAAATAAAGGGCTGAATAGGTGTTATTTCAGGTGACAGTTTTGGGAAGAAACCAGGATTAAACACTGGGATTCTTAATGGAAAAGGTATGTCCCAGAACACATTAACCCATTCCTTCAACACATACTTGTTGAGTGCCTATAGTTCTCTAAGTTCTTGGGGACAGTGATGAACACCAAGGGAGAGTCCCTTCCTACAGGGCCCTCTTACTTCTACTAGAACCTAAAGGGATATGTTACCTCTACTTTTCCTGAGCAGATAGAGAGAAAGATGGAAAAAACAAGAAGAAAAGGAACACTTACCAAAAATTCAGCCACTGTCTGTTTTTAATGCATCAATTAAAAAATTAAGTATTAAATTACAAGCAAAGACACACTAAAGGAGGTTTGTCAAAGGTCACTTATGTGGTTAGCAGACAGGAGCAAAGAAGACTGGTCTCTTGACTCCCAGATCATTTTTCTCATTGACAGATTACACTATTATTTAGTGCAAGTTCAAAGATTCTTAAGATTATTTTTTATAATCACCAGTTCATAACCGTTTCCTTAACAGTAAGAGTCATAAGAGGAAAAAGTCTGCCTATTTAGTGCTAACAAATACTACTAAGAGTCGGATAGATGATGATTATTATTAATGCAATTTCACATTGCCAAGATCAAAAGCAAGCAACCAGAACATTTAGAATGAAGATTGACCAATTATTCAAACTTTACAATTGATCAAAGTTAATGGGATAGAAATTTTCTCATCAATATTTTTTTCCTCAACTTCAGAGCAAGTAATTTTTTTTTTTTTTTTTTTTTTTTTAGAAGCAGAGTTAAGGTGAACTGGGAAAATTAGAATTAGACAAGGCCTTAAAGTAAAAAAAGGAAACCCACAGCTGGACTCAGACTGAAGCTGTCCTGACAGGTGAGGATTCCTTGGACACAGCTAAAGGGGATGGTGGGTCTTCAGGAGTAGGATGTTCAGCTTCAGACATGCCTCTCTCCTTCACCCTCCCCTCTTTTCCATTCCCTGCCACTGAACAATCTGAAGTTGCTTTTTTTTTTCTTTCTTTAATCATTAGGTTGGATCTGTCCAAAGACCAGATTCTCTACTTTTTGACCATTTTTAAATGAATTTTTAATTTTAAATATTTATATGTTATAGTATAATGATGTAATACTTGCATACAATGTGTAATGTCAACTCAGGGGAATTAACTAACATTAAATAAAATGTAATGATATGTGAAAGGAAATAAATTGTTTACAAAGTTAAGTTCTAAGAATATGAGAGAGCATTTAACCCATGACTTAAAAGTAATTTGGCTTTTGAATTGTGTTTGGGGGGAAAATGCCAAAATGTGATACAGAATTCAGTGTCTATGAGTCTACTGTGTATTTAAATGAAAGCAAAAGGTCACGATCGATTCATATTTGCTTTTGTTCTTCCAATTAATATCTTACATGGATAAGAGGTATAGGTTGATTTCTTTTTTGATTTTTTAAACACATATATTTTAATATTGCTCCATTGGTTATGCTGGACAGGGCACAATTTTAAGCACTGATTTAATTCATGGCTTTCTTCTAACCCAGGCTCTCCATTTTTCCATTTTTTAAATTAATGAATCTTTATTTGCAAAAGAAAAGACTTTCTGTAAATGGGATGTCATTTTTGAGTCTGGACTTTGTAAAATGATGATTTTGGAAAATTTAAAAAATGTCATATTTCTAAAATAAAAGTCTTTGTTGTAGTCAGTCTGCACTTTCAGAGAATTATTTAGTTAAACTGATAATAGATGAGGACTCCAAAATTCACTGTAGTTTATTATCCATTTGTTTTTGTCAAATCATTTTTACTATCTCTGGATATAAACTGTAGAGAAAGTTAATAAACACTGACAGTTCTCTGTGAATGGATTTTGATGATAACATGCAAAGCACCAAACTTTAAAGGATGAATTTTGTCCAAAATTAAAAGAGAAATGATTTACATTTTTTTCTTCCTTTCTTCTTTTTTTGTCATTTTGTTTTTCATTACTAATTACTTTTTCAGGGGACAAAGAATGGAAGTAGGGAAAACAGGAAAGAGATGGGAAAGAAATAAAAAGAAGGAGGGGGGAATGGGAAGGTGAAGGAGAAGGCATGCCTTCCCTGCATGCCTAGTTCTGGTATAGAAATTGCTGAATGAATCAGTCTGCAGGAGGTGGATGCAATCACCCACCTTCTGTGTTGATTCCCTACAGACTGACTCCCTGGAAGCAATGGTAGAAATGTTGGTAGCACCTCAACATCTTACTTTGAAAGAGAGTGAGGAAGGGGAAAGGAAGAGCTAGGATTAGAGTACTCAACTGCCATCACTATATGAAGTCAGAGTGAGGAAATTTCTTCTGGTTCCTATTCTTGCTAACAAGTCAGCCTAGTCTACCGGCAACTCCCCTGCAGAAACAAGAATCTGTAGATCGGAATTTACAGAAGAGGTTGGACTGAAAATGAGAGTGGCGACAAGAGTTGACTAAATTTAAAACTCTTGCTTCCTAAGAGACACAGATGGCAAGCTTGTTATAGTTAGCTCATCACTGGAGGTTTTTAAATAGCCCTGGTTGAGAATCCACGTAGGAACATGTAGCCATTAAAATGCAGTAAATCTCTTCAACACAATAAATATGCAATGGGCAAGATCTATAATAGATGGCTTCACACTCAGCTTTAACAATGGCCCAAAAAGGTTTGATTTTAATTGAGGTTTCAGGGAATTGTGTATTCAAATTATGTTTGCGTGAAACACAATGGGAAAAAAAAATAACAGAAATTGTATGAAAATAAGGGCTTTTCCTTCTTATGATCCTCACTTATTCTTTGGAAAGTTAAAAATAATATGTTTAATGAAGCACTGATTTTAGGTTTCTTTGCAAAAAACAACAACACAAATGTAATGGGGGTGAATGAAAAGAAAAACAAAAACAAAATGTGTACAAGATGAAATGATACCAGCTGCATGTGTGCGCACGCGCATGTATTTCCTTTGCCAATAATAATCATTACCTAGAAAGACTTGTTACATAAAACATGTTTTTTGAGAGCCTTAGCAATGGTCTAATGCTAGGAATTCCGTTTCAATGTGTCATTGCTTCTCTATGCTCTGAGCTAAGTGTGGCTTTCCGAGAAGGGACTGAACTGTGACTGGTGAGAAAACGCTGAACCGGCACATCCCAGCCTGACTCCCTCTGGTGAGTCATCTTTACCTGGTGCTGTAGTGGCTTTCTGAAAGCCCAACTGGTGCTCTTCTCCTGTTGGCATAACTATATTTAGACTGCATAGCTAGAGCGCTCAGGGCTCTTGGGTGATATTTTTAAATTTGTCACCACTCTAGACACGTTCTCCCTCCCTCTCCAACTGCTTCAGCCTCCCTCCTACTTTCACGGATCCAGATGGAAAAGAATCAAGTGAAATCACATTCCAAAGGAACCTGTGACACTAGTCTCATCCAGAATGTTAAGCTCTGGGTTTAGAAGCCTGCTAATCATTCCCTTGGCTCTTGCGCTTAGCGAGGTTTGAATTGTCCCAGCTCCCTTATATGATGTACAGCACTGTATTGGGCTCATTCTTCAATATAAACCTCAGGGACGAATACAGGAGGGTCCAGTGGATATTTTTCTTTTATTAAAAAAAAAAAAACTTAAAAGGTTTTCATAATGCTGGAATAATGGATTTTGGCAATTTCTGGCTATGACTGTGCTCCTTGGTATATACAGTAATGATGGAAATGAGGAAACACAGTCTTTTGTTCTAGCTATGAAGCCATTTCCAGTGAAGTCCCAGAGACAGGAAACAGAAAGAAATTCTTTATGAGACATATACATGGGATTAAAACACTATTATCAAGTCACTGAAATGAGAAATTTTGTGGAAAAGGGAAACATCTTTTCCTTTTAGATAGTAGATTTGTATTCCTGGAGTCTGCTTAGCAAACCAGCACTATGTTACATCCTTTTGGATTTTCATGACCCTAGAACATAGCATGGATTCAGTGTTGAGGGAATCAATTGGTTTGTCAATTTATTTACCATCAATTCATCATGCACCCACTTTGTGAATTTGTCTATTGAGCATTGTTCAGCATAGTGGGAAAAGATGACTTATGTTTCTTTATACCTACCTAGGAAAGCAATGTATGTATGACAAACCTCCATAATTATATGGCATAACCAAGAATTGCATTAAATGCTGTTGGTGAAGACCAGAAAGGAATATCACTGTAGGCTTATTTTACCTGGTAAAATAAGCTTCAAGATACTGGAAACTGGTAGAAATAACACAATCAAAGATAAAGAATATGATAGGAGAAAAAAGCAGCTCTCTTAGAACAAAGGGAACATATAGGTCCGTGAGATGAAGTGGAGAATCCTGAGAATTGAGGTAGCCAAAGCTACTGTGAGATCAGGGAAGATTTTCCTGAGGTAGGGTGTTGCCATTGTGTATTTTATATGTACAACAGTAGTGGTATTTTGTTAATTGTTTTGAACAAATTATTTTATCAGAATGAATGGATAAAATAAATCCAAGAAGCAAACATATTTGCTAGAAAGTACTTGTTCTACTACAGGAGGAGGCTAAGCAGGGCTACCCATTGACCATGGCCAACTAGGTAGGAAAGGGACCATTTTGAGAAATATTATTTTAAGTAAAATGACACCAAATGTAGGAATAAGGTAGGCACATTGCCCTCTACATACCTAATATAACCCTTAAGACACTTGCATCTTATTGGCAAGTGAAATGCAAATTAATAATAATATTAATAATGGCCCAAAGACATGGGGTAAAACTAAAACTACAGTAGTATTACTAACAACAGTAGTATGAAATTTCTGAGTTCATATCAAATGGCAAGCACTGTACTATAAACTTTATATATATGATTTTATTCAACCTCCAACAAACTGTGAGGAAATTAACACTATTTTCAATAATTCAAAAATGAGAAAACAGAGATTAAGTACATCTGCCATAGATCCGGAATTTCAAATCATGCCTGACTCATTTCAAATCATGCCTGAATCCCTTACAAAACTAGGGAACTTCTTGACTCTAATTGTATTTTTACTAAAACAATAAACTCCTTTATTCTCTTAATAATATAGTCTAAATTTACACTATTATTTCTTGCTATAGTTCTATAGAGAAATCACACTATAAATCTTTCTTAACAATAGATTTACATCTTACCCACCCTGTTTTGCTTGGGGAGTTATATATTATTGGTTCACTTATTCAAAATAAAATCAACTCATTGTTATATGCTTTTGAACTGTTTAAATTATACAACCTGAAATAGTAACAATCTGTCCTTGTATCACTTCACTTTGACATTTGTGATCATATTCTATATAATTTAATCCATGTTAATGATATAAAAGCAAGTCGAGAACACAGACCTATGACATATAATTTAGAGATAGTAATCCATTAATTAACACTTTTTGGAATACATTTTCAAAGTAGTTATGAATCCATTTACTTCACCACTCATTCTCCATTTTGAATGCTTTTTTTTCAATATATAAAAATTTCCTGGTTTCACTTGCTCTTAGTGGATTCCCAGCTGTTTCAAATATTTGGTACTTTTTTTTCCCCCTAAAAGCTTGCTACAGCTTTTCTAAAAGATTGATAGTAATTATATAATCTATCTTAAATATTATAAACCTGGGGTTTTATAATTTCATTTAAAAATAAGAATGGCTTGTTTGTGAAGTTTTTTTTTTCTAATTTTGGTGGAATGCACGTGCCATCTTAATCATTTTTAAATGTATAATTCAGTAGTGTTAAATATTATAATATTCATATTGTTATGCAATCAATCTTGTAGCTTTTGCATCTGAAACTTCCTACCCATTAAACACTAAATTCTTAGCCCCATTCTACTTTCTGTCTTTACAATTTTGATTGCTCTAGGGACTTCATATTAGTTGAATCACACAGTCTTTTTGTCACTAGCATATTTCACTTTGCATAATGTCCTCAAGGTTCATCTGTGTGGTACTTGCGTCAGAATTTCTTTCTTTCTTGAGGCTAAATAATCAGAATGCAATTTTTTTCATCTCTGGATTATAGTCAATTCTCTATAGTTCACTAAAGATTATTGAAGTTGAATATATTCATCTGCCAGTTTTCTCAATATTCTGCAATATAACCGATCTGGACCACGAAAACTAAATCTAGTTCATCCTCCCCAATTCTTTTAAATTAAAATCCTTTTATGTCATTACTTATTATATTTATTTCCAGTCCCTACTTATTCTTGATAAATCTTAGGCACCCCAACAGAGCCAAAAGTGTCCTTTTTTTTTTCCTCTTAGTTTTTAATTATCACTGGCTTATCTTTTTTGTTTTTATTCTCACAGAGCTCAGAATTTCTGTTTGGGTTTGTTCACACTGGGAAGACAAGATGCCACGTTAGACATATGTGATCACTTTTTCCTATAGCAATAATGGACTCTCCAGCTTCTTTTTTTTTTGGTTATTGCCAGAGCACATCCATTTGACAAAAAGCACATTATAATGAGATGATTTAAAACAAGTGCCTAGTACTGTCAAGACAAAATTTTGTTTATTTTTCTATTTTAATCCAAGTGACCCTTACTGAAATTAAAACAAGTTATTAGCATTAGAGTCTAAACAACTGCATTAAGTGTATGAAGATGAGATGAACTGGTGGCATCATATTTGCAAACTATAAATGAAGCTATTTTCAGCCTAGATAAGAGAGGAGCAACGATTGAAAATATTGAGTGATACTACGTGAAAGACCAAATTAAATAATTACTTCTTGGAATTTACAGTGCAAAGTCCTAATCTCTGTCAACAGATACGAAAAAAAAAAAAAAGAAAAAAAAAAAGTAGGTGCAATTCTTAGGTTTGCAGAGGACCTGCTTAGTGTCAGGGATTTTTCAAAAAAGTTTAAATTAAAGGATGCACAGGGAACTGAAATGGAGCAAATTATATTCCATGCATGTATGATTATGCCAACATGAACCCCACTATTATGTGTAACTGTAATGCACTAATAAAAACATTAAAATTAGTGGAAAAATTTATTTGAGTCTAAGCATAGGCATATACAAAATTTTCATCCCTGTTTTATGAAACAGCCACCAGTCTATGATACTTATTAAATGGGGAAAGAACTTTTAAGCTATATATGTCAATTAAAATTTTGGTCTAGGCAATTTTTATAAGTAGAGTTTTCATCTAACCCAAGATTGAAAAAATAAAAATAAAAAACGAAAGGTGTGACTGAAAGACTTTATCTCTTACATTTGTTTTCCTGGTGGATATTTCTACTTCATTGGGGCTTAATATAAATCCTGTATATCCTAGCCTTGCTACTGGGCTATGATTTTCTCGGATTCTGACTGCATTTTTGTCATCCAAGCTCCTTTTTATAGGTTTACTCAGGCAGAGCCAATGGATGAAGGTTGCCTCTGGTAGACAATCTGTTCTATTGCATCCAGGAAGATCTAGGACACTCATCCACACAGACTCTCAGTGTCTGTGCAGTCTGGCGTGAGAAGAGCAAGGCCTGTGTATGCCCTCCACACCACCCAACATCTCACAGTCTGTCAGCCTTGGAACCTCCATCTGTTCCCTCACTCTGGCCTCTGCTGACCTTTTGTGTACAAAATATATCAATGTGTAAAAGACAGTAGTAGTATTGAAAAACCAATTGTGGACATCAGACTTAAAGAGTTTGGTTCAAACCCAATGCAGTCATCTTAAGTTCTCATGGATTGTTTTACAATGAATTTTCACGTATAAACTGTATACCAAAGAACTGATTAACTCTCAGTTGAGGTGATTTAACACAACAGGTGAAGAGAAATTTTTCAGTGGCCATTGGTACAATTGTCATTTAGCCTATAGCAACAATTTCCGTGACTGTTGCTATTTCAAAAACCTTGGTGCCATCAATTGAACGTAGTTCATGCCCACTAAGGGATCACTGTGATTAAGCCTTGGTCCCCATAGTGCCACTATTGAAAGGTGGTGTTATATATGGGAGTGGAACCTTACTGGGGTAGTTCTCTTTAGAACTACTATCGGGTAGTTCTCTTTAGACCCTTTGGGTTCTTATGAGAAGGCTGTAAAAAGAGCAAGCCTAACCCCACCTGTCCTCTATCTTTCTCTCTACTCCTGTTCAAGAAGTGACTATTTGCTTCTACAGGCACTCCTGCCATGATATGTTGCCATCTACCACTCTTGACAAAGGGAAAACCAATGAGACTTGCCTGGTCTTAGACACTGTGCCTCAAAAATGTGAGCTGAATGTACCTTTTCTCTTCATAAGTTACGACTCATGCATTTCATTATAATAACAGAAAACTGACTGATACATTTGGCTGCCAATGAACATCTACAAGGTTTTTAGTGCCTTTCAGAAAGTGCATCAAGAAATTTTCTATGGATTATATCTTCAGCTTGTAGAAAAACACTTAGGAGAATGTATTATTATTTCTTAACATGGGGCAAGAAAGGCTCGGGAATTTAAGTAAATTTCCCCAAATCCCACGCCTGGTAACTCATCAGGGAGATTGACATCTATCTCAACAGTGCTTTTCTTTCCTCCAGCTGCTTTTACTGTGGTTACGACTGTGATCAGCAGAGCAAAGACACATCTCGCCATTTATCAAAACAATATGGCTTTAATAATTAAATAATAAAAGTTGAATATTGTCTTTAAAAATGCATTGGTAAGAAGGAAGGAAGGGAGAGAGAGAGAGAGAGGAAAAGAGAGAGAGAAAATGCGAGAGAAAAAACATTCTTAGCTGATTTTGTTTTAGTAGAATGAAATACTGATAATTGAAAAAATTATTCACTTCTGGAAGAATATTCAAAAGAAGATTATCTACAAAACAATATGCTAAATTTTAGAATATAAATGAAGCCAAGAAAATTCATGTAGGAATTCAGTTTAAGGAATTAGAGGGGATTTCTTTCAATTTTTTTTTCAAATTTTTATTGAGGTATAACTGACAAATTTATATGAATTAAATGTGTTCCTATAATACTTTCAATATTAGTTTTGTAGGCAGTGATTCATGGAGAATAGAAAAAAATAGGAGAAATGCTTTCAGTATTCTAAGTACTGCATATGGGAGCCTGTGATATGTGAAGTATTATCTAGTATGTGTAACTTAATGAAAACAAGATTTGAATCAACTCTTGAAGAGAATCAAGGCTGCCAGAACTTCGTCCATGCAAAAGCTATTTCTGCATAGGTGATAGAGGACGCTAATTGAATTTCTCTCTTTCCTCACTCTCTCTTGCTCTTTCTTTCACTTTTTCTGACTTCCTTTTCTTCCATTTCATGTATATTGAAGCCCTATTGCATTGCACTTGAAATAATATAGAAGTTTGGAATTTTCTAAACAGATAAAATCTGTTTTTTTATAAATTTGTTTTATTTTAAACTATATTTTATTAATATATATGTCCTTATCACAGCTGTATAATTATTTGTCGGAGATTTAAAGTTAGCCACAGCCTTGTGAAAAATTCTACTACACAGAAAAGACTTAGATTTCACAAATCCTCCCAACTAAATTTGGCTTTATGCTCTAACATTCCATTTTCTCTTACATTAACTCACAATAACACCCAAGTCTCTTCCCTTAGTAATTGATAGAACAAGTCATAAAACCAATAAGATATATAACATTTTAACACCACTTCCAGTCAACTTGTCCTATAATATAGGTCATTTATTTGAGTATAAATGTCAACAAGAGCAGAATATCTATTCATTTTAATTGCATATGGAACATTTACTAAGATAGATTGCATGCTAGACCGTAAAACAACATTCAGTAAATTTAAAGCAAATGGAAATTATGCAGAGTATATTTTATGACCAAAATATAATAAACTAGAAATAAATAACAAAAATATACTGGAAATTTTTTTAAAACTTGGAAATTAAATGATGTAATTCCAAATAACTTATGGTTCAAAGAAGATATCACACAAGGAATTGAAGAAACCTTTTGAAATGAAAAATAATGAATATATGACATGATGTTTTGAGACTGCAGCTAAAGCAGTCTTTAGGGAAAGAATCATAGCATTAAATCTTTATATTTGTAACACATGAAATATTAAAAGTCAGTGATCTAAGTTTATATTTTGGAGGCGCAGGGAAAGCAATGATTCCAATTTTTTCCTTCCGTCATGCATAGGAGATTGGCAGGACTTGTTACTACCTCTTTACTTCTTCACAGTCTTTGCACTGAACCCATGCCCTGTGCTGCCTCTGGGTGTTTCCCAACCAACAGGTGAATATCCTGGGGATGTCAGTACAGGCCCATTTCTACTCCATGAGACCCCTCTAATGAGTGACATTGACTTGAAGTCTCCCTTTTCATCTAGCTAAAACATTCTTAGAACTATGAAGAAGTCAGTGATTCTTCCTACCCAAAGATCCTCCCCCCAACCCCCATCCCAATCCATGGAGATAAGTACCATTATTTTTATATAAGAAGTATCCAATATTGTTAAAATGTCAGTTTCCCAAGAAATTTATCTGAGGGTTTGACTCAATCCCAATAAATATTCTGGAAGACTTTTATTTACAAATTTACAAGGTGATACTAAAGTTTTATGGAATCACAAGCAACTTAGAGTAGACAAATCAATTTTGAGAAAGAACAACATGGGAATAATTAATAATCTGATTTATTATAAAGCCTCAGCAATGAAAGCATTGTGGAATTAGCAGAAAGATAGACATACAGAACACAATAGAGAGTCTATAAATTTTTCTACACACATATGGCTAATTGATTTTTAACAAAAGGGCAAAAATAACTAAATGGGATCCTGAGGATCCCTATTCAAATGTAGTGCCCTCCATTTTTTAACAATAAAGAATGGCATTAGTAACAGTACATCTCTTATAAGATCACGTTGTGACTTTGGTCCTGTCCTCTGCTTTCTCTTGGCTTACTTGCTCTATGAGAAGCAAACTGCCCTGTCATGAGGATATTCAAGTAGCTTATAGAGAGATTACCTGGTATGAATTGATAAAATGCCATTAAGGGACTGAAAACTTCTAAGGGTGATGGGTCTGAGCTTGAAATAGATCCTTCCCTAGTTGATCTTTCAGATGTTGTGACTCTGACCAACAGCTTGACTAAAAATTCACAAGAGACCCTAAATCATAGACATTTTGGATTCTTCAACCTTGAAAACTATAATAGTTTTTTAAAATTGTTTTGTTTTAGTCTGCTAAATTTTGGATTGTTATATGGAAATTGATGGCTAACATAGTATTATAGTTATTTCCATTTCTTAAATTAAGAAGTTAAGACTTTTGAGGCTCAGTTGATTGCTCAAAGTCATCCAGCAAATATTGTAACTAGTAAAATATTCATTTTTATTCTGAGGTTATATACACACATACACACACACATACACACACACACTATAGAAGCCATATATATACACACACACACACACACACACACACACACACACATATATATATATATATATTCAACTATATGTACATATACATATATATGCACACATTCTATATGAGATATCTATATAAAATTATATGTATATATGTTATATTATAGTTATAAAAATGTATTATCTTGGTTCAACTGTCTTCTTGCTTCTTAAAATACTTTTTTGTCTTTTTTTCTTTTATTCATAATAAGTTTTTAATTTTGTGTTTACATTAAACATAT
This sequence comes from Callospermophilus lateralis, assembly GCF_048772815.1. NCBI lineage: Eukaryota > Metazoa > Chordata > Mammalia > Rodentia > Sciuridae > Callospermophilus > Callospermophilus lateralis. The sequence continues at coordinate 41,256,086 of NC_135318.1, forward strand.
ATATCACTTATTTTATTTTTCATTATATACCAAGTATCAAATTTAATATTTTAAAACATGTCATTGAACGTTGATTTCTTTGCTTTGTAGTCTTTTGATTTTATGAAAACTGGAGGTAGTGTGATTCAGTGAGGAATATGAGGATACCATTTGAAGTGTAGAATAAAGTTTATAATTCCTTCCTATTGTGAGTTTGTATAATTTCTAGATTATGATCTAGGAGTGAGAAGTGAAGGTAGAAGTATTCTAATTTTTCTTACCTTTTTTTGGCTAACTGTTTTTTCATGAAATAAAGTAAGAGATTTCATGACCTTACTTCCAGGCAGGTTATTCTCAATTCAGCTCTGTTTGGAACCTTGTTACCTAGAGCCAAACTGAACTGCCACTTAACACTTTTATTTTTTTAATACTTAGAAGCCTTTTATTGAAACTTACTTTCTCTGCAATCAAATCTCTATAAATTGACAGTTAAGATTAATAATTTTTTTCCAGATTGAGTTATCAGTACGATTATTATTAATTCACAATTAACCAAAATAATATACATATATTAAAGTTGTTAATTAAAGTTTATTGAATAAAAATCAATCTCTCAATAAGATGAAGAGGATCTTTAAAAATTAATTTATGTACCTATGGATGAATAATACATAATGCTAGAATGACAGTCTAATATCAATGCTATTATTATTATTTTGCCACTTAACACTTCTAAGAAGTGACTCGATCTTTCTGTACCTCAATTTTGATTAAAGGAAGATAATAAAATAATAGTACCAGGAAGATAATAAAATAATAGTACTTGGTGGTACTTGTAATTCTAGGAACTTTTGAAGTTGAGGCTGGAAGATCACAGGTTCAAGGCCAGCCTAGGTCACTTAGCAATACTGTCTGAAAATAAAATAAAAAGGGCTGAGGATGTAATCCAGTGTTCAAGTGCCCTGTGTTCAATCCCCAGTACCCCTTCAAATAATAGCAATAATAATAGTACCTACCTCATAGAGTTGCTATCAAGAATAAATAAATGAATATGTAAAGTAATTATAATGGATGCCTGACTTACAGTAAACACTGAATTGGTATTTGCTATATACTCTATAATCATTGCCTATTTCCCTGGAATTTTTAGTATCAGATTCTCAGCCTGTACTAGGTTTCTGTATTTTGCCTATCTTTATTTAACAAAATGTTAGATGCCATTTAATTGCTACTAACTAGAGGGCTATTTTGAGATAAATACATCAATAGTAAGAGGCCTTCAGTAAGATGTTTCACATTCAAATATAAAACTCCCATTAAACAAATTCATGGGGGATTTAAAAAAAATACTAAATGTCCTTGCTAGCTAATATTCACAGATTTAAAGAACTTCTGGGTTTCCGTTAAAAGAATTCATATTCAGAATTCTTTCTCCTAATTTCTGAGTCTATTCAGTTTTAATTAGAAGTTTTCAAGAGATTCTCCTTTCATCAGCTAAAGCCTGGTCTGTAACCACTTCATGAGTGTACTCCTTCTGAAGTCTAAAAATTCCAAACACATTTCCTCACTGTCCCTTTTCAAAGAACCCAAAGAGATCTGACATAATACAAAAGCTTATCACAGCACTGACCTCACACAAGTAGGTCTAGCAGATAATTTTGACCTTATGTTTCACTGTTTCTTCAGAGTGGCATTTGAATGTCTCTCTCTCTCTCTCTCTCTCTCTCTCTCTCTCTCTCTCTCCCTCCCTCCCTCCCTCCCTCCCTCCCTCCCTCTCTCCCTCCCTTCTTTCTTTCCTTCCTTCCTTCCTTCCTTTTCTCCTTGTTGCAAAATTATATATTTTCAATCACTGGATCTTACTTCAAGAAATTTTCCTACATACTCAAAATTCTTCTCTTGCCTTTGCTTTTAATTCTGAGTTCTTAGATCTGCATTGAATATACCTTTGTTTGAAAATATAGTTTCTGTGCTCTCTTATGGTGTTTTAAGTCATAGGCTACTGTGGTTTTTGCCATGGCCCTTGCTACAGAAATGTCGACACCAAAGAAAGATATTCTTTCTCTCTGATATTTCTCAGGGATTGGAGGTTACCTTTTACAAACTCAGGTGAGTTCTTCCTATACCAAGCTGTTTCTCACACTCTTTCTTTCTTTGTTTCTTTATTGTTATCTACACATCTAGTTTTGTTTGCTAGAATTAGCTTTATTTTTTATTATGCTTTTCTGTAAGTACTTGTTTTCCTAATAAAAGTCTAAATTTGTGCTGTGATGTTTTCTAGAGTTGGCAATATGAGATAAGTGTGTTTAGATTTGGCCAAAAGCATCCATCCTAAATTCCTGAATTCCCTTATTGCTGGACTGAATAATCCTATACCTGTGGTGTCTTCCCTTTTCCTTTTTTAAAAAAATATGTATTTATTTTAATTAGGTATTCATGATAGTAGAATGCATTTTGATTCATTGTACATAGTTGTAGCATAACTTTTCATTTCTCTGGTTTTACACAATGGAGCATCATACCATATGTATAGACATACATGTACCTAGAGTAATGATGTCCACCTCATTCCACCTTCTTTCCTGCCCTCATACCCCCTCTCTTCCCCTCTCTCCTTTGGCCCAAAGTTCCTTCATTTTTCCCACCACCTTCCCCAATTATGGATCAGCATCCACTTGTCAGAGAGAAAATTCAGCCTTTGGTTTTTTGGGTTTGGCTTACTTCACTTAGTATGATATTCTCCAACTCCATCCATTTACCTACAAATGCCATGATTTTATTCTCTTTTAATGCTGAGGAACATTCTATTGTGTATATATATACCACAGTTTCTTTATCCATTCATCTATTGAAGGGCATCTAGGTTGCTTCCATATTTTAGCTATTGTGAATTGAGCTGCTATAAACATTGATGTGGCTGTGTTACTATAGTGTGCTGATTTTAAATCTGTAGGAAAAAGACCAGAGACCCTGAACCTAATAGAGGAAAAAGTAGGCCCAAATCTTCATCACCTCAGTTAGGTCCTGACTTCCTTAACAAGACTCCTAAAGTGAAAGAAATGAAATCAAGAATTAATAAATGGGATGGATTCAAACTAAAAAACTTCTTTTTAGCAAAAGCAACACTCAATGGGGTGAAGAGAGAGCCTACAGTTTGGGAGCAAATTTTTGCCACAACATGTCAGATAGAGCATTAATCTCCAGGATATATAAAGAACTCAAAAAACTTAACAAAAAAACAAACAATCAAATCAATAAATGGGATAAGGAGCTGAACAGATACTTCTCAGAAGAAAATATACGATCAACCAACAAAAATATAAAAAAATGTTCAACATTTCTAGTAATTAGAGAAATGCAAATCAAAACTACGCTAGGATTTCATCTGACACCAGTCAGAATGGCAGTTATCAAATGTACAAACAATAATAATTGTTGGTGAGGATGTGGGGGAAAAGACACTCTCATACATTGCTGGTGTGACTGCAAGTTGGTGCAACCACTCTAGAAAGCAGAATGGAGATTCTTTAGAAAACTTGGAATGGAATCACCATTAGACCCAGCCATCCAACTCCTCAGTCCATTCCCTTTTCCTTTTGATTATAGGATAATGCAGGTTACTTAAGAAAAATGCAGGCAAAATCAAGCATCTGTCTGGACTGTTCCTTAAGGATATTTTTGGAATAATCAAAGAACTGGTTAGAGAAAAACCTCTTTATATTATAGCTAATAAAACCAAGGGGAATGAAAGATAAAATTCAAGTGATATAAATGACATATAATGGATAGAAGTAGTGACAGCCAGTATCTACCAATTCATCAAGTACAAGATGATCAGCACTTTAAAACAGATGTCAGAACCAATTGTTTGATATTTATGTTACTGAGAATATACAAATGGAAATAAACGCAATCATATATTTTTACTAAACTTTTTCCCCCTAAATCCAAATATATCTCTGGATCTATTCTCTAATTTTATAAGATATTCAGAAGGTATAGAGCCATGTTAAATAGTATGACTTTTTACAGAATGTGGATTATTACATAGAGAGGTGACCCATTTTCATAAATGAAGAAAAAAAATTTGAAAATAAAATTATTCTAGGTGAAAAGTGATCTCAAGATAATATCAATTCAATTCAGTGTGTGATCTTAGTTGGACCCTTATTAGAACAATGAACTTATTCAAATATGTTTTGGAAATTTGGGCAAAGTTGAAGGTAGAGTATGTTTGGTGCCATATAAATTTAATTAATAATTATGCAAGTAATCAATAAATAAACTAAATAATTCATATTTAACATTGTATATATGTATAATATTTTTTGTGAAGTTTTTAAAATGCTTATGCCTTATAAATACTATTTGCAGTTGACATGTCTAGTAGTTGCTTCATAATACTCTAAGAAAAAAGACTGGGGTTGAGTTTGGGTAGGGAAATAAATAAAATAAGCACTATTGGCAATAGGTACCAGAGGCTTGTGTTATTATCATTTCTATTTTTCATGAATGCAAAAAGTTCAATTATAGAGCATTAACCTAGAGATAGTGTATAAGCCAAATGAAGCCAAGTGGTTATATTCTTCCTTGCATAGTTCCCTAGTCGGGTTCTAAATGCCGTTCAAACAATATCAACAGGAACACAATTTGGAGACACCTACTGTTGCTACATAACCAGGACCCTCAATTAATAATTTAAAGGTCACACCTTGGTGTTCAATAGGGAGGGTGACTATATAATTTATCATTCAGGAAATACTTGGAACAAGAGGCTAAAATTATAAATAGGGAACATCCCAGACAAGTCATATAAGAGGACTTTATTAATATGCATTTAAAGTAGCTGCTTATAGACTTGACAGGAAAAAAAGAATCCAAAATCAATCAAACAAACAAACAAAACCCCCAAAACAAGTGCCTAGCAAGATTTCTCAGTCTCAGTTTCCTCTTTAATTCCAAGCCTTTCCCCTAAGTTCAGGGACAGGCCATTGTGACATTTATCTGATGAATGTTGTAATAGGTGTTGTGATACATACCGCTGGGGGTATGTGTCCTTGGTTTTCCACCTACATGGTCAGACCTTATGTGGTGATTGGCTAAGGTACTCTTAGCTTGCAAGGGACCTGTAAAGACACTTCCAAGTGGAGAAAGCCTCCATAAAGTCACAAAGGGTCAAAATATATATCACTTCTGGCTTTAAGTTGCTTAGGCAGAATGAAGCAAACTGTCAATCTAACAATAACCTTGCATGGATATACCAAATGCTTTAAACATTGTGATTTTGTATTCCAAATTCCACCCATATTTATTTTCTGAGGTTTTTTGGCTAGTATGTCATTTAATCTCATTTATCTGAAATCTACAATATTCTCTATAATAAAATCACTATCAATTACCAAGATAGAGACTTTTATTCCATGAGATGATTCAGATATATGTGCTCTATAGTTACATTTCAGAAGGTAAAAGCCTCATTTTCTGTCCAAATTCACCAATCAGATAAGTCTCTACTTTTGCCCGGAGGAAGAAAGCCAGTGTTGGACATTAGTTGATTATCCTACCACATAAAAACACTGGAAAGAGGAATGGAAGTTAACAACTACCATGAACAAAATACAGGAGATAGTTAGCATTCTCACGTGTTAAGCAACAATTGACCAATGTATAAGTAGACAGAAACAGTGGCAACATTAGTTTTGAATCATTAATCATGTTTTCTAATATACATTTGGCTGTTGGAGGCTTTCATCTGTGTAATGATTCACTCCTGGCAAACCTAGAATCTTTTTAGAAAAAACTCCTGATTCTCCTAAAAAATACAAGCAACATTTTTTTAGTACTTTTTATGATTTTAACTCTCTTGTTTTCTTCCTACTTTCTCCTAGGAAGTAAGAGTGAACTCTAAAGACATTAGCACAGGATTGATTTTTATTGCAAAGGAGCATATTAATAATGCAATCATAAAACAAGTTATGTTAAGTACCAAAACTAAAATTAATAATTACATTCTCTGTAATTATGTAGAAGAAGGTTGTTTAATGGAAAAGGAAAAAATCAGGAAACAAAAAACTAAATTCATAATTCAGTATTAAAAGACTTACCATCTATGTGACTAAGATTAACAACCCCTGAGTACCGCAATATCACTTTTTAGACAGAAAAAAAATTTTTTGAATACCTCAAATGGACTTTTGTGCACAGAGATTAAGGCAATATCTGTGACATTATAAAATATTGAAAATTACACATAAATTAAAGTTATTAAGCAACAATATATGTTTTCCATTCCTTATTAAGCCTTTTTTTAATCAAAGGGAAAAATACAGAACATATTGTTTCTTCATTTTGTCAAAGAATAATATTAAAGAACTAAAGTAAATATTAGATGATATTGAATATGACTTTCCTCATTTATATTAGACATTCTAAATTTCTATTAAAGCCCAACACATTGAGGATATATTTCTCAAAATACTGTGGTAAATATCAACCTTCCCCTCATTAAAAGGGAGCTGCTAGATGTCTCTTGCTAGGACCTGATAAAAGTTAATCAAACTAAACTGTCAAGAAGCCCAGAGATTGTTAAGGGGTAAGTCACAAAAGGAATAAAGCTAATGGAGAGTAAACGGTATTTGTTCTTCCTGCTAAGGGCAAAAGTGTGCTGTTTTCTCTTCAGAAGACAAATATCAAAAAGGAAAAGTTTGATAAACGTAGGAGTATTTGAAAGGAGAGACGTCATTGTACTCACCAAGTCCTTTAGCTGAATAAGAATGCAATGGAAGAACAAGTCATATGTGTCATGTGCAGCTAAAGGACTTAGTAACAGAGACTGGCACATACTTTGATGTGAGAAAGGAGGAAGTCAGCTCAGCTTAGGGTAGAAAGCCCAGAGAAGGGAGCAGCAGAGGCAGGAGCCTGCACTCCCCAAGTTTGGCCTAGAATGATGTCTGAGCTTCCCTTGGGACAAGAAGTTTCCAGTTAAGGTAAATATGTTGGAAAGTCTTCATGGAACTGCCCAAGAAAGCTGTTAAAAGAGTTGAAGCATCTTAGCAGTAAAGTTGGGTAGATACCCTTGGCTAAGACCCAAGAAAGACTTGTAGTTCCACCTTCCCTTTATTTAATCCTAGGAAAATCAAAAGTGGAAAAGAGAAGGAGAGCATGTAAACATGAGAATTTATCCACCTTTCCCACACAGGACTATGAACCCAGTGTCAAGGCTGAGTTAGGGACAGAACATAGAACTATGGTGGAAGTTTTGACTTTAACTTGAATTATTTATTACTAAAACTGAGACTCAAATAAATTTGTGTCTTTGCATGACTAAGAGTGACTAAAAATTGTGGATCTGTCGAGGGCAGGAGGGCAGAGACTATCTCCAACAAAGCATGTCTGATGCAATATTGTTGCAGGAAACAGACTGGTCAGGAAACAGTAAGCAGCAACTCAGAGAGGAGAACTCCAAACTTCATTTTGTTAGTAGATTCAGAGGAGATCAGACTCCAAATTCTGAGTGCCCATCACCAGTTTTTTCACAACATTTATAGGCTAGTGTCATATATATATTGTCATTCATATATATATATATATATATATATATATATATATATGACATATATATGTGGATTGTTATTCATATATATATATATATGAGAATATGGGAGGTAAGCACTCTACCAACTGAGCTATATCCCAAGCCCCTCATAATTTTTTTAGTCTAAAGGATACATGGTTGTGCACAGGCTTTACTAGCAGGAAGCATGTTTGCAGAAGCAGAGTTCCATAAGGGGAAGGACTGGCTCCTCCTACAATGCCTTATATAAAATTCCTAGCCTTGGGCCTGGAGCCTTCAGAAGTGCCTTTACACTTCAAAGGAGTAGTTAGATTCCAGGAAGTCACTTACAATCCAAGTGGTAGGAGTAGATGGTGCTAATCAGGTTCCCTGAAGAAGAGCTGAGTAGATAGGAAAGGAGACTCTCTCCTTCCCAGGCACTAATTCTCATGACAGTGTTCTTACTTCCAGGCCTGGGTTTGTCACCCATTACAGTATTACTGAGAAAAACAGGCAAGTTGTGTTCCTATATCCGAAGTCCAGACTATCTGCTAAGTTGACTAAATGTTTTCTTTATGGAAATATTTTACCTTCCAACTCCACCCACCTATTTTACTGAATCCTTAAATTTTTATGACCTGCATTAGCCCCCTCTTACAAGAATTCAAAATTAATACTATTTCATATGGCTTTTGTTTTAATGTCCCAGATACTCATACCAGAACATAGACTCCTTTGGTAATTTTTCTATCCTCTAACCTTACTAACAGGCATTCTTAAACCTATACCCAAATTCCTTATAACAAAATACAGAAAATTCCCTGAAATACCTAATTTGGGGTGGTTCTTTTTTTTACAATAGTTTTATGCAATGTATATTTCATTCTCCAGGGGATATTTTGTGTGGATTTGTTTGCACACATTAGCAGAATAAATACTTTAAAATCTGTAGCTTACTTATGGACATTCAAGTGTTATCCTCTGAGAAAGTATACTACCTGTCACAATTCTGAGTCATGAATGAGGAAAGGACATGATGTACTAACACACACATCTTTTGTTATGTTTTGTTTTTCTTCTCTTCTTCCTGGTGGGAGGATAGTATGAGGAGTGGAAAGTCAGCAGGAAAAGCTCTACTGGGGAGAAAGAGGGAGGCCAAGGATGGAAAGTGAGTCTTTCTGATGGAAATGTGAGGTCCAGGCTTTTGCTGAAATAGGGGAAGCTTCTCAGTTCACTTTCCTCCAAGAAAGCAGGATGCCCAGGCATCAGGAGGGAAAGAATCTTTCTCTCAGAGATGAGCAAACATGTTTACAGCTTGTTTTATATGGAACAAGAATGATCTTCTGCATGACCCACCAACTTGTCATCAGGCCACAAAGAGGATAGAATAAAATGCCCGAGCCTTCAAGTTATTGTGTAATGGTAAGATTAATAGTAATTGTGCATGTGTGAGTGTGTGTGTGTGAATATATATATGAAATGCTTGCAAGCAAATGTAGGAAATTTAACCTAACCTATACAATAATAAAATCTAGACAAAATTGCCAGCATTATTATCAATAGTTAAAGAAAAATGATGAAATTTCTGCATGTATAATAATAAAAATAATAACTATTTTTAATAAGAAATAAAGTGAACTTTCCTCAGATGAAAAAAATAGTCCTAGGAATAGTATATATTTCCCCACTTATGTGAACTTAATAAACATGATGGATCACTAAAAAGAAAACTCAAGGATGAGATCACATTTCAATAAAGTATTATAAAAGGGGACATCATAGAGTTAGGAAATACAGTAAAAAATAAAATAGCACCCATTATAGAACAATGAATCAATTAAAAACATTAAGAGATGACAAAGGGGTAGATTACAATAAAATGATGAACATTAGCAGAGGTTTGAGAAAATCACACTGAATATGGAATAAAAGGAAGAAGATCAAAGCAACAAACGTGAAATGAAGGTGACAATTTTAGATATTAGATAGAAATGATCCAACATGATTTTTGTCCTTGAAGTAGAACCTCAAAAGTGAAAGAGAATCTAGTGATGAAATGAATCGTAGGAGGAAATAAAAGTAAAGTTTAAAATATATTAGAAGAAAGGGCAATTCACAATAATAATACACAATGAATTTTTAGATCTTTAAATATAGACAAAGCATTCCTTAATCAAAAGGTTAAATTTCCTTATTTTCTTGCAAAACATTTTTGGACAAAAACAAAAACAAACCAAAACAAAATAAAACAAAAAACCCCCAAGCCCACCTATTGTGAAAAGTTTAAAAATTCAGTTTTAATTTAGATTTCTCCACAGCAACATTAAATGCTCAAAGAAAAAAGAAAAGAAAAAAGTTCTATAGCTAGAAAATTATAGGAGAAAATAAAAACCTCAGCCAAGATTTTACCCAATACCAAATTGTCCTTCAAGTACAATAAAACAGGACAAAACAATACAAAATGAGAGGTATTTTCAGGCATGTAGAAACTCAGGGAATATAGCATTTATGGACCATTTTTGAAGAAAAAAAAAAGCAAACTTGATAAATAACTCTAGTCAGCTAAGTGATGAAGCAAAACAAAATAAAATCTGAAATGGAAAACCTGTCATAAAAGTGCTGGCTGAGAACACTGAATCCATTTAAAAATAGGAGTAATACCAAGCATCTCTAGAAATGAAGGTTGTAAAACAATATGAATTTTATAAACTTCGACGATATATAAATAATAATGTAAGTTACAAAAATTGGCAGGTAGGGAAGAACACATGGAAACAGAAGGGTTCTATTTATCTAATCATTTTAATTAGTGATCAAATATTCTCTAAAATTGAAACAGGCAAATATTCTCTAAAATTGAAACAGCAAAAAAATCAGTGTAAATTTACTAAAGATTAAAGTGGTTCAATGATCTTTATTAGCTTCATAGATTTTTAAGTGAAAAAGCTTACTTAAATTATATTAATTCATTGAGTCAGACTTTTGTTTCAATAAAAGTATCATTTATAGCATGATGCAATTCATATGAAATTATTTTTTTCTTATTAAGTTGTTTTAAGAGAGAAGAGAATCATGACTAGAATGAGGCTCATCTAAAGCTAATCATGACAACATTCAAAGGAATTTGAAGAAGTTTTTATACTTTCCTTTAGCATTTGTGCTATCTTCAATTTATATATTGAAGTCCATTTGTATTGCAAATGCAGTATGTCTTCAAAAACAACCACAAAGGTATACTAGTTATGCTAATATGCAAGTATGGATAGTTCTTTTTTTTAATATTCCAAAGAAATGTTTTAAGTATCTTCTTGGCCCCCTGTTTCTTCATGTCTCTCCTTCCTTCTTTTACAAGTATGTGAAAAAACCAGGAAAACTATATAGGCATTGGCAGACCTCCTGTGGCCAGCCCCATGCTTCCTGGTAGGTTTCTTAGTTATTGGATTCCCCTCTTCCTACTATAAGGGACTACTTTTCATTCATAAAAATCCACCACTTTCACACTCCATGGGTATTAGGTGGCTGCCTCTAAATCTGTGTGCCCCTCCCCTTCTTTTAACACACTTTAGTTCACACCCCCAGAGTGTGACTCTCTCCTTCAAACTTTTCACTTATCAATGTCCTTTGTTTTTGAGGTCCCTGAGTCCCATATTCACTAAATAAGTTTTCTTGCAGCACATCAATTTGCACCTCCCCAGCCCTGTATTCCAGTATAACTTACTTGACATTCATAATAGAGAACCTTGCATCACTGTCTCTCTGGAAGGAGGTCTGTGAAGACATGTATTTCTTACTATCTTGCATAGACTGTGAGCCCCTCAAAGACAGGAAACATGCCTTATTTCTCTGTGGCAACAGAATTTTGTACAATCCCCTTTTCATGGTAGGTATTCAGGAAACATTTTTTTTTCAAAATAGCAAAAAAATCCTTTGAATGATTTTTTTATCCATCAAGAAAGTCAAAACTTCACAATGTTTCCAGATAGATCCTGTCAGAGGCAAAACATAACAAAAGGTGTGTGTGTTAGTACATCATGTCCCTTCCTCATTTATGACTCAGAACTGTGACAGGTAGTTCTCAGAGGATAATACTTGAATGTCCACAAATAAGCTACAGATTTTAAAGTATTTATTCAGCTAATGTGTGCAAACAAATTCACACAAAATATCCCCTGGAGAATGAAATATACATTGCATAAAATTGTTGTAAAAAAAGATCCTCAAATTAGATTTTTCAGGCTTCCTGATGCAAATCTTGCCTTATCTTAGCCAAAAATTCTGTTTCCTTGCATTTAGTTGTTGCCTCCAGTTTGAAGAAACATTCTGACATTTCCTTTGCTGGAGGTGGGGAGAAGAGTGTGACAATAAAATGGGAATGAAGTCACAATTTCATACCAATCTGAATTTTTAAGCTAGAAACTTTGAAAAATGATTTTTTTTTTTAAATTGGGAATTTGATTCTGTGGGCTTGTTAATAAAAAGTTTCATGCCTGTATCTCTAAGTGTCTCATCAGAGATATACTGTTGTTTCTGTTTGAGGACTCAATAGTTTTGGTTAAAACTAAAATAAATATACTTAAATTTAATCCAACAACAAAAATACTTGAGACCAACCTGAGAGCACAGGAGATACAAGCTTTACCAACAAACATTAACTAAAAACCAAACAAACAAAAAATTAGTTGGCCTCTTAGTTGTTAAATTTAGTTCTTAGCTTAGTTGTTACCTACATGGTAACCTGTCTTTAAGCCCATAGTTGGTAGAAGCTAGGAAAGAAGAGATCTACACAAAATGATTTCTCACATTTAAATTAGAAGTTTTAAAAAAGTGTCTTCATAGGGACCGTGCCTGTTGTGTGCCCAAACCAAATGACCCAAGAGTATTAATACTAAAGCAAAACTAATTTTGAAGTTTAGACAGAAACTTTCAATTTCAAATTACTAAATCTCTACACTGCCAATGATTCATTTTTGGTGAAAAGACTATAATGGCACCCCCTTCTCCACAGAAAATCTTAACTAAGCTTCTCCAGAAAACTTCACCATAATTGTTTTTTTTAATAACAATAAGCAAAAGAGTCTCTACAAAAGAGTACAATGTAGGTAAACTTCCCATTTCCTGTTGCTCTATTTTACTTGGTGGCTGGCCTGGAAGAAATCAGCACTCCAGGTGCTGAACGCCCCTTTCCTAGTTTTTCACAACATTTATTCAATATAGTGGTTTGTAGAAGTGTGTTTACAAATACAAAATGTGATCATAAAATGACAAATCTTTTAACAAGTCCTCTGGCCTTGAGCTGGGCTTCACAGAGATATCTACATTTCCAAGATAAAAGAAGTTACCAATTGGGCTCCATGGTGACAGAGGCAGGGGGAGGAAAGAAAGGGGAGAAGAAGCTCTCCCCTGCTCAGGTGTTGTCCTTGAAGGGTTAATTTGCCCAGAACAGTGAGAGGGTGGGGGTGGGAAGCTGTTTTTATGTGAACTTCTATAGACTGTGAACTTGTGAGCCCCTCCTCTTACATGGTGGGTATAAAGTTCTAAAACTACCTGAACTCGGGGTTCAGGGGATTAATTGATTCAGTGAAAGCTGTACCCTCTGAACCTGGCTGCAGCCAAATAAAACTGTTTCATGCTATCTTTGGTGCCTTGCCTCATCTGTCCTCTACAACAAGACTGCTAGCAATAAAATGTGCAAATTGTATAACAGAATAGATTTAGAATAAAAAAATAGAAGAGAGAAATGAGGTGTATTGGGTTAGGAAATGTGGAACAGTGGGGGCGGGGGGGAAAGAGAGAGGAACAGAGACAAAGAGAATCTCAATTCTTAAGGATTTACGTAATAAAAGTTTATTTCTTATTCTCATAAAATGTGTTATAGATGAATCACTTTCTTGGGTAGTTGTCTCCATACAGTTCCCAATCATGAGTGGAACTTGTCTCTGAGTCTCAACCATCTTAATACACAGGTCTTTAATTGTTTGGATAGAGGAGGAGATGGAGTTCAAAAATTGTGCAGGAACTTGGAAGTAGAACATGTTATTTTTGCATGCGTTTATTTAGCCAGACCTATATACATTGCCATGCTCACAATGAAAGAATATGGAAAATATCATTTTCCATGAGGTCAAGAATGAGGAAAATGAAATTGGAAATGATAAAGACATCATATTGTTGTTTCCTTCACAATTATACTTGACAGTGCTCATGTCCTAGAGCAGAAAGGAAGAAAAAACAATGTATAAATATCATAACATTCATAAGGAGTCTTTCACCCCCATAAAGCCTAAGTTGTTTTCCTGGTCCAGTGATTTCTTCAATATTTGTGTGTGTATACATGTGTGCACTTATAATACCCTGAAGAATATGTGTCAACATGATAGAAAACACGTGTTTTCTAGATATGTTACAAATTTCTGACACACAATCACATGAAAGTGAATTTTTCCCTTTTAAACACAAAGAGATGGCTGATCATTGCACTATAATTTCTTTCTCCAAATAACCTCATTGCATGTTCCCCATTCTTTATCTTGGTCATTATATTACTACATGATATTGTATAAAATCTTTAGTTTTTAATTGATGCATTTTTCTTCCTGAGTGAAGTCTAACATGTAGAATAATGTATGCTTAAAAATTACTTTTGTTATCAGCAGCACATTACAAACTACTTTGATATCAGTCACATTAGCACATGTATGTTGAATGATTAATATATAAAGTTTTAATAAATAATTTAAATATAGGATTCTGAAAAGTATAACATAAAAAGTTTATATATATGTTTGTGTATGTATATATATATATATATATATATGTTTGTGTATGTATATATATATATATATTTATATATATGTTTGTGTATATATATATATATATATATATATATATATATATATATATATATATTTCTATTCAGCATCAATTAATGATTTCTGATGTTTCACTGATTGCAAGAACAACTGTATTCCATACATGGAGTGGAATAATTTATAGGATTACAAAGGATCCCAGGAGAGTGTACTTAATTATTCATAAAGTTGGTATTTATGCAAACTAAATAGCAAGCTAATAAGGCACAAGACATTTGATTAACTTTAAATTTTTTTTTACTTTGTAGAAAAAAAAACTTGAAAAAAGTAAAGATGGAAATTGATATATGTGTTTGGGAAGAAAAGTGAAGACTAATGTAAGTACTTTTTTTTTTTAAGACAGACTATTTGAAACCATTAATAAAATTCAAGAATGTTTACTTATGTATTCATCTAACAGATGATTATTAAATCTTGCTATCAGCCCATGTCACATTGTAGCTGCTCTTAGGAACACAATGATGACTAATCACATCTGATCACCAGGAAGTGACAGTGCATTAGAAATGATTTTTTAACAGGCATTTACCAAGTAGGCTGAGTAATAAGTTCCTTTCATCAGGCCAGCAACTGTGCTAAAACTTTATTTTGTGAAGGGAACACTCATGGAACATCATGGTGAATGGATGAAGTGGAATTCTAAGCAGACACAACACACATTGGGCTATTGCAATAATCTAGGAAAGACACGATGAGATCGCAGGTGAGGTTGGTGATGTTGGAGGCAGAGAAAGAGTGTGGTTAGGGGTATATGTCAGAGAGGACCATCCTAAATGTCAGAAGGTGGCAAAAACAGAGATCTTGGTTCTTTCTCAGATTTCTGTTCTGAATGAAGAGACTGGTGATGTTCCACTAGTCAAGATGAGCACTGCAGATGGAGGGGCGAAGCAATTCAGTTCTTCACAGGCTGAAATTCCTTTGAAAGCCTACAAGGCACTCTGAGCCAGCCCCTGCTGACCTTTCCACATCAGTTACTCCTTCTCCATCAAACTCCAGGCTAAACAAGCATCAGGATGTTTCAAAGATACGTCAAGCTGTTTCACTCCTATGAGAGCTCACCCCACTCAGGCACCTGCCAAAGTCACATGCATCCTTACAGCTCACTTTGAAATTCCTTTCCTTCAGTAAGGGCTTCTCTGGCCTCTCAGTATTAGGAAACACATCATACCTTGAATTTATTCATCTATATATTATCTTCTCAAAACATCTTGCCTTAGAGGTGTAGGGATGTGTTTTCTTCATTTAGTATGCCTAGAGGTATTTCTATAAATAACATTTAAGATAGATTGATTTTAAATAAGAATTAATCAAGTTAATAAGAACTTTACAAATGCGTGCAAGGAAGGTCAGATTTCTTTCTTGTCTTTTTTAATTTTTTTTTCTTTTTTAGTTGTAGATGAACACATAGTATCTTTATTTATTTTTATGTGGTGCTGAGGATCGAACCCAGTGCCTCACAAATGCGAGGCAAGCACTTTACCACTGAGCTACAGCCCCAGCCCAAGGAAGGTCAGATTTCTACTGGGAATAATTGTCAATGGTATCATGGGAGGCCAAGTTATGAGGCTGATACTGCATAGTAAAACTTTGGGCATCTTTATTTGACTTAGAGGAAAGGGACTACAAAAGGATGAGTGTTAAAATTCTCAAAGGGCCATAGGAAAAACATATAAGCACTTTATTAAGTGTGTGTATAATATCTGATATTTAGTAAGTATTTTATAATTTTCTGATTTTTTCTATAAAGAGGAGTGATAAAGGTGGGCACCGTGGCACATACATGTAATCCCAGTGGCTTGGGAGGCTGAGGCAAGAGGATCTCAAGTTCAAAGTCAGCCTTTGCAATTTAGCAAGGGCCTGAGCAACTTAACTAGACCCTGTCTCAAAAAAAAAAAAAAAAAAAAAAAAAAATTATAAAGAAGGACTGAGGTTTTGGCTGAGTGGTTAAGCTCCTCTGTGTTCAATCCCTGGTACAATTAAAAAAAAAAAAGGAGTAATGATTTGAAAACATTAGCACTATACAATAAAGACAATAACCTCAATTCATGCCTCCATACACATAGTCTATATTTGTGTGTGTGCATATCCACATATATCTCATATTAACTTTGATCTATATAGTTTTTAAAAGTCAGTGTATTTTTAGAGTGCTAGATTTCTTTTTTGTATTGATAACAATCTAAAAAGACATTTTCAACATTTGAAGCTTTTTCTCAGCACTGGGTTATTTATATCTGTATCTACTGTTTCTGTGTGTAGGGGGGTAGAGGTGGGAGGTACCTGTAGGATGCTGGTTAGTTTGTTTCCTTGCTTTTCAAGCTCTGGGAAAGCTATTTAACACACTCTCAGAACAATGAAGATGAGGTAGAGCCAAGATTAACAAAACTATCAAGTTCCCCGATGACTTTCTTGAAGAGGAACTAATGTTTCATAACCAACATTAAATTAACAAGGTTTGCATGAGGCCTTTGAGTCTAAAACTTTTAATGAGGAGTCTGACTTACAAGAATGTTGAAGTTGGCCAAGATATTATCTCTGATCTCCTTTGAATCACAGATTAAAACAATAATTAAATGCATTTGAACAGTGCCTAATTAGCTGTCTTGAAATTCCAAGACACTTCAGTTGCAGACAAGAAAACAGCGTTTACCAAAGATGCAGAGATCTGGACTCATTGGCTCTAAGCTCCTTTCTCTGGATTTCTTGGGGTACAGTTTTCCATTGGTCAGTATAGTATATTTACTCTTGATCTCAATCAACAAAAATAGATATGGGAGCATGCATATAAACTGATTTAAAATATTCTATGGGACATTGCTTCATTAATGCTATGCAGATCTTATGGAAATTATATACAAAAATCCATAAGGGAACCAACAGGAACAATAAAATAATCTAAGGATAAAAACACATTACTTATAATTTTAAACCTGCAATGTAATCAGTAACAAACAGAAGAATAAATGGATAACAGAGAGAAGGAACACATGAGAGGTCTGTAAATGCAGCTTAAAATGCAAAAAGACAAGTGATGAAGTAAGTGAATAAATAGAAAGAGAACATATTTATGCAAAATACTGATGCCTTATGATTGACAGTTTATGAACAGATAGCATAACTTCTGTTTGTTGGAAAGAAATAGAAATTTATAGGTTATAAAGGACCCCACATTAAAATTCTACAATGAGAAAAAAATAATAAAAAGAACTTAAAGCATAAACTGGTAAATCTTTAAATTTTAAGAACCAAAAAAAAAAGTCACTGAAAATATAAATGCAATGGAACATTAAACAAAAGTGAACAAAATATCACAAAGAGTTCCAAAAACAGAAACAAAAATAAGACTGTTTTCAGCATTTTCCACTGAAGCTCTAAGTTCCTTAAGATATTGGAAAAGTCAAAAGAGAGAAGAAACAGATGATTTATCACAGCAATAGTCAAAGATTATGACATAGTAGGTCTTGATCAGTCAAATCATTGTAAATGCAGATATTTGATGGAAAAATCAGACTATAAGGATCAATGAAATAAATTTTAATTTTATTCCTGGAAGAGCAACAAAATGAAGATATGATCAAACCACAGAATTTTATATTTGGAAAAAAGTGATCAACAGAGAGTATTGACTACTGAAACCTATAAATCTAATTCATTCTAAATACATGGGAATAAAATTCCAATATAAAATGTAAGCTTCATTAATCATAATTGAAATAGATATTGCAAAAATATGTCAAAATGATTTAATCACAAATACACAACCTTCATAACTTATAATTCAAACCATGATACAAATTAAAAAGTAATAAAGAATGGGAAAGGCAGAAGCAAATAAATATGAACTACTTTTAAAAAGCATTCGCATCACACAAGATTAATTCTTGACAGTTATAACACAGAAGTGATCACATTTTAAATAGTATATGTTTTCTATTTTTGGAAAATTCCATGGAAAATATGCTAAAATATAGTTCATTTAGAAAAAGAATTAAAATTTGCATAGAAGAAAAAAGAAGCTTGTGATTTCATCCAGAAGGTGAATTAACACATCTTGAAAATTCTCTCAGTGCAAATAGATACCTATTTTTGGATAAAATGCAACTTAAAATATTTTAAACAACTACCTTAGCTTTAATACAAGAAATAAACATTTATAAGTGATAACACAAATACCTAAGTATACTTACAGCAACTTTAATTATAATGAGCCAAAGCTGGAAACAACCTAATGTTTATCAACTGTTAATAGATGATCCACCTGTGGAACAAGAAGATGGACTAGATAATGATATGAGAAAACATATAAGGTAATAAAACTGTTATTATATATATACACATCTATATGTATATATATATATATACATATAGATGTGTATATATATAAAATTGTTATATATAATACAGTGGTACATCCCATAATCCCACTGACTTTGAAGGATGAAATAGAAGGACCTCAAATTTGAGGCCAGCCTCAATAATTTATACTATTTCTGTTTTGTTTTGTTTTTGGTACTGGGTATTTCCCGGTGTAGTTTTAACACTGAGCCACATCCCTAACCCTTTTAGTTTTTTATTTTTGTTGTTTTTTGTTTGTTCGTTTGTTTGTTTTAAGACAGGGTCTTACTTAGTTGCTTAGGACCTCATTAAATTGCTGAGACTGGCGTCAAAGTTACGATCCTCCTGTCTCAGCCTCCCTTGTTGCTGGGATTACAGGCATATGTCATTGTGCCTGGCTTAGCCTTAACAATTTAGCAAGGCTTTAGCAACTTAATGAAGTCTGGTCCCCACATAAAAAGCAAAAGGGCTGGGGGAATCTCCATACTAAGAAAAAAAAAATTAAAGGCAAAATTAAATACAAGAATCCAGAAGAGAAAATGCAGCCATGGTGGGCTGTAGCAGTGAGGCAATGCTTCCCAGGGAAAGGAAGAGGAGGAGCAAAGTTGGAGAATGTTTGAAACAGAATACTTGAAAATACAGAGGATTAGCGAATAAGGGCAGTTGAGTAAACTGTGATCTGATTGGTAAAGAGAATAAATGAAAGGGCTTTGAAGGGAAATTGGAGCTGAGAAAGTCTTCCAGAAATAGAATTGGGCCATGAAAACATCTCAACAGTTAAGTATTTAGCTAAAATCTCTCTTGGAAAAGAAAGGGACAAAGGATTCCTACTTCTTTCTGTATCATATTAGTTAATGAAGAGTAAATGCAAAACATCCAACATGATCACTTACTGAGTTTCTGTTCTGAGCTATGCATCTGAAAGAGTGTTTCATTCATGTCCTTCCAATATTTGTCACAGCAACCCGCAAGGCACACAGCCCACAGATGCTATGCCCTCTGCTGCGCCCCTGAATCAACTGACTCTTCAACCTCATATTGCAAAATTACTCCATCAATGGTCTGAATTTCAGGTACAACATTGTTATATAATTAAGCATCTCTGGTCCCTAAAATTGATGGAAGCTGGATTCTCGTCATCCTCATCATTCTTTGCCCTCTCCAATCAAACTGAGTAGTTCAGTGACGGGTGGCAGTAAAGACAGGGGGGTTCTTTGAGGATTTCTAATGAGAGCAGGGAAGCAAAAGCCTTTCTTCTGCCACAAGTGGAAGAAACTGGCTGGCAGGAGGAGACCATGGAGACAACCAGCAGAGAGCGGAAGGTGATCACAGGAGGAGAATGAATCATTTAAATTTCTGTTGCTGTGTCTTGGGCTTTTTTCCTTGGTTTTTACTTCAAATGGCTTGAATGCAGGCTCCATTCCTTGGGGCTCAAGGTGAGGCAGGACATCATGGTGGAAAAGTGTGGCAGAGGAAAGCAGCTCACATGATCATCAGAAAGCAGAGAGAGAGAGAGAGAGGTCTCCACTTGCCAGATACAAAAATATATGCCATAGCCGTGCCCCCATGAACCACTTCCTCCAGCTACACCCCACCTGCCTCCAGTGGTCACTCAGTTAATCCCATTAGTGATTAATTCACTGATTAGGCTAAGGTATAACTCAATCATTTCCCCTCAAAACCTTTCATTGTCTCCCATGTGAGTTTTTTGGGGACACCTCACATCCAACCATAACAGGCCTTTTTTGACATCAAAGACTATGTTCTTTTCTATCTACAGACATGGTCCAATACAATTTTCTACAGTATCCACTAACTTAACAAAACCTACATGTAGTTACTGAGCACACGATATGTGGCCAGTGTCCTAAAGAATTGCATTTTTAACGTATCCTATTGTAATTCATTTACATGTGAAATTATATACTCACAAAGGAATGGATACTCTATTGGACAGCTTATCTCTATACCATTTGCTACCCCAACTATTATTGAGTTCCTATTTTCTGATGGATGTTTTACTAACCACTATCTACTGGAAGTTGCAGAAGCTACTTTTCTCAAGTAAATCTCCATACTAATTCAGATACACCTGAGTTATAAATAATCATATATATATATATATATATATATATATATATATATATATATATATATATATATATCAATAATTAAGATAATATAATGTGTACAATATGTCACTGATATTTATAATGCTTATAATAGTTGAGAGCAATGGAACAAGGATTCTAAATTAGGATGATCAACTTCCTAACTAGCTAGGGTAACATCTTATCTTGCCAAGATAGGTTTGCTAACATTTGGTTCTGAAAGAAGTTAACATTTCAAAACTACAACGATACATGCTTCACTTTGCCTCATTTGAGATAAGAAGGAGAATTATAAAAGATGAGATATTTCTACTTGGTAAACACAAAGCATCACACAGTTAAGACAGGATAAATACTACAAATGATTATAAAACTATAACATTGGGGTGAAAAAAAGCAATTGCATATTACAATTAAAGACTAAGCCAACAAATTAACTTCAAGGAAATTAAAAATAATCTTATTAGAAAGAAGAGAGTGTGATTGGTGGTGGGAAATGATATCAATACTCAAAGTTAAAATTGAGGTTAGGCTCAGGAAATAGTGACTGCAGTCACATCTTAAGTCAACCTCAAAAAAAAAATGTAGAAGAGTCCATTATACCGTTTCATTTACATTTGTAAATATCAGTTCTTTTTATGTGGAGCTGAAATTCAGAAAGGCACTGACAGTCTACACAAGGGAGACAGTCCAGGTATAATGTAAAGAATTTGAATTTCAGAAAGTTCTGTGAGAATAAGAGCCAGCAGGAGAAAATCCAGTGTGTCTGTGTGTAGACGTTACAAATGGAAATTTATCAGATATGGTATGTGTGAGACCATTTGAGTTTCTAAAAAGCTCCATTATCACTGAAGCAAAAAAAGTAGGTTGACAGAGCAAATGGTTTGCTTCACCTAATAAAGTAGTATTCATTCACCTTGATAGATCCTCATCGCTCCCAGTTGTACCCATTTCAGGGTCATTCCACAAAAGAGAAGCTCAGGCTTGTTACTGTGATAAAAAGTGCATTGCTAGCAAAATGTCATTCCTTATATTCACGGATGACTTCAGCAAGGACCTGGAACCATTTGATAGAGCAACTGAAACAAAAAAAAAAAAAAAAAAAAACTGTGTGCTTTACAAAGAGAGAGTGATTCACATAAAATCTGAATTTTAAAACTTAAGGAAAAATGTGTGAAAAATAAAAATCAGTAACCCATCGTTACACTTTCATATGTGTTGCCAAATCAATTTTGCTTTTCGAGCTAAAGAAATCGTTGAGAAATGTTGCTAATATAAGACAACTTTTCACTTTTGCAAGGGTGGATTTACCTGCTTCTAGATAAAAAACACACGTTGAAACAAAAATGTAGTTTTGGAGCAAAATGATAAGAAATTAGATACTATACAGATTAATCAAATTATGTATAGGTATAATATACATCACAATTATAAGAAATTCATAATTTTTTTCCTCTTTGCTAGGTATAATTTTAACCATTCTAATGTATTTATATTCTGATTCTAACCATTGTAAATCTAAGCTACAAGGATTAAAATAGTCGTGAACTGAGTTCTTGTGTCCAAAATATCTTCTCTAAGAGAAGACTTAAAAAAAATACCAGCAGTTTCAGGTTCTATTAATTTAGCTTACACATATGCAGCATGTTGATAGATAGATGGGTAGTTAAATGATAGATGGAGTTTTAAATATATTTTTATAATTGATATCCCTATCTCTCTATATCTGTTGTTAGAAATCTAGGTAAATGTGGCATATTATATATGTTTTACATATCATCAGTGGATAATAACCTGTCAATAGTCAAAAAATATCACTTTCTCTTATGGATCATTTTATTTAAAAGCTTAAGTCACCTAGATTTTCATAATAATTGACTGCATACCCAAGATTTGGTAGGTGAGAAGTATTGAAACATTCATCTGAAAGGCTAAAAATATCAAACCTTATTTTTGTAAGCAGTTTGGATTTTAAAAGAGCCAATGTAATTATGTCTTCCTAAGAATAGAGGAAGGATTGTGCAATGTGTATAATCATTGACCACATATGGTCCAGGATGGTTAAAAAAATGATTCTGGAATAACCATTGAATTATGCCTCTTGATTCTGACACATATTAAAAGTAAACTATTAGGTAATAGTAGAAGCACCAAATGACATAAAGAGAGAGGCCTGTGGTATAACATTTTTTTTTCCTCTGTCCTTAGAAATTGATGGATATTACTGAGATCATATTAATAATGACAACACCAACATTTCTGTTTTGGATGCTCCATTTGTACATGGAGAACCTCAAACTCCCACAATACAAAACCTCAACATTTTTCAGGAGCTATAGAGAAAGGCTCACAAATGCTCACAAACAACCCTCACCACCAATCTAAGAATTCCTATACCTGATGGCCACTGGTAGGGGTATTTCTCTGCATGTAATTTTTACTTTGGTAGACAAAAAATAGACGATGGGTGGTTCTTTTGTAAAACACAACTTGTAGAAGTCTGTGTATAAGCCAAAGAAATTGTTATAACCAGAAGAATAAAAATTAGGTCAAATAAAAGACTCTTCCTTTGTAAGGAGCACACCAATATAGATAAAATATGATTACCCTACTAAATTAAGAAACGTTGCAAGGATTATTAGGCATATCGCGGAGGAACAAATTCTTATTTTGAGTAGAGGGATTAAAGAAATATTTGAACACCAGGCCTTGGCTATAAAAAAGGGGGAAAAATTATGGATTTCAAGTCCAGTGGTGATATTCATTCAGTTTCTGCATGACTTGCAATAATCAAAGGCAGAGACTGTTGTATTTCCCAGGTGACTGAATCTATCCCAGGTCACCAACTAAGCACTATTGTTTCAATATATTGCTGGTGAAAAATAAAACAAAACAGAAAGAGACTATGGAAAAACTCAAACAGGATAAGTAAATAGGACATGGGAAAAATAGAATATATGCAAACTGTTTCTAGTTTCCCCTACTTAACAAAAAAATTCCATAGAGGGTTGAAGATTCTTTCATAGAAAGGTCATTGATCCTCGCTGCCATAGGAGGGCACACGGGTCTTGATGCAGGGAGAAATATTTCACAAGTGAGAATGACCAGGGCATGTGGGTCACCAGAGAAAGAAAACAGTCCACTTTAAGGATTGTTCCAGGTCAAAAATGAGGAACCACAGCGCAGCATGACAAAAAAAGAGGCCAAATGTAAAATCTCTGTGACTACGAGAACAGCAGACAACTGCATCAAGAAATCCACATGTCCTCTGAAATGAAGAAAAAGGGCAACAAAGATATGGCCTCAGACATCAGGTCAAACGAAAACTGAGGAAAAAGAGTACTCTCTAACCTCTGATGTGGGAAAGAGCACACCCGTTACTACATTTTTATAAGCCCTTTCACCTGCATCTAGAAATGAACTCTGCTCATAATCATGGGTCAAGGCAAAGAGAAAAGGTGAGGGATTATAAATTCATGGCATATAATCAGTCTCCCAGAATGGAGGAAATAACTTTTCATTGTTGGGAACAGAAAAAGCTCAGGAATAGATTTTGAGATCTGTCTGTAGTGCGCATGCCTAGAATCCTGTGTTTTTACAGCTGCATATGCAAGGCAAAATCAGTTTAAACCTCCCAGGGTTAAAACAAATTAACACAATTAGAAATTACCTGGAAATCATATTTGGTGAGATATATGATTTTCTAAACATTGTAAATTAGAAAATTCATCTGAAAAAGAAACAAAATTAGAATTTAAATATATTGAACATTAGCCTGGCAAGGTGGTACATGCCTATAATCCCAGCGGCTCTGGAGGCTGAGGTGGGAGGATCGTGAGTTCAAAGCCAGCCTCAGCAAAAGCAAAGCACTAAGCAATTCAGTGAGATCCTGTCTCTAGATAAAATATAAAACAGGTCTAAGAAAGTGGCTCAGTGGTTCAATCCCCAGTGTCAAAAAAAAAAAAAAAGGATATTGAATGTCAGCAAAATGGAGGGATTGCTGGGTCACTGTCCTTTCTATGCCCCTCCCTGTTGCAGCCCATGACCTCCCCACAGTAGTGAGTCTGTGTCAATGACACTCCCTCAGTCATGACTACCTTATGTGGCTGCCATCTACCTAGTCAGTGGGGACATTGAGGTGTGATTTTGCCCAGTAGATTTTCTGGTCCCCAGAGCAGTTTGGTCCCTAACTATAGGGCCCTTTTTAAGATGGCTCCTGCTAAAGCACTTGGAGGGTTCGCTGAGAGGTGCCTTGCATATGCAGCCTTCCCCAAGGCTGGGAAACATAAACTGCTCCTCTATAACAAATATTCCTTCAAATATTCCTATTTTGATTTAAGTTCTTTGTCTTAAGTCACCTATTGATTTATGTTCTTTGTCTGCAGGGTGAAGGCTTTTGTGCCACACTGTGATGCTTTCCCTTTTATCTTTACCTTGGAGCGGAGAGTCCTCTTCTCCTGGAGTCTGGCACCAGGACCTGGGGTATTATGCTTCTCATAGTTTGTTATTCTCCCGGTTCTCTGGAAGGCACCGGGTTTTGTTTTCAGTGTGGTTCATTTCCAGTGCCTTTCTTACTGCCTCTCACCACAGTAGTATCCTACCTACTGCTTTGTTTTCATCACATGGAGAAGCAAATTAGTGCTTGCTGCTTCTATTCCACCATCTTAATTTCTTAGCCATCTCCGTTTACATTTAATAGCCCATACTGTAGTGATATAGAAATTAGCTGCCCTGAGTACAGCCTTTTCCATGGTCTTTGGGTGAAGAGAAATTTTGTTCAAACTTCTATTGTGGTTTTGTTCCAACTTCTATTGCTTCACCTCATTAATCTGAGTGGTCACCCTATTTGCCAGTGATTGGCATATAGATGTGTATGTTACATTTCTAATAAAATAAATTTTATTTTGAAGAAATGTTTGTTGTGAAGGAGGAGAGTAGTTTATCTTTCCTTTTACCTAGAGACTTAGAAGAAAATAGTATATTCTTTTTTTTTTCAACCACATGTCCACATTTCAGAATGCAATAGCTAGAAATTTTATAAATATCTCATTAACTGTAATTGAGCCAGTTTAAAGCTCTAAGCCAATGCCTTATGGTCAATAGAGAAGAAAGGTGAAAAGAATGATGCTTGATGTCTTGGTTAAACTTACCAATTCTATAATCAACATTCTTTAGAATTCTTGCTACATGTTAACAGCAAATTATTGTTCTTTCATACAACAATTGGTTTTTGATATTTTGTACTAAATTTATTCTTAGTACATACATGTTTTCTTAAATTTATTTCTTAATTAATATTTTAGATATATAAAAATACAGAGAATGATAAAAATCAATGCTTTTTAAATAAATCATATATAACTACAGAAAATTTTACTATTTTGCTGAACTTGATACATTTATTATAGAAATGAAAAGAGAGAAAGGCATGTATATATCCTATTCTGGCCATTTGAAATTTATCTATGTGTTCATTTAATGGCTCTTTTGTGCTTTTATTTAATCCATTTATAAGGAACTAGTAATTTATTTTAATTAGCTATATTTTGAGAAAAAATGAAGAATCTTTAAGCAAACATGTAATTATCATTATTCATTGCAATAAGCTATAATGTATTCATTAAATACAGTATGGCTTTTTTTGTGACACTCAAGAAGCTAACCATAGTATTCCAATTAAAAGCAAAAATATTATTTTGTTCTATGGAATTAATGTATTCCCACAATAAATTCTTCACAATAGTTTTACTAAATTAGAATGGGAAATTCAATAATTATGCTTCAGAGTACACTAAAATACTGACTTGGTTTTTAAAGAACTCTCATTCATATGGATCTCAAAGATCCTAACAATAACTCAGTGAGGTAGGTTTAACAATTGCCATTTCATCAACTTCAATTACCATGTCATCAACAAGGAAGAAGTTAAATGAACCTATCAAGGCACAGAGACAGTACTGGACCAAGTCAGGTTTCATTTTTGTTTGTGTGTTTGTTTGGTTTGGTACCAGGGATTGAACTCAAGGGTGCTTAACCACTGAGCCACATCCCCAGCCCTTTTTTATATTTTACTTAGAGACAGGGGCTGACTGAGTTGTTTAGGGCCTAATTAAGTTGCTGAGGCTGACTTTGAACTTGCAATCCTCCTGCCTCAGCTTTCTGAGCTGCTGGGATTACAGGTGTGCGCCTCTGTGCGTGGCTTATGTCAGGTATTTTAAAGTATCCTTTTCAAAATGTCTCAGAATAAAGTAGATAATGCCAATTCTAGAGGATGCTCAGAACATAATAACATTTTGATTTTCTTAAGCAGATCCTAAAAAGTTTGGGTTGACAGGCAAGAGCCATTACACTGGATGGTTCATTAAGATCTCACTAGGTGGAAAGTTATGTTTAGTTCAATAATGTTTATCTCACAAAATCTTCTAAAAACATGTTGTTCATCAAGTTTATTTTTCCATTTGGCGTTTCTTAATAAAAACAATATTCTGTGAGTGTTTCAGCTCTGATAAGCCTATTAGTCATAAATCTCTAAGCACCAAGTAAGAAAAATGCAGATGTGCTTAAATTTTCATTCAGCACTTATCATATGTCAATTATAAGTGGACTATGTATTTAATTATTTTTAAAGTAGCTTTTAGTTAATATTGATGACTAAGAGATGAAGTCATATAATTCAACTCAAAACATAAATAAATGAAATTGCTTTGCATTCATGGCTTTAGAAGTTTAGGGTTTTAAGCATCTACATAAACCATTCTGAAATGATTCATAAATAATTACAAGTTTGCAAAGTACATTTGTTACACTAGTTCAAAACAATGTTCTGGTTTGCCTCATGCTTGAATCCATTGTATGGGAATTATTGTCTTTCACATAAAAGGAAACTGAGGCAGGAAGTATATAACTCCCAATTTTTGTAGAACTTTAAACAAGAACTTGGCATAGGGACCTTCATTCTGAATTTTTTTTCTAGGAGGTAATTGTTATGTTTATTTAAATACTAATTCTCATTATTTCTCATTTTAAAATAAGCCATTAAAAATTGTGTTCTGTCTTTTGTTTTGATTTCACTATTGTGTAGCCTCGTCTTCCACATATGTGTGGTCCTTTAAAATATTCTCACAGATAAAAATCACACATACTTCTATGATAATTTCCATTTAGAGTCATCAAGATGCTAACTTAATTATTTTAATTAATTTATTTTTTTATACTGGTAATTGAACCCAGAGGTGCTTTACTGTTGAGCTCCATTTCAATCTTTTTTATTTTTATTTTGAGACAGTTTCACTGAGTTGTTGAGGCTGGCCTTGAGCTTGGGATCCTCCTGCCTCAGCTTCTTGAGTTGGTGGAATTATAGGCTGGTACCACTGTGTCTAGCTACATATATGCTTAACAGATCAATTAGTTCTGCTAATATGTATCCCTGGAGTCTGAGAGAATGCAGTATAGTCCTGAGGAAACAAACAAACAAACAAACAAAAAAATAGAGAGAGAAAGAACACATAAATTGTGAATATATAGAAGGGCAATATATAAGTGGGTACCATCATACTTTGTGTGTGTGTTCTGTTTAATTTTCACCTATTTATAGTAAATATGTTGATTAATTATTAAATTTATTTTTAAAACTTTTTGTTATTTTCTTTTCAATGCACATTTCCCTGTAAATATTTTCTATTCTAAAACATATTCTGGTTATTAAATGAAAGAGAAATACTCTATAATACCATTGCTTTCTGTCTCTTTCTTTCTTTATTCTCCTTAAAATTCTACACATTAGAAAAATCTCTAAGTTTTCAATTGAATTACTCTTAGACAAACAAGACCCAATATTTTTAAAAGACCATAGCTTGTTAACTCCTTTGAGAACTAAAATATTACTGAAAACAAAATTCTTATTTTAATAATTTATTAAAAGAAAGGTAGTTGATTTTCCTTTTCAAAATAATGCCTTGAAAATGCTGAGTATGTAAAATGATGGTCTGAATTTCTTGATAGAAATTGTCAAACATAGTTAAACATAAAGAACAGTATCATGGATACCTAAGTCTCCATTATCAAACTACAAGAGTTATTGCTTTTTGGCCATTCTTGTTTGATCCATATCTTCTCTGCCATTCATTTTGGTGGTTTTGATATATTGAACTGCAAATCTCAGGTATCCATTTCACCTAGAATTATATTAGTATGTATAATGAGCAGATAAGGCTCTACTAGCATGATCAAAATGCTATTATCACACTTCACCAAACTTATCACCTAATGATATTTAATATAATCCTTCTTCAGTTATCTCAATTGCTATACTTGTTAATTTTGGGAAGAACACATGTGTTCACTTAACAAGTAGATTCACATTTAGATTCACGTAACATATCTTTATAAAACCTTTTGAAAACAAAACTTCCACTTTCAACTGGGCCATTGGACCCATAGAATTTTCTGATTGTCTTCTCATTTTCATTGCTGGTAGAGCAAGAGGCTTGAATAGATCCAAGTCATTTGTTGGAGGTAACAATATTTCTTTAGAGGTGGTGTATTCCTTTTTGCGTTACATCAGGAGGTTCACATTGTCTCTCTTTTTTTTGTAATTAAGAAGTTTCGATTGATGAGTAGATTCAAATGTATTCCCGGTTCTATCCATTATGAAGTTTCTCGTTAGCTTCTCACCTACAGGTTAAAACACCCTTTGGTGATCCTTGACTCAATCTATTATTTATAAAATATTACAAAGCAGAGGTTTTCTAATTTCAACATTCCTTTTGCAACTCTTAGTTATAATTATTGAACAAGAGGCGAGATGACTTTTCTTTATCAATTTTAAGATGTTTTTAAGTACAGTTTATTTAGAGAAGAAGGAATGACCAAATGCTGAATTCTTTCCTACATTTTATTAATTTTAGGAAAAACATGGTGCTTTGGAAGGCTCCAGAAAAGACTAATGGATATATTTTAATATCATTCTAAACTAACATCATTTTATATTTTTGAAATATTTGATCTATTGCCCTCATTACATATTTAACTCTGACCATGAAAGATTTTTCAGTTGGCTCCCATTTTCTCTTCATATACTCTCCATAGCATCTGGTAGACTCTACTTCATTCATATCGCCATGACCAGGTTTACCTTGTATACTTCACTAGACCTGGAATTGGCTGTTTCTCAAAGGAATCTTAGTTACTTTAATATGAAGTGGTTTTGGAATTCACATTATATTCCATAGATAATTTTTAGTACCAAAACATTTCAGTTGACTGGCTTAGAAAATATATGTTGACTCAAAATAAGATAAATAAAATTATCATACCATACTGATATTTCCAACTCATGTTTGGGAATATAGAAATTTTTTAAATTTTTTTTAGTTGTATATAACACAATAACTTTATTTATTTATTTATTTATATGATGCTGAGGATCAAACCCAATGTCTCACACCCACAAAGCAAGCACTCTACCGCTGAGCCACAACCCCAGCCTGGGAATATAGAATTTTTAAATCACATATACATGCATATTTTCTTTGTACTGAAAAAAATCTCAATTTTTATACCATACTAAAATAATTAATTTTTTATTGCATGCATTTGTTTGGTTTATCAAAAATATGCATATAATAATTACAAAATATGGATATCCTTATTACTATACTTTAGAAGGCTATTAAATGCATTTTTAGATTTTTTTTATGTATTTCACCAGAGATGTGCAGTTAAAATATTGTACTGTAATACCACTTAAAATAATTCCTCTTTATGTTGTTATTATGTATGAGTGTATGTGTGTAAACACTTGATATATAGGTATATCTTTATGATATACATATACACATATATATGTTTGTTTTAGAATATTGCCAATTTTTAGGATTTATTTTAGTTTTTTTGATGTAATTTTTATTATTAAGCACATTAAGTAAAATATTCCATGGTTACAAATTTTATAGAGTAAAATAAGTTTATTTGGAGGAAGTTTTTAATACAAGAAGTTTAACTCTCATTTTCATCCCTTCTATTTTATCACTGCCCTCATAACCTGTATTCTTAAATTGTTTTGTAGTTATTTTCTCATCCTTTTTTTCAAACCTATGAGTGAATATATATAATTATACTCAAATATTCAGTAGTTATTTACCCCACTTATTTTATTATGATAGCATAAGTACTGTTCTGTATAATCCCTCCATAATCAAATAATCATAGAGCAGGAGCATATTTATATTTAGTTGTCATCCTCATAACTTTTACCATGAATTTTTACTTTTCTTTGTGTGAAAATGCCATAGCTTATTCCTTTAGTCCATACTGATGAATGCATCTGCCAAATACATTGCTTTTTGAACAAAAATAATAGGTATTGTGAGTAAAGCCATCTTTATCTTTTCAAAAACTTTTATTGTGTGGCAAACAATTATAAGAAACTATTTTTTAAAATAATTAGTGTCCCCCAAAATAAAGAGATAAGGGTCAAAAGTAAAATCAGTTTAAAAAAGAAAGACAAGGAAGGTAGGGAACAGGGATGGAAGGAAATCACAACTGCAATTTTGCAATTCTAAAACATTTGAAATATCATAATTTTTATACAAAATGGAGAGGAAAACAACACTTTTAATAGGACAATAGATATTAGGGAAAGATTATGTTCCTAAGTAAGACAATAGAACAAAATTTAAAATAATAGAAAATACACAGTACACGAAAATATCAAATTTTTGGTCTAAAAGTTTCACCTAATATTAACAAAGCTAATGAGCATTACTTTTTAAAAAAACTTACAACTTAGGGAAAATATTCTTTAGGTATTTAGAGGGACAGTGCATTTGAGTTTGATGAGTAAAACAATGGTAGTTCTGTGACTATTTTCCATTGTGATTTTAGATATCAAGTGAAAAGATCAATATTTACAGAAAATTAATCAAGAGAAAAGAGTGAGGCTCATGAACACAGCAGTCTTATTGTTTACAGGTAAAAACCCTAGTATTTCAAATATACAGACATTCAAGATGAATATACTCTCATGCATATCTTAAAGAGACACATTTTCATACATGTGGGCACTCAGAATGTATGCACATCTTATGTAAATCCTGACAATAATTAAAATGAGCAAGATTGCCTATGGTAGATTCAATTTCAACCTGAAATGAATATTCTCTGCCTAGACGGGATAGTTTCTATTTGAAAAAGACTTAGAATGACTATATACAAACATGAAATTGTTAAAATATTTCTACTAAATATGATTATTATAATTTTCCTTAAAGCAAACATATTATAATGATAATTTTATTTTATTTTTATTTTTTTTAAAATTTGTTTTAATTAGTTACACATGACAGTACAATGATCTTGACATATCATACATTTGAATCAGATGTGGTCTAATTTCTCATTTTTCTGAGTGTACAGGTTGCAGAATCACATTGGTCATATAATCACATATAATTTCATACCATAGGGCATTAAAAAATCTCAGAATCTATAATACAAAAGTCAAAACAGATATAAAAAGTGAAGGAGAATAAAGTATTAATTGTGATATTTATATATGTTTTATGAGTCTTCACATTCTGTATAATTCTTGTTATTTGGAGTTGTATAAATTTAACTGCTAAATTTATATAAACATAAGATAATCACCATTGTAATTCTAAAAATAGACTCAATAACCCAAAAATCTAGGAAGGGAGAAAGTGACAGTGAGAAAGTAAATCAAGGAAGCGCTTTGTGAGAAATAATTACAAGTAATGAGAAAACCCCACAATGTTTGGAAACAGAAGCAAAATAAAAAGAAAGAATATGCAAAGTTTCAATTATGATGTTGGAAGACAATAAGCAAAGGAAATCCAACAGTTTCAGATTTAAAAGGAAGATAAAAATGAAAGCAGGTAAAAAAACAAAAACA
Source organism: Callospermophilus lateralis (assembly GCF_048772815.1). NCBI lineage: Eukaryota > Metazoa > Chordata > Mammalia > Rodentia > Sciuridae > Callospermophilus > Callospermophilus lateralis. The sequence goes on from NC_135318.1 coordinate 41,288,840, forward strand.
AGAAAGTATGAGTATTTCAACATTAGCATCAAAGTTATATGCAAGCCAAAAAGCATTAAGTGCAAACCCATTAAAGATACTGATGCAATTTAAAATCTTGAAGAAAGAAAATACCTTTGATATAGGATAGCAGCAGAAAGTATGCAGAAAGGAAAAGTTTACTTTGAAGAAACATATGAAGTTGCTGCAAAGGGTTTAATTCTTTAAGTCAAAAAGGGTTACAATGCAAAAACCACACTTTGAGACCACTTCTTATTCACCAAATTGTTGTATTAAAAAAGATGGACAATAATAATTGTTGACGTAAATTGGAGCCCTCATGCATAAAATCGTGCAGGCACTGTGGAAAGGAGTTTGGAAGCTTTTCGGAGGTTAAATCTTGAGTCACCATATTCCCTAGCAATTCCATTCTTATGTGCCTATACAACCAAATGACAGCATCTGTACATCGAGAAACTTGTACACAAATGTTCTCAGCAGTGCTAGCCCCAAAGTGAAAGCAACTCAAATGGCCATGAACTGATAACAGAAAAATAAAATCTGTTGTATCCATAAAATGGGATATCATTCAGCAATGAAAAGGAATGAAGTAATGATGCATGAAACAAAAGACCTGACACAAGACCGTGTGCTAAGAAGAGTAAGCCAATGACAGCACGTTGCAGGATTCCATTTATATGAGATGTCCAAAACAAGCAAATCTACATAAACCAAGAGAAGACTAACAGTTATTTAGGACAGACAGCTAATCTGTGTCAGGTTTCTTTGGGGGAACATTGAAAACATAACAGGCAACTAGAAAAAAAAAAAGCATAATATGTATACAACTCTGTAAGTATAGTAAAATATTGAACTCTACACTGTAAGGGGTGAATTTCATGGTATATAAATTATTTCCCAATAAAGCTGTTAAAAATACTACAGATAGTGAATGTTGTCAATGAATAAAAGACAAGCTCTATAAAACAAGATATAAACACAAAATTTATAATTTTATAAATAATGCCTATGAGTCAATTAAAAATTAAGACAATTAAGTCGGGCACAGGGCTCATGCCTATGATCCAAGCCACTCAGGAGGCTGAGTCAGGAGGATCGTGAGTTCAAAGCCAGCCTCAGCAAATGCAAGGTGCTAAGCAACTCAGGGAGACCCTGTCTCTAAATAAAATACAAAATAGTGTTGGGGGATGTGGCTCAGTAGTATAGTGCCCCTGAGTTCAATCCCCAGTACCTGCTCTCCCCCACAAATTAAGGCAATTATACTGTATAAAAGATAAGTCATTTCACAATAATATGCAAATAGCCACATGAGATATAGTTGAAAAACCATCAATTTCATCACCAATCGAGGGAAGGTATATTAGAATTATGAATGAGATTTTCTCCCATAAAATGTGTATTCATATATTTGGCCTGATATAGAAGACGAATAGCACCAACATTTGTGTTGATGTGGGAAAGTGATCTCCATCATAAACTAGAGATCACTATTTACATTATACACCTATTTGTGAGAAACATCTGGGCAATGTATAATTTAAAAAATGATTGAATATATATATGTACATACCATCACATGAGTGGCAACATGACACCATGAATGAAATAAACTCATGAAAGGCATGTATACTACAAATCTTATTTTTAACATCTTAGCAAGTTTCCTAGGTGTGTGGTACAGTGCAGTGATCCAATGTTTACTGCTCAGTGAACCCTATAGATATCTATGCCAGTGTGACCTCCACATCCAACGAGAGTAGCATATTTCCAAGGCCCAGAGAAGGCTCCTCTGTCACATAGCTGGAAACTGTCCCCAGGATCACCATATATTCTAATTTCTATTAGTATTAATGTTTTAATATAATTTCCATGAAATCCACCCATGTCATGTTGTCAATATCCTGTTATTTTTATTGCAGTATAAAATACATTTAATGGACACCAGGCTTCCACTTGTTCTGCTGCCCATGGGCACATCATTTTTCAGTGATCTCTTTTGATCCTTTTTATTTCTGTTGGATCAGTGTAATATCTCGCTTCCATTTATGATTTCCTTATTTGAGTCTTCTTTTGTTCTTAGTGTAATTAAAAATTTATTGATTTTGTTAAACTTTTGAAAATAACTCCCTTTGATTGAATTTTTTCTGTTATTTTTCTAGTTTCTGTCTCTATGTCTCATTTATTTCTGTTCCTAGGTCTCTATTTCATTTCTGATCTGCTCTTTATAATTTCCTTTCTTCTACTAGCTTTGGGTTAGGTTTTTTTTTTTTCTTTCCTTTTCTAACTTCTTATGTTGTAACATCAGTGTTTATCTGAGATCTTCTTTTTTGGTATAGACATTTGTTGTTATAAATTTTCCTCTTAGAACTGCTTTTATTATAATACATATACTCTGATCTGTTGTATGATGTTTCCTTTTTCATTTTCTTCAAGGTCATTTTTTATTACCCTCTGGTTTTGTCATTGACTTATTGGTTTTTTAGGAGCATATTGCTAAATTTCCAAATATTGTGAAATATCCAAGAATGTTCCTAATATTGGTTTCTGTTTCACACTATTATATTTGGAATAGATACGTGGTATAATTTCAGTTCTCTTAAATTTGTTAAAATTCATTTTGTGGCCCAACGCATGCTCTATTCTGGTCATTATTTACAAAAAATTTAATTTTATTATTTCATTTAGTAATTTCCCATTGAGGGTTAGTTGTTGTTTGTGTGTTTTTGTTTGTTTGTTTGTTTTTGGTAAATAACTCAGATATTACAAATTCCTTTTGTTCTTAGTGATCTAAGCCTTTTTTGTGTTTTATTTTTAAATATGTGAATGTTGAAATTTATCCATGAACTTTATACCTCTATGTGTATTCATAGGACAATGATTTTTATATATTGCTTTTGTTGTTGTTGTTGTATTTTGATTTTTTGGATACTCAGGGGCACTCGACCACTGAGCCACATCCCCAGCCATTTTTTTTGTATTTTATTTAGAGACAGAGTTGCTTAGCACCTTGCTAAGTTGCTAAGGCTGGCTTTGAACTCTTGATCTTCCTCCCTCAGCCTCCCAAGCTGCTGGGATTACACGCATGAGCCACCATGCCTGGCAAATTCTTATATATTGATTAGCAAATGTTAAATGAACTTTACATTCCTGGAATAAACCTCATTTGATGATTTTTTAAAATTATATTTACCTATAACTATATGTATATATTCATGAAAGTGGCAAGCCTATAATTTTGCTTACTTGTAATTTGTTTTGACTTTTGGTATCAGAGGTGTGCTGGCCCATAAAATGAGTTGGAAAGTCATCTCTCACTTTCATTTTTAAGATGAACTTATGTAATAATTATATGATTTCTCCCTTTGACATTTGGAAGAATTCGCCAGTGAATCTATCTATAAGTGAATGTCTCTTCTGTCTTCTGTTTCTCTTTTCTTCCTTCTGTCTGGCCTTCCTGCCTTCCTGTCTCTCTTCTGAATTTTTTTTTGAAATATAGATTCATTTATTAAATTAGATTCAGCTATTAACTTATTGGGCTGTCCTGATAAGTTTGGGCAGTGGCACTAGTTCAATGCCTGCTACTGTTTTATGTCTAGACTGAAAACTTTTAAATTTTTTTTAATTAATGCAATATTAATGTATTTCTGTGCATACATAAGAAATATTGAAAGATTTTTTAAAAATAGTTGTAATGTGTAACTCTGGATGGAGCGATTTTGTCACCATTCATTTTCATATATATATACATTTATGTCTCTTCTAATTTTTCAAAAAAAGTACATGTAGCTTTCATTTACCATGAGAAAAGCAGTGGGTTCTTTTTTTTCTTTAAAACTACTTAACAGAAATAATAGAAATATTTATGTTACTTTCGCTCAATTACTTGAGTTAGAGTACCATTGTAATAAGAAAATAACAGAGGCCATAAAGATGCAGCTTAATTTTAATAGAAGCTGAAAAATACTTTCTTATATTTCAACACTGCAACAATGAATCCAAATCCCTTGGAAATAGAACTGTTGGAGCCCTAAGTAACAGTGTACTATAACTGTCAACAATTCCTATGATATCTATTACTTTAATAATCTTAATCATTATCTTGATCTCTCCATTCCTGTGTATAGATGCCAAATTTAATGGGGAATACATTTTTCTATTTTATTTGTTCATGCCTGCTTGGAGGCAGAATTTAATGAATAGATCAATAAAAACTCTCCAGGATAATACAAAGAATAGGAAAACAAAAAATCCATTTTATTTACTAGACCAGGAATGGAGATATTGTCTTAGTTATTCTGAAGCATGTGCACCTAACAGAAGCAGAAGTCTGTATCTTTATGATGCACAGATATATTTACCAAAACTCTCATGCAGCAAGTTTAGGGAAAGATCCTGGAGTCCATAGTTCTCAAAACCTCCATATATAATTCTGTCATTTTATCAAATATGAGAAGTGTTACTACATTTATTGTTTCTGCTTTCAAATACTTACAAAGTCATAGACAAATCTGTGTGTATACTGCTGGTAAAACAGTGTTTTTCCACTTTAGCAATACTAATATTTTGGGATAGATAATTCTTGGTTGCAGGAGGATTTACTGTGCATGGTATGTTGTTTAATAACATCTCTGGTCTCTAGCCACTAAATTCCAGGACCACTTCCCACTGTAGTTGTGATAACCAAAAGCCAGCAGTTGAAAATACCCAGTTAAAACAACTGCTGTTCCCACAATGTAAAGAGAGCAATTCTACAAACAATGTCAATGGGTAATTCACCAGGCAAATAAGAAAACAATAAAACCTAGTAGTGGAACAATGCCTATATCAGAACCAAATAACTTCTTAAACTCAGCAGGTACAACACCTCTTCCAGATACTCAGCAACACATGCAGCCTTCATTATCCTTCCATATTCAAATTTCAGATTTCTTCATTCAGACCTTTTAATATTAATGTCTTTCACTTTCTGATTTCATGTCTTTTTTTTAATGCCCATACATCTTTTTAAAAATTTTCATTTGGCCTATGAGACCCAGCCCTTGTACATAGTTCTTTTTTTCTTATAGCAGGATCCTTTCTTGACCAATATTTGAATTCCTTTCCATGATGATATAGCCCTCCATCCCTAAAGTTAAACACATATCATTCTTATCCCAAGCTCCCTATATATATTTCTATACTCTTCCTACAGATCCACACAGCTAGTGATTTTGAAGACCCATCCTAGCCCCATGCACGTTCTCCGTCACTTGGCAATATGACTAGGAATCACAGGTCCCCCTTTCTTACTGGAGCTGAGGGGATCTTGTATTGACCTTGAATAGGACTGCTCTTGGGAAAGCATCTGAACTGGAGAAGCTCCCTAATATTTGCAAGTATAGATGAGGGGGAATTCTTAGGACTTGATACATACTTCAATTTTTAATTGTGACCTTAAAATCAAATTTGAGTAAAATGGTAGGCAATGTACTGAATTAATGGTTAAGATGTTAACCTGTTAGGTCCCAAATTCAATTGTGTGAATATTTCAATGAAATTGATATAGGTGCATTAAGATAAGCCAAAAATCATAATCTAGCTTACATATATATTATGATATTTATTAATATTAATATTATATATAATTGGTATAATTAAATTTTATTATATAGAATTACATCATATATATTTAAGTTTTTACAGGTTTTCCACATTCAGAATAATAGGACAAAATGGGTTAATGACAAACATGCCTGCTTTATTTTGAGTGAATAAAAACCTTATAATAAGGACATTTAGAGTCACTCTCTTTCATGTGGACTTTACTGTGCGTTGATCATATGAACCCAATGACTCAAGGAACAAATGAGTGGATGGAAAGAAAGGTGCGAAGTATAAGGTTAATTTATTGTTGGATACACCTGGGCAGACATTGAATGGGTTACAGCCCAAGGACAAGATTCAGTTCTGTTTGCTTCCAAGGTCAATTATCAGCAAGGACATTCACCCTGTCTGTATTTGAAAAGAATTTGCTGACTAGAACAGGTGGGCCATCTGCCATGTGCATACTAACCTTAGAAATATACTGTTAATTCTAATTTTTTTTATCATGTGTAATTTATACCAAGCACCCAATGGAATTTTCAGTTAGTGACTGTATCACAACAATCATTTCTGATAGCAAGCATTAACAGATGCCTGGGAAGAACTGGGAGAGGGCTTCAAAACTTATTGGAGTTTCTGTTTCCCCTTCAAAAACACTAGCAGTATTGCCAATATTTGTTTTTGAGATTGACCTCATTTGACTATCTCATAAAAAATAACATTATTTATACTTTACTGTTCTGGAAATCGGTGGCCAGGATGGAAAGGAAATTTGGAGTATTATTCCTAGACTCCTACAAACTGTGAGTTCACAACAGATATCACTTGGTGCTTTCAGTAACATTGACATGGTTGTTCAGTTGGAGATGAACCTATAAGAATACCTATAACCTATAGGAGGGGCTGGGGTTGTGGTTCAGTGGTAGAGAGCTTGTCTAGCACATAGGAGGCACTGGTTCAATCCTCATCACCACATAAAAATAAATAAAATAAAGGCATTGTGTCCAACTACAACTAGAAAATCTTTTTTTTTTTTTAAAGAATATGTATAGGAGATGGGATACTTGCTACACAAGCAACATCAGTGAGAATGATCCAGGTATGTGTTGATTTTAACTGGGCTACTCTTAGGCACTTTGGAGCACCCACTCTGATTTCAAAGCAGTGGTTATTTCAGGAACCAATCCTTCCTTGAAAGAATAATCATAACTGTATCTGTAGTTGGAAGATAGTGAGTGGTCTTCTTGGTGCTTTAGAACACTGCATGGACAGAGTAGACTTACATCATAAAAATACCTGTAGATGCTTGGCTTATGCCATAGTAATTAATCAGTCCTGATGTTTGACATATGAAATCATATAAGTCTGTAGTTTGAGAAGCACTCTCATCATTGCAGAACCATTGAGGGGTACTGAATCATTAGGCCTGATGCCAAATTAGACAAATAGAACACAGAATGAATGAAAAGAAAATGATGTACTTCATGGCTGGCAGACAGATAAAACAAACAAACAAACAAACAGAACATTGCAGACTAAGAATAGGTGAAATGATTTTACTTCTTTAACAGTAGAAACCTTAGGTGAGATGGGAATCTATGTTTTACTAATATTTTGTTGGCCAAGATGAGAGATAATCATTGCTATCAGTTCATCTGCAACTGTCAGAAAAACAAAAACAAAAGCAAAAAAAATAGACTCGCTCCCCAAGCCTGAGAGACTTTGTAGGATTCTCTGTAAACACAGCCTGTACTTCATTACCTTGGGCTTTATATGTGGATGTATATTCTGAATTTGAAACATCACAGCACATATAATTATATCAGGTGTTACAAAATAGATTTTTTTTATAAAGGTGGAACTTATGGTGCACAAAAATTCAATTAATTGATTCTGAGTATTTAATATGAAGTATATAAAAAACCTGAATTAGTCTCTGTAAAGAAGTGGGTGAGATTAAAATGTATTTTCTTATATAAATCCCAAAGTAGTAAGTGGTTAATGTCAAAGATGTGATTTGAAATATAGCCACTATACTGTAAATACATTTCAACTATATGAAGAGTGCCTTAGAAAATGCATCGAATGGTGGTGTGAAAAAATATTCTGCTCTAATACTGCACAACTTCTTGTATCATAGATAATAACAGTGAATAAGTGCCTTGTGGAGGGAAACACTGCACCTACAATCCAGACAACTTCCAAAATAGCAGAATACATCTGCTAGGGGAAAATATCTATATAAATAAGTATTTAAATTTTAATAAACCACACATGAAACCTGAAATACATGGTTGTTCTCTTCATTACTTGGAGCAGAGGAGCCATTTGCCTATTTGCTAGACATTATTTTAACTGCAGCTAAAAAAAAAACAAAAAAAACTGATTGCTACCTTTGGAAAATATGCTCCCACTCACCAAATTTATCTGGTTTTGTTTGATTTATTATCCAAGACTAACAGAATAAGTGAGGCTTCTCAGGATCTACATGTTGGATTCTCTTTAATTTCTCTGAAGAATCAAAAAAAAAAAAAAACCCATAGGAATGAATCAGAAGCTGAGGTATGGGAACGCCTCATTGAAGAGGTAGAGAAAACAGCAAAGATCAGTTCTTTAGCAAGTAGAAATGACAGGAAAGAGATTCAGTACCCAGTGAGGGCTGTGGGTTCTTCAGTGGAGGGAAGCCGATATGAACTTACCTTACTAAAATTTCAAGGCCGTGAACACCCTACTGAGACAATTCTTATATCACAGTAGAGATGAGATGATATAAGTCTTCTCCAGTTTTTGGAGGTGGGGCAATTGTGACAATCCTTGTATAAATCTCCCCAAAAGGTCCCAATTATATTGCATGCCATTCTCTGCAGTGGGGGCAACTCTATTATCCTTCAGTTGGCCTTCCTCTTATATTATTTCAATTTCTCAGTCTCCTACTCCTGAGCCAAGGGAATATTCTCTAAAACTATTGCATACAAAACCTTTTCTCTGCCTCTGCCTTTCCCAAGTTAATTCAGATACTCCACTGTGCCAGAAACTTAAAATTTTTATATACTAAATAAAACAACCCTCCGCCTACCCCCACACCTCCCCCCAAAAAACACTTTAACAATCTGGTAGAAAGGCAGACAATAAACAAATGAGGAAATACATATGTGAAATGTAGAATAATGAAGAAAAATAAATCACTGTAAAGTACAGAAAATGCCAACAGGAAAGAACTGTAGAAAAGACAAGAGCTTTAATATATATATATAATTCACCCCATATTACTTACTCATGTAAAAAGTGCAATTCAATGGGTTTTTTTAGTATATTTGCAGTATTGTGCAATCAATACCATCATCAAATTTTGTAATATTTTATCTCCCTTAAAGGAAACTCTAGTCAGGTACGGTGGCATAAGTCTGTAATTCCAACTACTTAGGAGACTGAGGTAGGAGGATTAAAAGTTTGAGGTTAGCCCCGGCAATTTTGTGAGTCCCCTACCTCAAAATAATAAAATAAAATAAAAATAAAAATAAAAAGAGCTGGGAATATAACTCAGGGGCAGAACTGTCGGGCTCAATTCCTAGTTTAGTACCACAAAAAAAAAAAAAAAAGAATATTAAAAAAGAAAAGTAAACCCAGTATGCATTAGTTTCTACTTCCCCATTGTTTCTCAACTTCCTAACATTATGCAATAAACAACTGACCTTTTCTGACTCTGTTCTGGACAACCTGCTTATCATGTGCTTATTGGAGACACTTGACATCAATGGAATCTTGTCAGCTGTAGTCTTTTGTAACTTCATTCACTTAGCATAATGTTTTCAGGATTACCTGTTAGTTTATTTATTTCTTTATTTAGGAAATGTGTGTGTGTGTGTGTGTGTATATATATATACACACACACTTGATACTAAGAATTTAACTCAGGGGCACTTGACCGCTGAATCACATTCCCAGCCCTATTTTCCCACTTTGTATTTTATTTAGAGACAGGGTGTCACTGAGTTGGCTGCCTTTGAACTCGTGATCCTCCTGCCTCAGCCTCTGGATCTGCTGGGATTACAGGTGTGGAACACTGTGCCCAGCTCTCAAATAAAATTTTATATTTATATATGTATGCTATATTTATCCATTCAGCAATTAAGGGACATTTTGATTATTTGACCTTTTTGTCAATTTGTAAATAAAACCTCTATGAGCATTCATGTATACTTTCTATGTGAATGTATCCTTCCTTTTCCCTTAGATATACATGTTAAAGAAAAATTGCACCCGATGAAATTAAACAGGCAAGGAAAATTTTATTCAAGACTTCTGTAAAAGGGGAGAGAGATTGAAGCCAATTTTGATAAAACAAAGGGTAGGAGAGTATTTATATGCTAGAGTGAGACACTAGAAAATTATTAGAGGATATCATTGTGATTGGGCCTCCATGTTTGCTAATTGTGTCTTCTGGAAGTTGGGCTTCTACCTTTCCACAGACTCTGGGAGGCAGGGGTACTCCCTCCCATGGTTACATTTCAAATGGATTACTTACAGATTCTTGAGAAAGACATACCTTGATCCTAAAACTGATAAGTGCCTAGGAGAAAAGTTATATCTCAGGGAGACAAAGAAAAAAAAATTCCAATGGAAAATTTTCTTCAATCTTCTCAAAAAAGGAAGGTCAGTCAAATCTCCTGTCAATTAACTGCCGCCTGCACCACTAATGCCATTGCTGCTGCCTCTGATTCTGCTGCTGCCAGCCTGAGGTCGCCTGGATGTCTTCTTTTTGGGTGCTGCTGTCACAGAGGACACTGCTGCCCTGGATACAACTGAAGCTGACACTGGTGCTGATCCCTGGAGATCATCTGGTGATGGTGCCGCCACAGCTACTGTCTTGCTACCTGCTGCCAACAACCACTGCCACTATCACTGCTTCCACAGCTTACAAGACTGCTTTGAGGGAGACTCCAGGTGTGGTTGCATGTGGCTGCACCCATTTTGGAACACCAACCAGGGGCCCAGGTGCCAGCAGGTTTACCACCACAAGAGCCTCTGTCTGGGGACTCCAGCTGGGACCTGCAGGTCCAGTGTGGGCGTGCCTGTGGGTTTGGAGGAGCCCGGGATCTTCCTGCTGAGAGTGCTGGTGGTCCTTGTCTTGCTGCTGCGTCTTGGGGTTGCTCCTTTGTCTGCAAGTAGGAGCAGCATTGAGATATTGGGACTGCAGCGTGGCCGAGCCTGAGATATCTGAAGCCCAGATCAGTGGGATAGAGAATGGGTTTGTAAGTCCACACAAAAAATAACCCAATCAATAAGTGGGCTAAGGAACTCAACAGACACTTCACAGAAGAAGAAATACAGTCAATCAACAAAGACATGAAAGGTGTTCCTCATCTCTAGCAATTAGAGAAATGCAAATTCAAAACTACACTAAGATTTCATCTGACTCCTGTCAGAATGGCAATCATCAATAATATAGGCAACAATAAATGTTAAGCAAGGATGTTGGGGAAACGGCACACTCATACATTGCTGCTAGGACTGCAAATTGGTGCAACCACTACAGAAAGCAGTATGGAGATTCCTCAGAAAACATGGAATGGGACCACCATTTGATCTAATCATCCCACTCCTCGGTTTATACCCAAAGAACTTAAAATCAGCATAGTACAGCAATATGGCCACATCAATGTTTATAGCAGCTCAATTCACAATATCTAAACTATGGAACCAACCTAGGTGTCCCTCAATAGATGAATGGATAAAGAAAATGTGTTGTATATACTCAATTGAATATTACTCAACTTTAAAGAAGAATGAAATTATGGCATTTTCCAATAAATGGGTGGAGTTGGAGAATATCATGCTAAGTGAAATAAGCCAATCCCAAAAAACCAAAGGCCGAATGTTTTCTCTAATATATGGATACCAATTCACAATCAGACAGTGGGCATTAGAGAAGAATACCATTAGCTTAGATTAGGTAGAGGGAAGTAATGGGAGGGGAAGGGGGGGAATGTGGGGATAGGAAATGTAGTAGAATGAAACAGACATTATTATTTTATGTGTATATTTGACTACATGACCAATATAATTCTGTAACATATACAGTCAGAAAAATGAGAAATTATATTCCATCTATGTATGATATATCAAAGTGCATAAATGCATTCTATTGTCATGTGTACTAATTAAAACAAATTAAAACATTTCTAGGCAAAAAGGGGGGGAAAGGAGGTCATTGGACTTAGGAAAGTCTATTTAAAAATTTTTCAAGATGAGGGGAATTCTGATGCCATCTTCGTCATAAACTTAGGATAGTAGAATGGCTGGGCTATATGGTAACTCTAGGTTTAAATATTTGAGTTATAACCAAACTGGTTTCTTAAGCAGCAGCACCATTTTACATTTCTACCAGCAATATAGGATAGATACAGCTTCTCCACATTCTTACCAACAGTTGTATCTATCTTTTTCAATACTTCAAAAGTTTTGTTCCAAAATTCATGCTGAAACTTAATCCCTTCCAAAATTCAGGTGTTGCCAGTTGGTAGTATTAAGAGGTAGAGCCTTTGAAAGTTGATCAGGCCATGACAGCTGCTCCTTCATGGTTAAACTAAAGACTTCACAGGGAATTCATTTGGCTCACTTGCCAGCTTATGAGCATGCAGCAAGAAAATTTATAAGGACCGAATGCTGGTGCTTTGACCTTGAATTTCCTGGCCTCCAGAACCTTGGCAAATTTATTTCTGTTAGTTATAAATTACATAGTTTCAGGTATTATAGCAGCACAAAACAGACTAAAGCACCTGTATTACCCAGGTTTCTCTAGAGGAACAGAACCAGCAGGATCTATAAAATCATTGGAAGATATCCAATTACACACACACACACACACATTTTCTTAAGTGGATTTTTCAGATTGACTCATACATTTAGAAGCTGAATAATCCTAAAATAGCTGTCTGCACACACTGCAGAGACAAAGAAACCAGGAGCCTTTCAGTAAAAATTACTGGAGCCTCAGAACAAGAAGGACCAGTGAAGAAATCCTAGTCTGAGACTGAAGGCCTGGAAAGTCCCTGGAAAATTTCTGGTCACAGTCCATGTTGGAACAGTGCAGGAGCTGGAGTCCAATGACATTGGGCCATGGCAGCAGCAATCAAGGGTGGTGGACACAAGGCCAGTGTGTGTTAAATGGAAGCATTACAGGAAGGAACATAGAGCGTGATAGATAATCTAGTTTTTGGTTTCTTTGTATGTGGACACTTTCACTATCAGCTTTCAAAATCTCCATAACATACAGACATCCTCAAATCACAACAAATTTAAAACTTATGTTTTTAAAAAGATAAAAAAGTCTTAGTTAAAATATATATTACATATTATCCTGGGTGTCAGGATTATTTTTTTCTTCTTCTTTACCCCAGCTGTCTTTGGTCATCCTTAATTGTTAACACCATCTTGGACCTAGAGCCCTACTGTCTAGCCTTTTTGAAGCAACACATATTGACCCAGGAGCCTGTAATTTCAGTTTCATGAGCCACTGACTCTAAGATTGCCCTGGGTTCTGTAAGCAAAATGCTAAACCCACTCTTCCTTCTTATTCCTCAGGCTCCTAACCTACTGCTTGGCCAGGCTGGTGATTGTATAAGTAGCGCCTACATTTTGAATTAGAAAAACGTGAGTGATCTTTGTTTTTAATGGCTTTTTCCTATCTCACAAGTGGTTTTCAATCTCATCTGGTTATATACTGTGAAAAACAAGAATGTAAACTTCTGATAAGGATCCATAGCCTCACTAATTTCTAATTTGAACTATTGAAGAGTCAATCTCTAGGATCTCTGCTCTTCTGGGTTGGAAATATTGAGAAAAACTTATTGAATAATGTTCCAGCAGAGATTCCCCACTCAAGAAAAGTTAGAGATAAGTAAGTCAAGGAAATGTGTCATAGATGATCTATGAGATAAAAATGAAACACAAATGGAATCTTTTTCCATGATAAAACCCCCAAAGAAGAGAAGCTATCTGCTCTAAAATACAAGATATAATAATACAATAACCCTTTTTTATCATAACAAGTATTTTCAAAAATCTATTCCTGACTGGTGCTTAATAGGGGAGAAAAAGAGCTTAAAATGTAGCTGGTTAGGTCAGCTTGTTAAGATGTGGCATTAAGCTGGCTCAGATCATATAAGTTCACTTATAGAAATGATTTTTAAAATTATCAACTTAAACCATTTCATTATAAAAATGAGAAAAGTGAGGCTTATAAAGGTCAAACAAATTTTCTAAGAAGAAACTTTTTATTAATGCCCTCCTACACACAAATTCTGTGTTATTTTCTCTATTCGATGCTGACATTATATAAGTTTGTTTCTTTGCTTACCCTGTTCCTTAGCATATCAATTTGATGTCTTATATTTTTTGTATCAACTATATGCCAGACATATATTTTACATAATGCATTCATTATTTCAAATGGTGAAATATTTCAAAATGACTATTTTTTATTTCATATTCTATTTTTTATTAGTTCTTTTTAGTTGTACATAATGCCCCCAAATTCCTTAATAAGACTCCTATAGTGCAAGAATAGAAATTAAGAATCAATAAAATGGGATGGAATCAAACTAAAAGGTTTCTTCTCAGCAAAAGAAACAATCTGAGAGGTGAATAGAGAGCCTATATCTTGGGAGCAATTTTTTACCCCTCACACATCAGATAGAGCACTAATCTCTAGGGTATATAAAGAGCTCAAAAAGCTAAACACCAACAAAACAAATAACCCAATCAATAGATGGGCCAAGGACCTGAATAGACACTTCTCAGAAGAGGATATACAATCAATCAACAAATATATGAAAAAATATTCATCATCGCTAGCAATCAGAGAAATGCAAATCAAAACTACTCCATTTCATCTAACTCCAGTCAGAATGGCAGCTATTATGAAGACAAACAACAATAAGTGTTGGTGAGAATGTGGAGAAAAAGGTACACTCATACATTGCTGGTGGGACTGCAAATTGGCGTAGCCAATATGGAAAGCAGTATGGAGATTCCTTGGAAAATTGGGAATGGAACCCCCATTTGACCCAGCTATCCCTCTTCTCCATCTATACCCAAAGGACTTAAAAACAGCATACTTACAGGGACACAGCCACATCACTGTGTATAGTAGCACAATCCACAATAGCTAAACTGTGGAGCCAACCTAGATGCCCTTCAGTAGATAAATGGATAAAAAAAAATGTGGCATATATACCCAATGGAATATTACTCAGCAATAAAAGAAAATAAAATCAAAATGACTATTTGTAATTAACTCCCACTGTAAACATGAAGAAAGTAATTCTCAGAGGATTTATGCAGATTCCCAGAAGTCACATATCTAGTAGGTGAAATGGCTAGAATTCAAATCCAAGAGAGTTTTATCAACTAAGTTTGTGATCATTTTAGCAAAACCGTGATATTTTAACTTTAAGTTTGCTAAGGAACAAAAATAAATGTGAAGAAAAGTAAATTTGCAAAAATCCCACTTTGTTTTGGTAAATATGAATGCCATTATTCTATAATGGTGTATTTGTCAATTTACAGAAGTAGGCAAAAACAATGAAGCAAACTAAGAAGAAATAAAACCATAAGCAAAACAAAGCCAAGCACAAATTCAATTGTACCACCAGGAAACAAGTTCTTGTAACAGTGGTATTTCATGTCCCCTCAAGAAGGCTATGAAATGAAAGTGTGTTGGCTCTACTTCAGGCCACGAGACTGGACGGGCATTGGCATTGGCCTTCTATATTAAACAATGAGAAACTGGGCAACTATGTGAAAGAATAGCTTTCAGTTCTGGGATAGCAGACACTGAAGGATTGTCATTTGCAAGAAAGTGAAAACAATGAGAAAAGCTCTTTAATTGTAACAGTTTACTTTCTACAGATAGTTTCCAGGCGACAAAAGAAAACAGAAAGCCATCGGGCACTATGGCACATGCCTGTAATCCCAGTTGCTTGGGAGGTTGAGATAAGAGGATCAAGAGTTCAAAGCCAGCCTCAGCAAAAGCGAAGTGCTAAGCAACTCAGTGAAACCCTGTCTCCAAATAAAATACAAAATCGGGCTGGAGATGTGACTCAGGGGTCAAGTATCCTTGAGTTCAGTCCCTGGTACTCCTGCCCACCCTAAAAAAAAAAAAAGAAAGAAAAAAGAAAACCTGAAAGCCAAATAAACCTCAGAAGTTTCCATTAGTAGAGAAAAAAGAGGTCAGAGTTTGGGAATACTGAGACTCCTTTGTTTTCAGGGGTGGACAGTTTTGATTTATACTAGCTGATGTTGCTGAGCTTTATTCTATTAATCTACATCTTTCATCAGAGATATTCTTTTTAGCCAATATTTTTTTCAAATACAGGTCTAAAAATCCTCTCATCTCATTATTAATCTCCAACCATGTGTAGGTTAGATATTTTGACTGAGAGTTTTTGGCTTTTGCCATTTATTTAATATTTTGTTTTAATTCTCTATGGAAAAATTTCTCTGTGTGTTCTGGTGTGTTTATACAAACTTTGCATTATGTTGTGTTTCTGCAAAACCTGTTAAGGCTTTATTTTGCCTCGGAGTCATTGGTTTTGCAGCTGACATATCAGGTTTTCATGTTGATAATATTGATCCTTTCTTTATGTTAAACTGTCATAGTGGTTCTGGGTTAGTTTTTCCTTTATCTATGGTATAATCATTTAGGGATTTTTTTATTGTTGTTGTTCTGGGGATTGAAACCAGGCCCTTGTGCATGCAAGGCAAGCACTCTAGCAACTTAGCTATATCCCCAGCCCATTTAGGGATCTCAGGGGTCATACTGAATACCTATGATCTTTCGTATATTGTCTGGACTATCAAGTCTGGATTCTAACATATATCTTAGCCCTGTTTTCTGCTACTTATTTAGGCTATCTGCCCTCTGGATGTGTAGGTTGGTAGTCAAGGATGTAAAAAAACTTTTTATACATGTTTTAGTAGATTTTTATCTGCTATTCCATTCTTTTCCTCAAATTTCAGTTATTTTGACAAGACAAATATCTGTATTTTGTCTAACCAATGAAAGTTCTCATTTCCATGACCAATGATTTGGAAAATTCATTTAAGGAGAAATTTACTGTGAACATGGTCTCTCCTTGTGTTCTTCCTTTGTATTAATTACTGGTGCTTTCTAAAGTTACAAAATTTGGTTCATGAATTTTGTTGAGCATTCATGATTGTTTGAGGTGAGGTGGTCTTTCTGATATGGTTACCTTTTTCATGACCTCATATTAGTTTTTGAAAGGATACAAAATAAGTTGTTTATGATCCTCAGTCTATACCCAAAGGACTTAAAAACAGCATACTACAATGATGCAGCCACATCAATGTTTATAGCAGCACAATTCACAATAACCAAACTGTGGGAACAACCTAGATGCCCTTCAATAGATGAAGGGATAAAGAAACTGTGATTGATATATATATATATATATATATATGAATATATAAATATATGAATATTAGAAATAAAAGAGAACAAAATTATGACATTTGCAGATAAATGGATTGAGTTGAAGAATATCATGCTAAGTGAAGTAAACCAATCACTCCCCCCCCCAAAAAAAAGGCCAAATGTTTTATGGGTTAAGTGAATGCTAATCCATAATTGGGGCGGGGGAGATAAGATGACTTGAGGAACTTTGGATTGACCAAAAGCGGGGAAGAGGTGAGGAGAGGGAATCGGGATAGGAAAGATGAATGAATGAGACAGACATCATTACCCTAAGCCCATTTTTTATTGCATGAATGGTGTGACCCTACTTCTTGTACAACCAGAGAAGTGAAAAAATTCATTGTATTCCATTTGAGTATAACAAATTGAAAAGCATTCTGCTGTCATGTATAAGTGATTATAACAAATAAATTTTTAAAAAAATTTAAAATGATATTTAACTACTATGTAATCAAAATATTACACAGAATATTAATTATGGACTTTGGGTGATAACAATGGGTTGGTGTAGGTTCATCAATTGTAATAAACACCTTACTTGGCTGCAGGATTTTGATGGTATGGGAGTCTGTATATAGGGTCAGGTAAATCTCTATTCTTCCCTCTCAATTGTGCTGAAAACCTAAAACTCTTTTTTTTTTTTTTTTAATGAGAGTATATTCGTTTTAAGTGTCTTGGAAGTAAAAAGCAGTGATCAGAACCTGTTTTCTATCTAATGCTTTCACTCAACATGCTTTTTTTGTGCTAATGCTTATTTGTACCACATGATATGCTTCTTGAGTAAATTTTTTTTTATTGAAAAATGTACTTTGGCATGTTAAGCAAATTTTAAAATGATATTTAACCACTGTATAATCAAAATATTACACAAAAATGAAATGCTTACCTCCTTCTAAAATCATAGGAAAATACCCATAAAATAATTTTTTGGGGAAATAAGGTATTTTATGCATGACTGTGCAAAAATAATTGTTCTTCTAAATACATATACTTTAATCTTCAATGATGATAATAATGGCTAACATTTATTTAGTGGATATTATGTACCAAGAGCAGAGTTGAGTATTTTATATTATTCATTAAAAGACCCTTTTTTAGTGAAAAAACAAAACAAAACAAAAAACAATCAAACAAAAAAGAATACAACCAACAATAAATGTTGGCAAGGATGTGGTGAAAAGGGTTCACTCATACATTGCTGTGGGACTGCAAACTGGTACAATCTCTATGAAAAGCAGGATGGAGATTTCTCAGAAAACTTGGAATGGAACCACTATTTGACCCAGTTATTCCACTACTTGGCATATACCCAAAGGACTTAAAATCAGCATACTACAGTGATCCAGTGGCATCCATGTTTATAGCAGTTCAATTCATAATAGCCAAGAAATAAAACCAACCTAGGTGCCCTTCAACAGATGAATAACTGTTAATAAGAAAATGTGATATATAGACATAATGGAATATTAATCAGCTATAAAAAAGAATAAAATTATGGCATTTGCCTATAAATAGAAGGAACTGGAAAATATCATGCTAAGTGAAATAAACCAGTCTCTAAAATACAAAGGTCGAATGTTCTGTCTGCTTTGTGGATGCTAACCCCTAACAAGAGGGGGTAGGGAGAGAAAGTATAGAATTTCATTGAAATAGACAAAGAGATTAATGGGAAGGGAACGGAAGATGGGAATAGGAAAGACATTAGAATGAATCTAACAAAACTTTCCTATGCTCATATATGAATGAATACATGACCAGTGTAACTCCACATCATGTTCCACCAGAGGAATGGTATCAAATTTGTAATGGGTCACACCCAATGTATGTGTATGATATGTCAAAATACACCCTAATGTCATGTATTTACAAAAACAACAACCATAAAAAAGATCCAAGTGACTGATAAAAATAATTGACATTACTTCCTCTAGAATTAAGAGCTAAATATATCCTTTCATGTTCCCCAAAGTGATCAATATTGATTAATTAATTTATTTCTTTAACAAGTATTTATTGATAACCAACTCTACACCAAGTCATCTCCAGAATCAAGTGAAACAAGGTGATAAGAGAAAATAAACTTATGAATTGTAGCATGGATAAGTGTAATTATACTATGTAATAATATGTACTCACTATAGATGTCAAAATATAAGTTTATCATTCAAAAATAGCCAAAAAAATGAATAAGGAAAAGACTAAATAATAAGAAACTATAAATTAGTCTACCAAATAGTAAAAGTTTGAAAACATTCATTATAATGTTCTGTATTGTTAGAAATGTAAGAATGTTTATATAAACAGATAAGCTCTTTATAGGAATGATTAGCACTTTAAGAAAACATTAAAAGTTCAGTTGTTCTCATGGTTAATCTGGCAATACACTTCTAAATCCTTAATAACATTTATAACTTTTAAAAAATTAATTTCATTTTCAGGAATTATTCTAAGGGAATAGTGATATGAATCAATATTGATACAAGATAATGCTCATATAATAATTACTTGTAATAGTGTAAATCAAAAATAACACAATATATATTATCAGGAGACTATGTTATAAGATAATTTGCAGATATTCTCAGAACATAGCTAAAAATTTGAGAACAATTTAAAGATGGACTATAAAGTATAATAAAAATTTGTTATGATTTAGATATCAGGTACCCCGCCTGCCCAAGATCCTGTTATGCAGGAATATTCAGAGATAAAATGGCTTCTGCAGGCTGTAACCTAATTGGCCCATTCTAGTTTGAGTGGACTGATAACTATAGGTAGGTGACGCATGGCTGGAAGTGACTGGGGGTGTGCTCTAGAAGGGTTCATCTTCCCTGAAGCCCCTTAGCCATTCTCTGTGCTTCCTAACCCTCTCATGGGCTGAGTGCTTTTCTCTGCTGGGCCTTTCCCCCACGAAGTGTTGACTCACCTGTGCTCAGAGCAATGGAGTCGACCATCTATGTATTGAAATTTCTGAAACCCTGAGCCTCAAATAAACTTTTCCTCCTCTAAGTTGTTGTCAGGTATTTTGGTCTGTGATGCAAAAACTGACTAAAACATAAATTAGTACCAGGAGTGGGGGCATTTCTGTGACTAATCTGACAATGTGGTTCAGAGGCCTTAGTAGCTGGTTTGCAAAAGGAATTTTGAAATGTTCAGTTACAAGCTAAAAAAGATTTAGATTATCATCTTTATTATTGCATACATTTGAATTCATGTCTCCATTTATTTCTTGGGTTCATTTTGTATTTTAATGACCACATCAAATCTTTGTGTGTAAGTTTGGGTTTTCTGGTCTCAATTCTAGATGCTTATGAATGGCTATATTGCTTTGTAGGTATTCGTCTGGTTTTGTTCATCCAATTGTGTGAGAAAAATACCACTTGTTACACTTATATATATTTTGCAGTATTTTATATATAGTTGTGTACATAATGGACAATAAATAATTGCAGATTAAAATAAATTAATATAAAAATGATATGGGATTTTGAAAGTGGAGCTTAATGTGCGATTCTGATGGGATCTCAGGATGCCAATAAGAATGCATCATGTGCTCATGAGGTTTCAGAGGGACTCTGTTGGGAATTGGACTAGAGGGCACTTGTATTATATTCTGGCAAAGAATCTGCTACACTTTGCCCATGTCCTGAGACTTTTTGCGGGGTGCAGCCCCTCAAGAGACCTCTGAAACCATAAGCCTCAAATAAACTTTCCATCCTCTAAGTTGTTCTTGTAAGGTGTTTTGGTAATAGGGTGCAAAAGCTGACTAAAATAATATAGAAAAAATTTTGCATTATTATTGCCAATGCTACATTTTAACAAGGAAACTTTTCTTGAAAACATAATTTTGAATATCTTTCTCTCGCTATTCCTCAGATTAAGAATGGTTATTTCATGGTGATGTAACCATGCGTTATTTTATTATTGATTTATATTTTTTCTGTCATTACTTTATATAATCATCACTATTATTATATTTATACTTTTATGTTATTTTAAAGCAACAACATATCTACTTAATAAATTTAAAAGTCTATCTAAGTAGTGGAGGTCTAAATAGATTTTTGGTTGTGGCAATAAATATTGTTGGGTTACTAAAAAGATACCTTATTTAGATATTGCATTTTGAAGGAAGTAATAAGATCTCTTTTACCTTAAAAAAAATATTCCACTAATAAGGACCAAGGCTTGAAGAAATTTCATTATTTATTCTCCAAATTTCAACTATGATTTTTTAATGTGTTTAATCCATCTTTCATCTATCTAGATATTTATATGTCTGGAAATTAAAAAAGTATTAAAACAGTGCTAAAGGAATATCAAGAAATTCAATGATTGTGTACCTTCTTTTATATGTGAGATAAGCACATTGAGCACAATTGGGCATTGGTAGGCATTAAGAACAATTGGTTAAGTAAGTGAATTTTGGATATGAAGGTCTTTTTTAGGGTCTTTATGTGACCACATATCTGAGCAATAGTTATGGCACTCAGTGTCTTTTCTGTTTGTCTTTTCAAGATCACTATTCCTAGCACTTCTTCTGACCAGAAATCCCCACTGCCATGTTGTTAGTGAACATTACCTCATATATTGTTCTTTTTGACAATTCTTTTGACTCAGATGTTGATAATGCTTCAGGTGTCATTCTGACTTTGTGCTGTAAGTAAATTCTATCACCAAGAACAGAACACCAGGTTATATGAAAACATAGGCTTCCCCCTCACTAAAATTTAAATATTTCTAAATAAAATATACCTAACGAAAAACCAAACAGGATATTATGATTCCAGGTTGTACTTGGCAGAGGGCATGGCCACATCTTAAGTCGTCATAAATCTTTATGTTCATATGAGAGAAACCAACAAAGGTTAAATATTACACAGGGCAATTTCATTTTGTGTGCTTTGTGCCCATGATTTTACTCACATATTTGTCAGATAATAGAAACTGAACATTTGAATCACTTATTGCATTGAAGATTCCAAGGACTGAAAACTGAATACCAAGTTCCTACCACTAAATGAGAACATTCCATAAATGGCAGGCAAAAATCCCTTTCTGTTGTTTCCAATGTTATGTTTTATTTTCTGTTATGTTTCTAATGTTAGAGCATTAGAAAGTGTAAGATACTCATACAGAAATCAGTAATTTAGTATTTTTATTTTGAATTGGAAAAAAGTTTAGAATGTGTAATTTTAGAGATACACAAAGTCTTGTATATCATCAGATCAGAAGGAAAATTGGTCAAAATTGCAAAACTGAGGCAAAACTTGCAAAGTAAGGAGGAGGTCTCTTGATTAACAGCAGTGTAATTCTTTTGTATGATTTTTGTTTGTTTGTTTTCTCCTTAGCTGAGAATTTAAAATACCATTTTAACTACAGCACACCAAAATGTTCATTAAAAAATTGTAATGCAATCTCTTGTGTGCAAGATTTGTCCTAAAACAATGGTCAATATTTTTTGAATTCCTATGAGTCCAGGTATATAACAGAGAGAGAGAGAGCTAAACACAATACACATATTTATTTTAACAATAAATTTTAACATAGATTTATTTTAACAGTGGTCTATCTAGTTTATTTCCTAATTTTTGTAACAATAAGGGCATAATGAGGAGTAGGAATGTTCCCAACCAAGTTCATTGTTTTTCTTTTTAATGGGTTAATAAATAGTGAGTCAGGATTTGTACCCAGAACTGAGTGGCTTTCAGAGCTAGTTTTTAACCATCATGTGACACACGGTCAGCATCTGCATCCAGTTCATGGTCACTACTTTTTCATTGTACATGGCAATCTGCTTTTTCTTTCTGTTTTCAATTTGTCTTGCCCCAAATTGGGCCTGTGTTTCTTATCTTATCTATTTCTTCTCCTTGTCTCACACCATTTATCATGATAGAAGTTTCCAGAATAATTCTGGAAGTTATCAAGAATTATTCTGGAATAATTATTCTGGATAGAAGTTTCCAGAATAATTCTTGGAATTAGTCATATTGACAAGCTAATATAACCATGTCTTAGGGTCTTCTCTCATGTATTATGTTATTACACTGATAGACATCACACATATCATAGCTTAGAACAGAGTTCAAAACTGTAGCCCTTGTGCTAAAAATAGGCCATCATTTGTTAATGTAGTCAAAGTGTTATTGGAACACACAGGCATGATCTCCTGGTTTAAGTCTTGTGCATTGCTACTTCTGTTCTATAAAGACCAAATTGACTACTTGTGACAGAGATTATGTGGCATATAAAGCCTAAAATATTTAATATCTGGCCCTTCATAGAAAAAAAATAATTAGTTGCTCAAAGTCTAGTCTGCAGTCTGATAACTGTCCCTAAGCATTGTGTTACTATCAATGAGTATGCAAGTACAGAAACTGAGAGTAAACATTTAAGAAACCTGTATCAAGATTTGACAGGTTAATAGCATATTTTTGAATTTAATCAAAATAAAAGAGTCTGTTCCTTGTAATTCTTTGAAGATTTTTATTATACTGGTAATGTTCTTATTGCACTTTATTGAAGTATCAGCCCTTAATAAATTGAAGTGAAGAAAAGGAAATACTTGTACTTCATTGCACAGTCTGGGAAACAAGAGAACAGGGTTCCCAACGAAGAAAAGATTCATTTAAATTTTTGCTTGACTACTTTATCTGATCCATTTCTAGTTTAGTCTCATTTTTTTTTTCCAGGACAAGCCCTAGTTGAGCAGGGGGAATGTGACTGATTAGGTTAATATGTAGCCATGAAAATATATATCATTATCAATTTTGACTCAAGTAAAGCTGAATGAAAAAATATGATGCTTAGTGGTTTGGTATGACATTGATTTTCTATGAATGTCTTTTCTGTCTAGCTTTAGAAAATAAAAAAATTAAAATATTTTTGTCATTTAAATAGTAGCCTAAGTTATAGATTGCGGCATTTAGCTTACTGATCTCAATCTTTTTTCCCATCATTCCTTCCACTATATGACTCCAACTATAATATTGCTATATGATTCATCATTGAGGAGCAAAATTATGGCATTCAAAGCATCTGTCTTACTTTATCTTTATTATTTAAAAAATAATAATAGAATTTTAACAAGTAGCCAAATCAATACAACTTGCAAATACTGTCAGCAGGACTACGAGTATGTTCTGATTTCCAAGATAGCAATTCTCCTGACTGAAATTTACATTCCAGCTCAAGGTGTTTGGTAGAAACATGTTTCCCTTCTGTTATGGTCTAGATGTGAGGTGTCGCCCCAAAGCTCATGCGTGAGACAATACAAGAAGGTTCAGAGGAGAAATGACTGGGTTGTGACAGTCTTAACCCAATCAGTAAATGAATCCACTGATAGAGATTAACTGAGTGGTAACTGAAGTAGTGAGTGTGGTTGGAGGGAGGTGGCACTTAGAGTCATGGCTCTGGGGTAAATATTTTGTATGTAGCCAAGTGGATCTTTCTCTCTGCTTCCTAATCACCCTGTGAGCTACTTCCCTCCGCCACACTCTTCCACCATAATGTTCAGCCTCACCTCCAGCCTCAGGAATGGAGCCAGCTTTCTATAGACTAAGACCTCTGAAACCAAGAGCCCTAAATAAACCTTTCTTCCTTTACAGTTGTTCTAGTTGTGTCCCTTTAGTCACAGCAGCAACAACGACAACAACAACAACAAAAAAGCGGACTAAAACAACTTCTGAGTGAGATGAACACAATCGCTCAGTTTGGAAACAAGAAACAAGAAAAGCTAACATATGTATGTTTTCCTGTTTACAAAATACTTCATACATGGCCCATTTGATTCCAGGATCTCAGGGCACACTTCTCAGAAAAGGAGCAGAGGTAATAATTGACTTTTTCAGAATTATACAACTAGTGGGAGACCTGGGACTTGAATCTGTGTTTTCTAAAACCGGTTTTCAGTTTTTCTACTATTCGCTTTTACTCTGCAGTCTCATAGCCTATGCCCATGCCATAAAACTTCTTCTCCAGGTTTTGTTTATTGCATGTTGACTTGAGGAAGCTGATATCAAATCCCTAGGTTAGCAACATGGTAAAAATTCAAATCCTTTCAAACGTTTACTGCTCATGAATATTCATTAATTGGAAACTATTATGAAAACAAGCTGGGTTGTATTGTGCTCCAAAGTATAGAGAAAAAGAATTCAGATGTATAAGGGAAACTGAACTTCTTTCAAATATGTTACAAGTAATTGACATCCTTTAGACAGTGCCACCTTCCAGGTTTGTCTGCATATGACCCCATAATCCTAGTGTAATCACATTACCATAAAATGAAGCATCCTAAAATTATATGAAAAGAGGTAAAAAAATTCTGGCACTGGTGGATTAGTCATAACTCTATAGAAGATGCAATTGCCCTAGAGAAAACTTTTGATATGGAAAATAGCTCAGATTTATCCCAATGCCTCTCACAATTAGCTCTTTCACCAAATGGGCCTATTAATCTCAATATTTCCAGGATAATTGTTTGTGGCTCAGTGATAAATAGCAAGGCACCATCTGCACATAAAATCTCTTTCTATTCCTTTCCTCTTATATTGTATCTTGATGCTAATGCTGTTCTTAAGGCCACGTATGTACTGGGAAAGAGCTAGGCACATACTTCTTATTGAGTTGTGGGTAAATTTACAACCGCAAGCACACCTTTCCTAATGTTACTTTTTGTGGGGAGTGTATCTGCTGGAGAAATTAAGTAAGGATCTGTGAAATTAGTCCCCATCAGTTAGCAATTCTAGTTCATCATGTTCTGGAGGATGTATACCTAATGTTGATTGTTTATATAGTCAAATGTTTCTGGTGGCCAAGTAGTAAAGATGTTTCTTATCAGAAACTCCTTTATAAATAGCAAAACATATAGTTCATTCAAGTAATTATATATTATGTTTAGGAAATTGTGAAATGTATGACACCAACAGCCAGGAAAAGAAAAATTCATCATATCAGATAATGAACTGTTTTCATATTCCATTTATGACCAAATGGGAAATTTAATCATTGTGAAATTCCACCCAAATAACCCCAGAAGATAGAGTATGCTTAATTCTTATTATGAAAAGGGAACAATTTATTTGATGCCAAATTTTATTAACACTGAACTTCTATGAGATATCAAAATAATTTACATCCTGTCCTAGGCAATGATTTTCAACATAGGGTGGATAGAGATATATTGTAGTAAATCTTTTATACATTTGCTAAAGTATCTGAATTTTTACTTCCCAGAAAATGTGCAGATACAAATGATTGACTTGTAATTTTTTAAAAATCTCTATTTTATGTTTGAGAAATACCAGAAAACTTAAGCCGCCAGCCCCCAAAATGCATACCTAATGAATAAGAAAGAAGAATGGCAAGATTAATTTTCAAGAAATGAGAATTATATAATTGTTTCCAGTTGCTTTACAAACAAATGCTGTAAACTTGTGTATTTCTCTCTGACACTTCTGGAGAATGGCAGTGAAGAATTAGAAATACATGTTTAAGGTCTAAGAATAGTGAAGAACTACCGAAGGGAAGTAACATTGAGTACCCTGATTTTGAGGTACCTTATATCAGTCCTTTTTGTTCTTCCTTAAACACAGCCTAAAAAGAACTCTTTGGATTAAGTGTTGCTCAACATTGGATCTGAAATGTCCCCCAAAGGCTCATGTATTAAATGTATGACTGTCAGTTGGTGCTATTGGAAGTCTACCTTGAAGTGACCAGCTTCTTCGCCGCATGCTCCCACCATTATACATTGCCTCACTACAGGCCAAAAAGCAAGGGAACCTCTGCCCATGGACTGAAATGCTCCAAATAGTGAACAAGATAACTATTTCCTTTTTAAGTTGATTATATCAGTTGTTTTGTTATAGTGATGGAAAGCTAACACATGAGGGTCTGGGGTTGAAGCTCCATGATAGAGTGCTTGCCTCACATGCGTGAGGCCCTGGCGATTCTCAGCACCACCTATAAACAAATAAATAAATAAAGGTCCATTAATAACTAAAAAAATAAATAAGTAAAATAAAAAAATAAAATGTTCTTAAAAAAAGAAAGCTAACACATGTATATGAAACAATGAAATCATAGAAATGTTTTTAAAATACTCCAATGATTATACAGGTTATGAATAAGAAATCAGCAAATCCTTATTTTCTGTTTTAAATATAATGTTGCGAAAATTTTTTTCAAGTTTGAACGAGCAACAATAACAGTAGTGAAAGCACACATTTCAGAAGAATAACATCAGAAAAATGGTGGAGTGGCTTCCTCTAAGCTTTTCTACCCCTATAGGAACTGGGGTGGCAGGGAGGCAGAAATATCAGAAACAATTTTTTCAAAACTCTGGGAAACTTTCAAATGTTTATGGCAATAGGGTGAATGCTGCCTCAATAAAAAGACAACTGTAGAACAGTAGGCAATTGTTCTCATGATCCAATTTGCCTTTACCTACTCCCAGCTTGGAGTGATGGTGATCTTGAAGTAGTGACTGCCCATCTCCCTCATGTGGGTCTCTAATTTCAGTTACTAGAGTGAGGAAGGCAGACCTTATTTGCAAATTGAGTTTGTCTATTCTAATATCTCAGGAGTAACCTGAAGAATTGATGATGTAAGTGCTCATCACTTTTGCCTAACTCAGAACTCTAGCCTGAAAGGGGGCGGCATGCATACCTAGAGTGTGCTTCAATGTGAACTAAACAACCTGTAGCTGAGTGAGGTAAAAGTTGTGGGTAAGACACACAATAGACTGACTGGCCATCAAAGGCAATGAGAGGAAATCTGGGATGATTTCTTATCAGAACATTCCAATGCAGCAATATGTTAGGGGGATTTGGAAAGCCATGCACATCAAGGAAGAGAGTCCCAAAATTTTGTAGCAAAGACAAAATTATAGACACCCACAGTAACAGTTAAAAACTTCAAAACACTCCTTTCCAATAAAAATCAGGACATCTAAATCAATGATCTACAAGGGAATTAAGGCCCCACTTAATAAGTAAACTTAATAGACTCATAAAAATATTTCCACAAATAAGAACAGAATGTGGTTTCTTCTCAAGAACATGTGAAGCCTTCTCCAGCCTGGATCATATGAGTAAGGAAGTCTCAATAAATAGTAAAAGGTCAAACTGTTCTCTAATATCAACAGGATGAAGCTAGAAATCAACAACAGAGGAAAACTGGAGAATCAACAAGTCTAAGGCAAAGAAACAACACGCTTCCAGACAATAATGAGTCTAAGAAGAAATCTCAAAGTAATTGGAAAATACCCAGAGACAAATGAAAATAAAAACATGATATACCAAAATGTATGACTGCAGCAAGGGATTGTTCAGAGGGAACTTGAGAGCTGTAAATACTGAAATTTAAAAAGAAAACATCACAAATCCATAAATTAACTTTCTCCCTTGAGGAAATAGAAAAAAAGATGGATAAACTCAACACTGGAAGAAAGAAAGGAGATTAGAGAATACAAAGAAATTAGAAGACAGAGAGATAAAATAGAGAAGAAAAGCAATATAGAAAAACAATGATGCCAAAGTTATTTTTTTAAGAGATTAGCAAAAATGGAGAAGAGCTTACATATATTGACAAAGAGGAGAAAAAGAAGGTGTAAATAACTGAAGTCAGAAATGAAAGTGGGGTCATTGCTATCAAGTTGAACAAAATGAGAAGGATTATAAGAAAATACCATGAAATACTGTATTGCCACAAACTAGTTAACTGAATTGAAATGGACAAAATCCCAAAACCACACTTACTGCCTAAACTGACTCAAGAAGAAATACAACTAAGCAGATCTATACAAGAAAAGAAATTGGGTTAGTAACAAAAACTTTCCAGCCAAGAAAGTCCAGAATCAGACTCTTCACCAATGAATTCTACTAAGCATTTAATAAAAAATTAAAAACCCCCATTTCTCAAAAATAGAGAATGAATGCTCTGTAACTCATACTATAAAGTCAGCATTAACCAGAGAAAGATCTCAAAAGAAAATAAAATTGCACAACTGTATGCAAGCAAACATCCTTAACACAATACCAGGAGATTGAATACCACCACAAGATTGTATTTGGTGCCCAAGTGGGATTTATCTCAGAATGCCAGCCAGGGTGGCATTTCCCAACAGCTCTGGCTCAAATATACCAAAGTTCTCACTGCATTTTTAATCGCAGCAAGAAAAACAACTTCAGTCACTTAAGTGCTTCCTATGCACCAGACACAATACTAAGCTTTTAAAATTCACTACTTCATAGAACCTTCATGATTTAGGCACCATTGTTACGTTCTTTTTTCATATTCACAGTGTAGGAACTTCAGCACAAAACCCAGGAGTGTCAGAGGCAGGATTCTATCACCAATTTTCTGATTCCAGACCCTACTCTTCCTATCACTGTTTTTCTGCTCATGGCATTTTTTATATGTTGTGTCCCCCAGTTACTTACATTGGATCTATGTGCCTCTAGTCCAAATTCAAATGACACTTCCAAATTGATGCCCCCACTTATAATTCAATTCTTGTTCTGTATTTTAATATCTCTTTATAATTCTCCCATAGTAACCTTATATTGTTTTCTGTGCTATTGTCAGGCTTTTGCAGGTCTGCTTTCATAATACCAAGCATATTTATATTCCTGTTAATGTCTGATTCCAAATTCATCCATTAAAAAAATCTCCAAAATGATTCTCCTAAAAACTGGGAAAAAGAACATAAAAGAAAAAAAAAATGACTCAAACATTTCAGTGACATTTTCTAAGATTCTTTTGTTTAAGAAAAAAGATGCATATAATAAAATGTCAGAACTTATGGGGAATAGCAAGAGGGAATTATCCAACTCTACTTCTAATAGCCTTAGCTTGAGTCCTAGGGAGGCAAAAAGGCAATTTGCAAGTTAAATCGCTAATAAACCCAAACCCAATTTTGTAATCACTTTTCCAGAGCTGATAAGCTAGGGACTCACTTGGGAACATTGTCTGTTTCCTGGCAGGCACCAGACAATACAGGGACTTGTCTCTCTGTCTTGCTTAAAGGTGCTACAATAAGGAAAAAAGGATTATACCACAAAGAAGGAAAAGAACTGTAGTGAGGGAAGGGAAAGAGGAATAATGAAGGAAGAATTTGGAATATAGTTAGTGATCTATACCTGTGGGTTCTGCATCCACAGAAACCAACCATCATACAATATTTTTTAAATTGGATATTTACTGAGTACATAAAGACTTATTCTTGTCATCACTCCCTAAGCAATACAGCTAACAACTATTTACATAGTTTACATTTTATTAGTGTGTTAGTCAGCTTTTCATCACTGTAACAAATACCCAAGAAAATCAACTTACAAGGAAAAAAGGTTTGTTTTGCCTTAGGGTTTCAGAGATTTCATTCCATGGTGCAACGTCCTCATTGCTTTCAGTCCTCAGGCAAGGCAGTACACTATAGCAAAAATACATGGATTTAATTCTTGACCTAATCCTTTATACTTACAGTTGTACATAAATATGAAATGGAAACAAACGTGTTCACATAAAATATTTGGTCTTCAGTTACCCTTGAAAAAAGCCACTCTGAAACAAAAAGGATAATTTAGTGGTTTTTAGATGCCATTTATCCTACTACTATTTACAAAATATCACACTGTCAAGGGGAGGCAGTGGTCAAAGACAGTGGGTTTGGAAAATCTTTTCTGTATATTCTGGAGTCACTTTCCTGTGTTTCCACATTTAGTATCTGAAGGTATTACCAGTAAGGTGCTAATGTTACCTAAGGAAAAAAATCCATCTGATCCTAAGAAAAATGTCTCTTAGTATGATGCCAGCCATCACTTAAAGTTAGAAGGTTTCTAATACATAAAGATGTAACTCTCTCTAGTTTTCTAAAACATTGTCAGTATTTAACATTAGGCTTTAGTAAAAGCTTTATCAGCATTCAATTTGTAATATATTTGATGTGTTGAATACCTCTTCGTTTCTAGGATAAACCTACTTAATCATGGCACATTATGTTGCAATTATTCAGTAGAATTTGACTTGGTGGTATTTCACTAGGTACTTTTGCAACTGTATCCATAAATAAAATGGGTTATGAATATGTAATCCTGTTCCACATTAAGTATATGCTAGTTGTGCGGAATGCATTGGATATTTTTTCTTTCTTTTGAGATCCAAAAAAGCTCCTCAATTTGGATAATTTTCTGATTAAAAACATCTGCACCCAGATTTATTTTGGGAAATAATGTGACATTGTATGCATCCCTCATTTGGATAGTGATAAATTATGTTATACTGGGTTTTCTCAGGTAAATCTTAGTTGTTTATATTTTTTCCTAACAAACTGTTATGTTGAGCTTTTCACAGAAAGCAAAGTTATTTGGTAGCAAATTAAAATCGAACTATTGTATTTTCTATGTTCTTATTAATAATCTTAATTTTTTATTTCTTGTTTTGATTGGGCTTTTCAAATTTTGAGTATATATTTACCATTTGAAAAAATTTACAAAAAACTACCTCTAGGATTTATCAAGCTAGTTACTTTTTGTTATTTCTAGTTAACTAATACTGATTTTTATGTTTCTATTAACCTTCTTAAGGTTTATTTGTACTCTTTATTTATTTCTGAAAATGCATGGCACTTTAGTTTTCCTTTCATAAAATAATATATAGATTTAATTTTATATACTTAAAATATATCTTGAGTATATATTACAGAATTTAATATACATGGTTTTCATCTTATTAGTTCATAAAGAATTGGTAACTTGAGTTTATGTTTCTTCTTTGACAAAAGAATTACATAAGCTACTTCTGAAGGTATACTTTTTTGCTTATTAAAACTTGCACATGTTATTTAACTAAGCTTTTTTGCCTGGGCACAGTGACACATGCCTG
Organism: Callospermophilus lateralis; assembly: GCF_048772815.1. Taxonomy (NCBI): domain Eukaryota; kingdom Metazoa; phylum Chordata; class Mammalia; order Rodentia; family Sciuridae; genus Callospermophilus; species Callospermophilus lateralis. The sequence continues at coordinate 41,320,800 of NC_135318.1, forward strand.
TAATCCCAGTAATTTGGGAGGCTAAGGCAGGAGGATCATAAGTTCGAGGCCAGTCTGGACAACTTAGACCCTCAGCTACATAGTGAGAACCTCTCTCAAAATAAAATAAAGAAATAAATAAAAAGAACAGGGATTTGGTTCATTGGTAAAATACTTCTGTTTTCAATTCCAGTACTAAATAAATAAGTAAATAAATATATCATTTTGTATTGACGTTCATAGTGACATAATCACTTGTATATCTTCTTCTTTTTATGTATATACACACACATGTACAGTGTTCATATGCACACAAACACACATATTTATAAAAAAAACCTATTTAAAAATTAATGTAACAAATACATGTTAGATGGATATGTTCTTCATTAAACTGAAGCTTTCTACATCATTTGGTTAAACATTACTTCTATATATACAGAAGGGTTAGATATTTAAGCCAAACCTAAAAATTGTTACTATTTTAGAGTTGATTTTAGCTCTTACTATCTAAGTAATGTTTTCCAAAATTTATATCGCATTTTATGTTTTATTTTTGTTTGCTTATTATGACTTCATTTTATTTATTGTACTTAGTAATTTTTTAATTCTCCAGGATATTTGATATTTTTACATTAAAAACGGAGTAGATTGTGTTTTAATTGGAAGTTTACAAATTTAGTAGTTTTTATCTCATTTCTGTTACACAAAAAGGAAATATTGGATTGTTCACAGTATAAAATGAGATATGTACATTTATTTTTCTTAAAATCATGTATCAGTTTTGTTTTTTACAATCTACTATTTAAAACTCAAATTTTGAGTACAAGATACTATCTCAAACAATTTGTTTTCTTTTCAAAAGTTAATACAATGCATATTTATAAAATTTATAACATTAATTATATATATGTGTGTATATATGTATATATTTGTGTATACATATATGGATGCATGTTTTCTAATGCTTTTGTTTTTAGAGTATTGGTCTGCTTTAATTTTTAATCAGTAGTGAGTGCTTTATCAAAGCAGGAGGTGTCACAATACCAGACCATAAGTTATTCCACAGAGCTCTAGTAACAAAAACAACATGGTATTGGCACAAAAATAGGCAAGAAGATCAATAGAACAGAATAGAAGACACAGAGACAAACCCACATAAATACAGTTACCTCATACTAAACAAAGATGCCAAAAAACAAATACTGGAAACCAGATAGCCTCTTCAACAAGTGGTGCTGGAGAAAATGGAAATCCATACGTAATAGAATGAAATTTAAACCCTATCTCTCACCCTGCACAAAAATCAACTCTAAGTGGGTCAAAAACCCAGGAATTAGAACCTGCATAAACTAGAAGAAAATAATAGGCCCAAATTTCAACATATTGCCTCAGGAACTGACTTTCTTAACAAGATTCCTAAAGCACAAGAAATAAAATAAAAAATCAATAAATGGGCATGAAAGAGCTTCTTCTCAGCAAAGGAAACAATCAAGAGCACGAAGAAAGAGTCTACAGAATGGAAAAAAAAAATTTGCCACCTGCTCCTCAGATAAGGTGTTAATTTCCAGAATATACAAAGAACTCAAAAACTTAGCATCCAAAAACCAAATAACTCAATCAGTAAGTGGGCAAAGGTACTGTACAACAGAACCTTCTCCAAACAGGAAATATGAATGATCAACAAATATACGAAAAAATGTTCAACATCTCTAGCAATTAAAGAAGTGCAAATTAAAACTACACTGAGATTTCATCTCACTCCGGTCAGAATGGCAATTATCAAGAATATAACTAACAACAAATTTTGGTGAGGATGTGGGGAAAGGGAATACTCATACATTGTTGGTGGGACTGCAAACTAGTGCGGCTACTCTGGAAAGCAATATGGAGATTTCTCAAAAAGCTAGGTATGAAACCACTATTTGACTCAGTTATCCCATTCCTCAGCATACTATAGTGACACAGCCACATCAATGATTATAGTAGCACAATTCATGTAGATAAACTATGAAACCAACCTAGATGCCCATCAACAGATGAATAGATAAAGAAATGTGATATATATAACAATAAAATATTATTGGGCCACAAAAAACAATGACTTTATGACTTGCCAGTAAATGGATGGATCAGATGACTATCATGCTAAGTGAAATAAGCCAATCCCAGAAAACCAAAGTTTGAATGTTTTCCCTGATATGTGGAAGCTAAACCACAATAAAGTTGGGCAGGGGAAGAAGAGAAGTTCAGTAGAATAGATAAAGGGGAATAAAGCAAAGTGAGAGAGGATAGAAATAGGAAAGACAATAGAATAAATCTAATATAATTTCCCTATGTACATACAGTGAATCCTACCATAGTGTCCACCACAAGAATGGGGTACTAATTAGAATAAGGTACATTCCGTGCTTTTATAATTTTATCAAAATGGATTCTACTGTCATGTATAACTAGAAGTACCAGTACAAAATAAATAAATGAGTGTTTTATAAAATAAATCCATTAAATATGATTAAATATAAATTAAATGACATCTTATATATTTATATGAAACTTCAATAGATAATCAAATTATAATTATGACATCCATAACTATAATGCTAACAAGTTTTTCAAATGGTTATTTTTATAGAAAATTATCTATATTTTTTCTCATCACAGTAGCACAAAGAATTATCCATATATATGTAGTTAGTTATTTGAACTGTTATATAAAATTTTTTATATGTGGAATAGATATAGCATATTTAATTTCATCAAGACCTATTGGTTGATATAAAGTACTAGTAAAAATTATAAATATCTTCTAAAATAGGTACACTTGTATAGCCTTCCTTCAAAGTTGTAAGTAACTCCTGATGATAGACGAGAACTAATGGGTCCCAGGCCATATGCATTTTTTGTTTGTTTGAAGCTGCCAAATGGATCTTTTATATGTCTTGACTGTTCTATATTCATATTAGCATTGTGTCAGATCTTAACAAAAACTTGTTAATACAATCTCCATTCAAGAAAGGGTATGATTTTAAATTAGTGATTAAGAAGAACTTTGTTTTAAACTCTTGTTGGCTATTTGACATTGTTTCCAGTGAAATACTTCATGCATTTTTTTTTTCCTAAAATACAACATGCCAGTGAGCCTAACATCCAGCTCAAGAAAGGTCACATTACTAGCATCCCAGAAAACCTTCTCATGCTCCTAGTTCACTCATCACCTAATAGGTCAACCAGGATCCTAATTTCTAACAGCATAATTAGTATTGCTTAATTTTTACTTGCCATAAATAGAATTATAGAATTTTCATTCATTTGCCATGCATCTTTTGTTCATTTTATATTTTTGAAAGTAATCCACATTGTTTTGTGAAATTATAGTTTATTCACTCTCATTGCTACACAGCATTTCATTGTGTGACTGTCATACAATATATTTACATATCTGCCCCTCTGTGTTTAAATAGCTCTAGCTGGAAGCAGTTAAGGACAGCTAAGCTATCCATAGCTACTTTTCTAGTAGTCTCCTATTGGTAGATATACATTCACACTGCTGTTGAAATATACCTAGGAATAGAGCTGCTATGTAATAAGGTATATGTAGTTGCAGAAAATACTAAAAAATTCAGTTTTCCAAAATAGTTTTAAAATTTCACATTCATCTAATTTGTTCATATCTTTGACAACACTTCATATATTGTCTTTTTTAAAATTTGTAAATTTTTGTACATTTTACAATTTTTTTGCATTATTGTAGGTATGTAGTGATATCTAATAATTAAAGTTTGTATTATATGTTTATTGACCAATTTGATAACTTTAGCCCATTTTTGTTCTTGTCTTCATAAAAAATTGTTGATTAGCAGTTTTTATTAGGAAAGATTCCTTTGTAATATCAAATATCTGCTCATACTCCCATGATCCTATTTTATTCCTACATGATCTGTGTCTCTCTTGATGGCTGGAAATGATTCATGTTTTAATATGCATTTCCTTAGTTACTAGTTAGAAAGAACATTTTTAAGTTTATTGGCTATTTTATCTTCTCTCCAGTGAAATGTCTTAAATTTTTATGTATTTTTTTAGCCATTTGTGTTCTATTCTTTATTTTCAGCAGTTTTAAAATTTGTGTGTGGATATTAGGCTTATGCCTTTTAAGTTGCAAATATTTCCCAGTTTGTGGTTAAATTTCACTTAGTTAAATTTCCAAATAGCTAATGTATAAATTCTAAACTTCATGGTGTTTCCTATTTGCATGTTGGGGGCTGGGGATGTGGCTCAGGTGGTTGCGCGCTCGCCTGGCATGCATTCGATCCTCAGCACCACATACAAAGCAGAGGTGTTGTGTCTGCCAATAACTAAAAAATAAATATTAAAATTCTCTCTCTCTCTCTCTCTCTCCCTCCCTCTCCCTCTTTAAAAAAATATATTAAAAAAAAAATAACCCCATGCCCCCTTGCTTCCTCTCCAACCCCTCTGCCCTACCTAAAGTTCATCTATTCCTCCCATGCTCCTGCTCCCTATCCTACTATGAATCAGCCTCCTTCTTAAAATCTATGTTTTAATAAAAATAAACCTTTTTCCTGTGTTTTTGACATGATTTTACTCTTCTTGATTTTTGACATATCTCATATTTGATATGATTAATATATGAATGAATATTTCCATAACTATGATAGTTTCTCTTTTATTAGTTAAGTGTAATATTAGTTTTCTTCTAATTGTAGATAAACCTTGCATTTCTGAAATAGACCTCATAATCAATCACTTTTATATTTGGTTTTATTTTACTTCTAGATCTTGATGACAAGGTCAAATAATCTCGACAGTGTTGTTTCTTTTTAAAATATTCAATAAGAAGGCATACAAGACTAAAATAATTTATCTGTAAATTTGTTTATAGCAATAATAGATGAATTTATCTAGGCTGGGAAAGTGGTACTCTGGTGGTATTGATTTTCAAATTTAAACTATTAATTTATAACTATTATGTTAATTTTAAAACTTGTAACTATTCTTCCAAATGTTGTAGAATTACTTAGTGTTTTCAAATTTGGAAATGTATCTGTTATCTAAAAATCTATATTATATGTGAGTTTTTAAATTTGCTAGTATAGTTTGTTATTTATTTCTTTTTATTTTATTTCTTTTTTTTAAAGAGAGGGAGAGAGAGAGGGAGGGAGAGAGAGAGAGAATTTTAATATTTATTTTTTAGTTCTTGGCAGACACAACATCTTTCTTTGTATGTGGTGCTGAGGATCGAACCCAGGCCGCACGCATGGCAGGCGAGCGAGCTACGGCTTGAGCCACATCCCCAGCCCCTTCTTTTTATTTTTAAGACTGGGAATTTTATGAATCCCTCTCAATTCTGATAGCATTAATTATTTATTGCTTCATAACAAATATCATAATTTTAATGGCTTAAGAAAACACATATTTTTTTTTTTTCTCTCATAGTTTCTATGAGTCGGGAATCCTGGAACAGCTTAACTAGGTCCTCAATTTAGGGATGTCTCACAGATTACCTTCATGGCTACAAGGCTTACCTGTGAAAGGATCCACTTCCAAACCAAAAATGGTTATGGGAAGAATACAGTTCCTTCCTGGTTTCTGACCAGAGATTGCTTTTAAATCCTTTCTCATCTCAGTTGCACCAACATGATTGGAGCCATCTGTAATATGGCTGAGTCTCATCCAGTTAGTTGGAGGCCTGAGAAGAGTAAAAAGACTGGCCTCCTTGAGCAAGAGGCAATTCTCCAGCATACTGTTTTTGGAATTCATCTGCTCTATCAGTTCTGCTGGATCTCCATGTTCCTTGCCCACACTACAAATTTGGACTTATCAGCCTCCATAATAGCACAGGCCAGATTCTTATAATAAATCTCTCTCTCCTTACTTTCTTACTCCATTCTGTTGTTCTGTTTCTCTGGAAAACCCTGACACAGAGCTCTACTAAAAAAAAAAATTCCAGTTGATATTTTATTATAATATATATATTATCCTAAATTTTCTGTGAAAATACAAAGAAAAAAATAATAATTTACAAATTGACATACAATGGCCTTAATGCTAATGTAATCCCTGAGACCAATGAAAGAATGAATTATCTACAAATAGACCCACACTTATATGGTCAAATATCTTTGGAAAAGATGCACAATGAACTCGATAGAGATAAAATAGTCTTTTCAGTGAACTAGGCTGGAGTCATTGATAAATGCTACAAAGCTTTTAAAGTTGACTCATGCATTGCACCATTAAAATTTACTCAAAATAGACCTTGATATAAAACTTTAAATTCTAAAACTTCCAGAATAAAGCACAGGAGAAAATATTTGTGATCTTGAATTCAGCAAAGATGTGGTTGGTACAATACATGATTCAACAAAAGAGAAAGAATATGAAAGGTTGTCTCACATTGGGTCCTGAGAAGTTTTATTCTGCTGTCTGCAATCGAGAGGCCCAGGAAAGCATATGTCTGAAGGTCTGATGACATAAGAAGGGAGTTTGAGAAATGGTATAAAAGTGAGGTTGATTGTGTAATTCCTAGATTTCCATCCTGAATCCAAAAGCCTGAAAACCTGAAACACAGATGTGGGAGGGTACTAGGTGATGGAAGTCCCAGTTCAAGAAGAGGGAGCAAATTCACCTTTCCTCATCCTTTTCCATCTTATTCAGTTTCTTGATGGATTAGATAACGTTCACCTGCATTAGTGAGGATGATCTTTTATACTTATCTCTCAGTTCTGATGCTAATCTCTTCCCAAACACCTGCACAGACTCAACTGGAAATAACATTTATAATAATGACACATACAATTAACCATCACAGAAAAATAATACAACTTAAGAAATGTGAGAAAGATTTGAACAGACATTTCTCCAAAGATGTGTAGGTGACCACTAGGCACACACACAGACACACACACACACACACACACACACACACAAACATATTTTTGTTACTCCATGTTTTTTCTTCCACTTACAGTCAGATGACCTTTAAATCCTTGAGTCCAGTCCAGTTGTTTATGAACCAAAATTCATACATCTAACTGCTTCTGGGCATATTCTCTCAGACATCACATGACAATCAACTTAGATTCAATGTGTCAAATACTGCAGTCATAATTCTTTCACAAGAAATTTATTTCTCTTGTATTTGTATTAAGAGTATTTAATAATAGCAGAATAAATATTGTTATGCCCATAAATTCTTTCTGCTTTTTGTCCCATATCAACAAACACTTCCAAATGAGTATCCTAATCATATATTATTTAATAAGGAAAATCCAAACATGACAGAACACAATTTTTCTGTTTCAAATCAACAAAACTAAATAAGTATTTAGTATTTCTACTGTAAATATTATTGTTAAAACATTACCAAACTAAACCTAGGCTTTCAGGAAGAAAGTGCAAGAAACTTATCTTCCCACCTAGGCAAGAATTATAATGTTGCAATCTGTCTGTCTGCTCTAACTTTTTTGGAATTCTAGAGTCTATTCCAATGTTTGCAACTGTTAGAAAAAGGTTGGTCTGATAAATTTCAGTTAAATTAAGCTAATTTTAGATGCTGGCACTACAGCAGCTACCTACCCTAACTTCCATTGCAGGCAGCTGTGTGTGTGTTCTTGAAGCAGAATGGGCAGAAAGACCTTGCCCTCCCAAAACTGATGCTCTGTGATATGACTGATGATTGCTGCTTCTGGGCTTGGAGGTACAGACACATGGTTGGGAAGTATTGCTGTACCCCTCCCTGTACGGTTACAAACCCCTCTCTACCTGAAGCAATTTCTAGAGGATTTAAAGGTCAGTGTCATTTATTTTTCTTTTCCCTTCAACCCCTTACATTTTTATTTTATTTTCTCTTTCTATCATTTTAGGACCAGAGAGTTAAAGAATAGAACATTTAAAAGTAAACTACATATACAGGGAAATCAGAATATTACTATGAATACCCAGAAGAAGGCATCGGATTAGAAATGACCTGAGATAACTCAGAGTTTATACTCCAGGCTGATTCCTGGAATAGACACAGCCTGTGGCAACAACAAAAAATAGAAACTAAAATAAGGAAACCCTGGGGAATGGGTAGAATATGGTTTCCAGAATTATTAGATTCCAAAATCTAGTTGTCAACAGGAACAACAAAAATTACAAGATATACAACGAAACAGGAAGGACCCAAATGAGAAGATAAACTAAAACCATTTCTGTGAAAGAACAGAGGGCAGATTTGCTAGGTAAAACTTTAAAATAATTAAAAAAAAAAGATGTTGAAAAAACTAAAGGAAACTGTGAAGAATGTCAAGAAACAGTATGAACAAAACAGAAATATCAAGCTGGGCGTGGTGGTTCATGTCTGTAATCCCAGTGGCTGAGGCAGGAGGATCTCCAGTTCAAGACAGCCTCAGCAAAAGCGAGGCACTAAACAACTCAGTGGGACCGTCTCTAAAGAAAATACAAAAAAGTAGGGCTGGGAATGTGGCTTAGTGGTTGAGTGCCCCTGAGTTCAATCCTTAGTATTCCCCCCGAAACAAAACAAATAAACAAAAGAATCCCCAGAAATATCAATAAAGAGGTGAAATTTAAAAAAAAAATCTGAAAATGAAAAATATAATTGCTGAAACAATTTTGAATCTACTTTGTTAGAAGAATTCAGAGGTAGATTTGAATAGGCAGAAGAATTTGAAGTCAGGCCAAATGAAGTTATGGAATCTAAAAAATAGAAAGAAAAAATTTTAGGAAGAATGAACATAGCTTAAAAGACCCGTAGGTTACTATGGGGACCAATATACACATTGTGACAGTTCTAAAATGAAGAGATAAAGGAAAGTACAGGCTTTTCAACACTCAATGGCCAGAATCATTAGAAATTTGATTATAGACATGAATATTAGTATCAAGATGCTCACTGAATTCTAAGATGAATGCAGGGACCCATACCAAGATATACTAAAATTATATTTAAAAAAAAAAAACAGAGAAAAACTTAAAAATGGCAATACAGAAATGAGGCATCCTCAGTAAGATAATAAGCAGATTTCCCACTAGAAACATTGAAGGTCAACAGGCATTGGACTGATATATTCAAAGTTCTTTAGGGGGTAGAAAAAAAAGCAACCTTCAACAAAAAATCCCATATCTAGTAAAACTGCCCTTCAAAAGTAAGGAAGAAACTAATACATTGTCTGATAAACAAAAAGCTGAGGGATAGTTCATTACCACTAGACCTTCTCCGCACAGTGCTCAAAGGCATCCTAGTGGTTGAAATGAAAGGATAATAAACATTATGTCAAAGTTGTTTGAAGAAATAAAGATGTCAGTAAAAATTACACAAAACAGTATAAAGGCTAGTGCTATTTTGGCTTTGGTACTGGTATTCTACATGATTTAAGAGATTAATATCTTTTTGAAAACTATTATCAGTTTAAAATCTAGTATGATTGTAACTTTGCTTTCTAAATCATATTCATATTTTTTGTACATAATTTAAGAGATTAACGGATAAAAATTGCAAATACATAATTTTTTTGTACATATAATGCATAAAGATGTAGTTTTGTGACATCAGTAACTGAAAGTGATAAAGACAATTGAATAGGAGGAGTTTGGGGTATATCATTGGGGTTAAGCTGATTTAAATTTAAAGTGAAATTTTATTAAGATGTTAAATCTCCATGGCAACAAGGAAAATAGCTATAGAATATATACATACACAAAAGGAAATTAGAAGGGAATTAAAACATTTTACTGCAAAAAAAAATAAACACAAAAGAAGGCTGTCCTCCATGAAATGGGTGACATAAATGTATCAAAGCATGAGGAGAACAAATAGAAAAATATTGCAAATAAATTGCTCCTTGTAATAATAACTTTAAATGTAAATTGACTAAACTCTTCAGTCAAAAGACAAAAATCAGCAAAATAGCTACAAAAATATAATGTAACCATATGTTAGCCATACAAGACTCAACTTAGATTTAGAGACAAAAACAGGTTAGAAATGAAAGAAAGAAAGAAAATGTTCCATCCAAAAAGCAACCAGAAGAGAACAGAGAAAGCTACAAATAAAACCACTCACAAAAAGACAAGTACTGTGTTTTTGCTTATACATGATACTTCAGTAGTATCCATAGAGGCAGAATATCGAATAGTGGTTTGCAGGAGCTGGGAGAAGAGGGACTGAGGTGTTATTATCTAATAGGTATAGAGTTTCAGTTTTTCCAAGAAAAGAATTCTGAAGACGGAAGGTGTTAAAGGGAATACAGCAATATGAATACATTTATAACAACTGCATTGTACACTTAAAAATGGTTGCAATGACAAATTGTATGCTAAGAGTATTTAATCCCAATAAAAATATTTTTAACATTTAAAAAAATGAATCTTATTTTATACACAAGGATCTGGTTTACAATAATACCCAACACTTAGCATTTCACTGTATTTGACAAGAAAGCCACTCAAATATTTCATTATTTTTTCATTTGTGACATTTTATTGGAAACACATTTTATAATATAATAATACATTTTTAA